>NC_064642.1:757062652-757378069 GCF_023864345.2 Schistocerca serialis cubense | reverse complement strand
TGAGCTATATTGGCTACACAGATAAAACAAACACACACACACACACACACACACACACACACACACACACACATATATATATATATATATATATATATATATATATATATATATATATATATATTGTTAATAACTGGTAAAGCCCTGAAAAAATATTAATAAACATAATACTTTGACTATAATGAGAGAGGTATGAAATAAAACATAAACCTAGTTTGAGATTATACACACATAAATTATTTATTTATTTAAATATCATACGTAGGATTCAGTATTTCAAGAAAATCATCAAACCCTTTCTGTATCTTTTTGTTCACACCTGTACAGTATTTCCCAAACAGAGCTTTTTGACATGCAATAAATTTCGCGCGTATCTCCTTCAAGCCAATGGTTGCCCCACAGTATTCAGGCTTTTCACATGCACATTTAATCTGTTTCTCTTTGGGTTCAGCGTTCATGTACAAACAAAGGTGTTGCTTCAAATCGTCACTATAGACACTATGGATATGTAGAAAGTTTACATCATTGTATGCAGAGTCTGTTCTCGGCAACCAACAGTTCAGACTCTCCAATGCAAGACATAGTGCAGTATTCAGATCGTATAACTTCGTAACTGAGGAGTGTCTTAGATAAACACAGTTGTCATTCGATTTCACACATAGTGCACAGTCATCATACATTGTTATAATAGAAAGTGTCACACCATGAAGACGAATGTGAGCCGTGCACGTCTCATGTTCATGCCAATATTCCTTGACATCTTGTCTTGGCAGTACGCTCATCTCGTTTCTTATTCGATTTACTGGTGTCACTAAGTTGCTGGCTTGCCTGCCCGTGAGTGGCAGCAGCAGCACTCATCGATAAGAGCACTGTAGTACTAACTATGGAGCGACCACTAGTATTTCCTGGTCGTCGTGTGTCGGGAAGTCAGTGGGGACGGAGCAGCAGTGGGGGTCCGCACAGCCACGACTTGCCTGACTGTTGCCGGCACACATGACTTCAGTGGGGACGACCTTGGTTGGTCGTTCCGGTCGGTCGTCTCATTGGACGACGTGTATTTGGCCGCCGACCTCTTCCGGGTTTTCTGTGTGTGTCGACTTGTGATTTCTCCTAGTGATTGCACAGTGACTGGTTTTAGTATTGTTCGAGTTGTTTGTGGAAGTGTGTCACTGAACTGTGTGTAGCTAGGGTGGTTTTGACTGAGCAATTATTTTAATGCTGTCTGCATGCTGGTTTGAGTCGGTCGGTTGGGACAGAGCAGTGAGGAAGTCTCCGTGGCGTGGAGTCAGGCCAGGATTGCTGGCGGCGTACACGCGCGGTCGGATTGTGAGGCGATAGTTGCGAGAGCTACATAGTTCGTTGCCCACCGAACCTGGACACTGAAGTTGAGTGATCAGTTAACCTGTTATGAAACCTCAACTGCTGTGACATCCCTTTGTTCGTTGCCGATTGGTGCTTCCTGGGCTATTCCGGCTAGCAGCAACGTATGATCTGTTGGAGTTGGCGAAATTTTGCAGCTGTCTTCGTGTATGATCTTTAACTATTAAAATGGTTGTAACTTATCAGTGAAGTGCACCAGCGGAGTTTTCTGCCTTGTGCCCATTAACGACCCAGTTACTTGCCCTGGTCGTTAGTGTAGTTTTCTGGCAATGTGGTTTTCCTCATTGTGTTGATGCTGTCTGGCATGGCGTGTAGTTCGATTGCTTTTAGTTGTTTGTTCATATCTTTTTCTTAGAGTGGTTATTGTGCCTTGGCTGTTTTTAGACGATAATTTTCGAGATGTGGTGTTGCTGGTATCTTCGTCATTGGCTGATAGTTTCGGTGTCGTGCCATTGGTCGGCTGGAAGGGAATTGATTAGGTTGTTGGTCGGGCCTTCAGCCGTCCCTGGGTCGTGTTGCCATCCGATTATTTAGCCTTACTCTTGGCTGCCTGTCTCACCTCACCTTATGTTAGAGCGACCTCCTCAGGCCAACCCTTGGAACACTTCTGAGCACCACTGTTCTGTTGGTTTCATATTGTGAGTTTCATTTTAGTCTGAAGTACTGCATGAGCCCTTCAGCCATCTATTAATTTAGTTTATTTTCATTTTAAAATAAGGCCTTCAGCTGACTTAAATCAAAATTTGAAGATTGATTTGTTGAAAAACTAAATTAAATTAAGATTTTAAAATTCACTTGTTTAAAATGATTTTTTTTTTTAAATTTTGCTCTATCTGAAATTCTTGTTATCCAGGCCCTAAGCCCTGAGTTGGTCAATGTCCTGTTTGTGGCCGTCAGCCGAGTATTTACATGAAATATTTTTTAAAGTAAGGCCTTCAGGTGCGTGTATACTTTAGAGGAATTTTTTTATAACTTGTGTTCAGGCCTTCAACCATTCTTGTTTTGGGTGTGGTTTTGGGCCTTCAGGACAGGACATATTTTGTGCCAGTCGAACTCGGAAATTGGCACTTTAACACCCTTCGAGGCATTTTCAATTTCCATTCTCTCATAGAAGCCCCAGACATGATCTGCTTCTATACCAACATTTACACATTTGTTTCCACTGGGAGTTAAATTGTATGTGGAACTGAAAAGCATGGATACACCCGATGCCTTCTTATCCACAGCATCTGCACTCTGTGGCTGCGCTATCACAGGGATGTTCTGCTGGGATCGGTCATATGTTGATGACAGTACTGTCCATCATCTCGCTGTTGTTTAGGACCACCAGCAGCGTTCGATGTGTTGGGAGCAGATCTCGTGTCTTCATCACACAAATCGATGTGGGGGACGGACAGCAGCAGCTCCTTGTCCTGCAACAGCAAGTGGGCTATGTATGCTACAGGATCCCACATGGTCAGTACAGGTTCTGAAGTGCCGGAGGTTGTTGCTGCCGCAGATCCAGAGGTCGCTGCAGGTCTCGACAAGATGGGAGCCGAGGTTGCTACAAGTCAGGACATGGCAGAGATTGGCATATTGGTGCTCGAGCCTGCGGGCTTGGATGCGTTGAGGGCTACTGCTGAATGAAGACGAGGAAGCATTACACATGGATCACGATGTGAAAACAGTAAATAATAATAATAATAATAATGCTAACCACAGATAAGATGTGATATGGGATACTTACTTTTCTGTTTCCTCCTGTTCTTCAGGACTGTGCTGGATTGCAACTGCTGTTGACATTTCATGGTTCTTTTGCTGCTGCTGACTTACTGAGCAAGAGTGAGGCCCCAGAGCTGCTGAGTCATCCCTATATCTCCTCCAATGTTATGAGATACCGCCATCTTACTGCCTGAAGTCTAACATGTGACTGGAGTAAGGGTCCCTACTTGTTCTCGCCATTTTTACCCACACCAGACAGCCATCTTGGATTATGTCACATGAGGGATGACAGCACCCTTTGGTGGTGGTACTGTGTACTAGATCAGTTGGACTCCAAACCCCATGGCGAACACACTTGATGGTGGTACTAATGCTAATTGTTTAAATAAAGACTGAATGCAAAATAGAGGCTGAGTCCTTTTCCCATCCAGTTCCTAGGAAGAGGTGGTGGTCAGATGACTTAGGTTAGTGGAGGTAGCCCAAGTACCCTTTCTTTCCCATCATTTTCTTAGGTTAGTGGAGGTAACTGTGCTGCATTGTCCTGATGGAATCTGAACTTCCTGCCACTTTCTGGGGGAGGGGAGGGGGTTAGGTTGACCTACTTTCCCACTAAAATTCAAACTTCCCGCAAGAAGCCGCCATCTGGGATAATGGTAGTTGCATCTTCGGCTGACATCATGGCAGCCATCTTAGATGACGTCATCAGATGACATCACGGCCGCCATCTTGGATGACGTCATCAACTGAGTTCATGGCCGCCATATTGTCATCTTGGATAACGGTACTTTGGCGCTGCATGAAGGTTGTCCCCCTACTCAAATCAGTATGCATTGTAATAACTCATTTGTTATCTAAGTATGATCTACGGTATTCCAACGATAGTTTTACATGCAGTAAGAAATGATCTATGGTGATACTCGTGGCTTGATGAAAACGAGGCGTTGTCAGAGAAGGAGTGTGGTTTCTTTGTAAGCAGTATGTAACAGATTTAAGTAGAGACTGAATGAGTTTTAAAACCCACAACTTCTCTATGATCTACAATACTCCAGCAGTACTTTAATGTGCGGTAAGAGGTGCAGTACGGAACTGTTCGTGAATTGACGGAAATCAGGCATTAACAAAGAAGGAATGTGATTCTGCGTTGAAGTAGTACGTAACAGACTCAATGAATGGCAGCGTGAGTAGTAATAACTCACAACTCTTAAAAGTATGACCTACGAAACTCCAACAGTAGTTTTACATGCGATAAAACGTGCTGTACAGTGGTGCTCGTGGTTTGACGTAAACCAAGTGTTATCAGGGAAGGAATGTGGTTCTGTGTCGAAGCAACAGCTAACGGATTTAATGAACGGCTGCGTTACCTGTAATAACTCACTAGTTTTCTAAGTATGATTTACAGTTCTCCAACACTAGTTTTGTGTGCGGTAAGAGGTACTGTACGGTTGTGTTTGCGGTTATATGTCGGGCAGGTGCTAGGAGAAAAGAATGTACATCTGTGTGAAAGTAGTAGGTAACAAAATTACTGAAATCCTGCGTGAGTTGTAATAACGCAGAAGTTTGTAAGTGTGGTCTACAATACTCCAAAATTTGTTTTACGTGCGGTAAGAGGTGCTGCATTGTAGCTTTCGTGGCTAGACGCAAGGCAGGCGTTAACAGGGCAGAAATTTACATCTGTGTCAAAGTAGTAGGAAACAGATTTACTGAAAGTATGCGATAGCAGTAGTAACGCGTACGTTTCACCGACAGTATTTCAAGAGAATTATCAAGGAAGCTATGTGTTGCAGAGGTTACTGGTTGGTTGCATGCGACTGTAGCTTATATTCACCTTCGAAAATTAAAAATTACGTAACTAACCATGAGAACGATGCAGGAATCACAAAAGCATGACTTAATATTAGCGCTCTGTCATCCAGGTATGACGTGTAAATGGTCTCTACACTAATCAGTGCCAAGGAAGAACCTTTTAAAACAAATTCAATGTGTCTCTCAAAGGAAAATCAAAGGTTAACAGTCGAGATCGGTAGAATTACTGAAAATTAATAGAAACTTTCCATTCAGATTGTCAAGCTGCTTTCGCAAACAGCGCAAGGATTATCGGTCCGCCGGCTACTGTGGTCGAGAGGTTCTAGGCGCTTCAGTCCGGAAGCGTGTTGCTGCTACGGTCGCAGGCTCGAATCCTGCCTCGGGCATGTATGTGTGCGATGTCCTTAGGTTAGTTAGGTTTAAGTAGTTCTAAGTCTAGGGGACTGATGACCCCTGATGTTGTCCCATAGTGCTTAGAGCCATTTGAACCATTTTGATTATGGAACCGGGGAATGCCATGATCCTACATATATTTGCCTAATGTAACTCGTATTGCAGAATTTGACCAAAAGGTGAAGTGGCTTAAAATAGCTATGATTCCAAGTACAAAATTACATTCTTGGAGTTTTCCCAGAATTTTTAGAAGTTCAGTTATTAAATAATATATATCTTCTGGTAAACCTTGCGGGATGTAAGGTCGTGGTCCATGAAACTCTTCAGCTCCTGACGTTTCGTCCAGTGCTTCGCTGGACATCTTCAGAGGGGTGTTTCTCCACCGGTGAGTCTTGCCGACTGACGGGTCGGACGTCTGAGAGCGACTTATGTATTGTAGAAGGTGGGCGTGACCAGAGTTACACGTGATATGCAGAGATAACCTTTGTCAGAGATAAAACTTAACTATCGATCGTAACCTTGTCACGGATAAAACTGTCTAGCAATTCTGTAGTGCTACTGTCCAAATATCACTAAGTTTCATGGTCTCTTCTTTCCGATTAAAATTATCCCTATGTTTATATATTTCAATTGCTTCTCTACAAAGCCGTGGGTAATAGTTCGTCGTCGTAGATAAAATTTTTGTTTCGGAAAACTTCACTTGATGATTTCCTGGCTGAAAAGCGTGTTCTGCTACAGCCGATTTATCTGTTTTTCCTAATCGGCAAAGACTTCTGTGTTCTTTTAACCGTGTATTTACGCTTCTTTTTGTTGTTCCAACATAAACTTTACCACATGTACACGGAATTTTATATACGCCACTGGCTGATAGAGGAGCGCGTTTATCTTTTACAGACCGAAGAACATGACAAATTTTCTTCGTTGGTCTAAAAACAGGTCTAATATCATGTTTACTTAAAATCTTTCCAATCTGATCCGTTACTTTCTTTATAAAAGGGAGAGAGACTGTATTCTTCCATCGTTTTTCGGACTTGTCCTTAAGCTTTTTGTTGTTTGGGTGCAGAATTCTGCTTACTTCTTTCTTTGAGTAGCCATTTTTCTCAAAAGCGTGCTTCAGATGTTTTAATTCGTCGTCTAGATACTCCGGCGTGCAAACCACCAGAGTATTATGCCGCAGTAAACCTCTGGAAAGTAATTTAACCAATGGCGAAAGAAAGGCTCTGAGAGATTTAAATGCAGATGAAGACATAGTGATTGTTCCTGCTGATAAAGGGAATGCTACGGTCGTTTTAAATACAGAAGATTATCAAAGCAAAATTTTGAATCTTTTAACGGCAGGGCAATACAAAAAACTTAAGAAAGATCCTACAGCCAGCGTACTACGGAAAACAAATAATTTGATAAAATCGGCCACTTCTATTCAAAAAGAAGAAAAAAGAGCTTTATTGAAGACTGAAGCTATGTGTCCTAGACTCTATGGCCTACCCAAGGTACATAAGAAGGACCTTCCTCTGAGACCGATTGTTAGTGCTATCAATTCTCCTACGTACGAAATAGCAAAATATCTAACAACTCGCTTACAACCATATTTAGGAAAAACGGATTCATATATAAAGGACTCACGTCATTTTATAGAGAAAATTGAAGGTTTAATTCTGACTCCTGAAGATATTTTAGTAAGTTTCGATGTAGTATCTTTATTTACTATGATTCCAGTTAATGAAGTTATGGATTTTATAACGGATATTTTTCCAGAAGATCTGACTGCTCTTTTCAGACACTGTCTTACTTCCAGTCATTTCCAGTGGAATAATGAGTTTTACGAACAACTTAATGGCGTAGCAATGGGTAACCCATTGGGTCCTGCAGTAGCTAATTTCTACATGGAGAAATTCGAACAGTCAGCCTTGGAAAAAGCAGATAAGAAACCATCCCGCTGGTATCGGTATGTAGACGATACATTTGTGGTCTGGCCACATGGTAGAGAAGCCTTAGGCGAATTTTTTGATTACCTTAATAGTATAAATCCAAGAATCCAGTTTACCATGGAGAGAGAAAATGATAACAAAATACCGTTTTTGGATGTTTTAGTTATGAGACAGACGGATGGAAGCTTGAAACAACAGATTTTTAGAAAAATAACGCACACAGACAGATACTTACATAAAAACTCTAACCACCATCCAAAACAAAAAAGAGGTGTGATTACAAGTCTCGTTGACAGAGCCAGACGGATTTGCACGCCGGAGTATCTAGACGACGAATTAAAACATCTGAAGCACGCTTTTGAGAAAAATGGCTACTCAAAGAAAGAAGTAAGCAGAATTCTGCACCCAAACAACAAAAAGCTTAAGGACAAGTCCGAAAAACGATGGAAGAATACAGTCTCTCTCCCTTTTATAAAGAAAGTAACGGATCAGATTGGAAAGATTTTAAGTAAACATGATATTAGACCTGTTTTTAGACCAACGAAGAAAATTTGTCATGTTCTTCGGTCTGTAAAAGATAAACGCGCTCCTCTATCAGCCAGTGGCGTATATAAAATTCCGTGTACATGTGGTAAAGTTTATGTTGGAACAACAAAAAGAAGCGTAAATACACGGTTAAAAGAACACAGAAGTCTTTGCCGATTAGGAAAAACAGATAAATCGGCTGTAGCAGAACACGCTTTTCAGCCAGGAAATCATCAAGTGAAGTTTTCCGAAACAAAAATTTTATCTACGACGATGAACTATTACCCACGGCTTTGTAGAGAAGCAATTGAAATATATAAACATAGGGATAATTTTAATCGGAAAGAAGAGACCATGAAACTTAGTGATATTTGGACAGTAGCACTACAGAATTGCTAGACAGTTTTATCCGTGACAAGGTTACGATCGATAGTTAAGTTTTATCTCTGACAAAGGTTATCTCTGCATATCACGTGTAACTCTGGTCACGCCCACCTTCTACAATACATAAGTCGCTCTCAGACGTCCGACCCGTCAGTCGGCAAGACTCACCGGAGGAGAAACACCCCTCTGAAGATGTCCAGCGAAGCACTGGACGAAACGTCAGGAGCTGAAGAGTTTCATGGACCACGACCTTACATCCCGCAAGGTTTACCAGAAGATATTTCATCCGGTCGTGAAAGCCTTCATACTATGAAATAATATATAATTTGCTAGTTACGTTTGGCGCATCAATTAATTATGATAACCTGTTTTCAGACTTGAAATACAGTTATATGCAAGTATCTTCTCATTTAAAAAAATTGTAACCGAGTTCTACCACTGGTACTTGGGGAATTAGTTTAGTTATGAAATACCATGGATAAAGATAGAGACGAAATTTGAGTGTGAGAAGGAATCGTAATTTTGGGATTTGCTAGTAAATTGAAATCTATTAGTGAATTAATGTCCTGATTTCCCATTGGGATTCCGTAAATAGTCACACTCCACATGTAAACACGCTGATCAAGATCCCATCCCATAACAACAGGCTTAGGTTAGTACAAGTTCTCCGCCAAACAGGCCATTACTAAGTTAGAGAGAGCAATCTTAAGCCAATGGAAATTTTCGTCTCTTTATTGAGCTGGCGGATAATCTTTTCGCCTGATAGAGTTGACAATATTGTCATAGTAATAGGAAATCAGTGGAAAACACCGTCCAGTGTTACCAAAACATTTATATAGTTAGTACAGAGTTAGCTATGTTCTTTTATTTATCTCATTCATTGGAGGGATCAGTAGAGGTTGCACGCTGGGACTTTTACTATTGATAGCATGAACAGCTCGCCGAAACGGGAAGTTATATGGAACGAATCAAAAGAGCAAACACCTGTCATGTTCCGTATGGGAAAATCTAAGGGTGACGAAGTGAAACAGTTCAGATCAAAAGGAAAGTGGCTACAGTGGAACAGACTCACAGACGCAGGAACTAATCACTTAAACTGACTAACTAGTGAAACTTCCTGGCAGATTAAAACTGTGTGCCGGACCGAGACTCGAACTCGGGACCTTTGCCTTTCGTGGGCAAGAGCTCTACCAACTGAGCTACCCAAGCACGACTCACGCCCCGTCCTCACAGCTTTACTTCTGCCAGTACCTCGTCTCCTACCTTCCAAACTTTACAGAAGCTCTCCTGCGAACCTTGCAGAACTAGCACTCCTGAAAGAAAGGATATTTCGGAGACATGGCTTAGCCACAGCCTGGGGGATGTTTACCCACGAAAGGCAAAGGTCCCGAGTTCGAGTCTCGGTCCGGCACACAGTTTTAATCTGCCAGGAAGTTTCACATCAGCGCACACTCCGCTGCAGAGTGAAAATCTCATTCTGACTAACTAGTGTTGGAATATTCGATTAATGGATACCCCATAAGTATGGGAAGGAATAATTAGTTATTCCCACAGTCATACACTAGGGTTTTGCTCCTAATCAATTACAAAGCCCAACAATTCTCAGAAAATTTCGTCTTACGCTAACACAGATCGAATAGTGGTTTAATGTCCAATATAGCGAACGGTGATTTCGACAGCAGAAATGTCTCACTTCAGGTCTAGCACATGTTACGGTGAAGCGTGATAGCGTGATAGCTGTTGGCTGAGGGAGAAAGGAGAAAGCCTTATACGCTACCCTTGAAAGCAAAAAGCAATGATGTTAGTTAGCACAATATTGTGATAAACATTTCTGTATTGCTATGTTCCAATCACAGAGTATTACGGCCACCTCATGCCCAATTTATTTGTGCTTCTATCTTTTAAAGTATTACTGTATAATTATTATTATGTTTCACGCTTCAGATCAGGCAATGTACGTCAGAAGGAGATAGTTTGTTGCCCATGTATTTTAAGATTTTATCTGAATTACTCATTGTTAGCTACCTTCCCAGTACTTGCTAGATTCTGCTGTTGCTTTCATGTCCGATTTAAATACCAAATTTATTGTCCCAAGTAAAGTTATGTACAGCAATTAATATATTTGCTTGACATGACGTTGCTTATTTAGGCTGGTGACAGTTTTTGACTTACATGACTTCAGTTTTACTTTCCAGCTTCAATAGCATTGATTCAATCCTCACGAGAATAGCTGCAGCTGCCATTTCAACAGCTACTCTTCCAGGTGACGAAACTTTGTTCCATTAATATCCATTCGTACACAATCACGACGAAATTTAAATTCCTGACGAAGGAGTAACATTACTAGGAGTTTATTCTTGTGGTAGTAACTGAGAGCGTTTTAACACGTGCCTCATTCGAATTCCTTACGTCGCATACTGCCTATAGCTTTCTCAGCATATAAGATTGATCATTTGCATGAGAAAGCCAGTGTGAAAACGTAAATGCAGAATACAAAATTTTATACTTACCATTGTACTGTCATTTTAACAGTAAAACTAGCTCTCATGTGAATTCTTAGTTTAATTTAGAAAATAAGATAAGGAACCACTTTATTAAAATATTACGGCTCCACATGAACAAAGTCATTACAGAATCAAAACGTGCATCAGATGATCCACTTCTTCATTCTCCGCCTTCTTGGTTCTTATTGAAGAAATTGTTCAGATACTTTCACCGTCAGAAGCTCAGCAATGTAAAATGGCAAAACATTGTGTACTCAGCAGTGGAAAATGTTAATATATGGTTTACGAATGTGTTATTTACTAAGTCATTATCCAAAGAATGAACTGTTCGTAAGGTTGCACATGGCATTTCAAAAAGCATTTAGTGCTTTAATATATCTGGCTTTCAGTTAATCATAATTCACTTTTGTTTCCTGAATTCATGGGTGGCAGTTCAATTCGCAATTATATTATTTTTAAAGGAGTCAGAAAACCATTTAAAAGCACTGGATATTGCACCAAGTCAGAGTGTCGGTGAGTAGAATTCAAGTTGCCAAATCAGGTTCAAACATATGGGTACATATTCGGTCGGTCATAAAGTACAATTAAAACTAAACGAAAATAATTAATACTGAGAAATGGAAGATGTTATTTTCTCTGCATTGGTGTACATATCAACAACTAATTTTCAGAGACAAATAATCGTGGAGTGCCGTATCTTAATGGTACTGGTTGCCAGTTATACCCTATATTGTCACTGTTGTAACAGACACAACCATAAAATATAGTAGAAAGTATCTACTAATAACAAGTGTGAAGTAAAACAAAAATGTGTGTAGTGAACACATCTGTTTGCAGCCCATCCTACTTCATCTATAGTAGTATTAGTATGGTATTCTGCCTTACACCAGGTCTTGTCATGGGTTAAGCCTCTTCCACTTTTGTCTGTCCATAGCCAGTCTTTTCATTTCCGAGTATTTGTCTCCATTGATACTGTCCAGCATTTGATATCTTCTTTTTCCTCTTCCCTTTTTTCCCTCCACCATTCCTTCTATTTCTTCCTTCAACAAACAGTATCTCCTCAAACAATTTCCAATCCAGTTCTGTTTTCTCTTTCTGATGATTTTCAGTATGTTTCTTTCTTCTCCAACTCATCTTAATTCTTCTTCATTCCTTACTCGGTCTTCCCATTTCACTTTTTCCATTCTTTTCCATATCCACACCTTTACTGGCTCCAATCTTCTTTCATATTCCTTCCTCAATGTCTTGGTCTCCTCACCATATAGTGTAACGCTCCAGATGTAAAATTTGACAAGTCTTTTTCTCAGATCTTGGTTGAGTGGTCCGCAAAGTAATTTCTGTTTCCTCTTGAATCCTTCTTTTGCCATTGCAATTCTTTTCATTATTTCTGTTGAGCAGTATATATCATTCATTATTACACTTCCCAAGTAACTGAAGTTATTCACTTGCTCCATTTCCTCTCCCTCTATGTTCAAATGACATTTTTTCTCCTTTCCTCCAGTTACCATTCTTTTCGTTTTCTTTTTGTTAACCTTCATTCCATATTTTTATAATTTTATGTTTAAATCATCTAAGATTTGTTCCATCTCTCCTGCACACCCTGACATCACAACCATGTCGTCTGCAAATCTTGTACACTCCACTCATCGACCCCCACACAAACTCCTCTCTTTCCATCAAAACTTTCATTAATAATTTCCTCCAGATAGATATTGAACGGTGTTGGTGATAAACAACAACCTTGTCTTACACCTCTTCCCAGTTCAATTTCTTCACTCATTACACCTCCTATTCTCACTCTTGCTCTCTGGTTCCAATATAAATTTCTAATTAGCCGTCTATCCCTCCAGTCATCTCCATGTTTCCTTAGGATTTCCATCAGTTTGTCCTATCTGACACAGTCAAAAGCCTTCTCAAGGTCAATGAACACAGCATACATCTTCCTTTTCTTCTCCCTGTACCTCTCTCCTACCACTCCCAGTAGCCCAACGGCATCTCTAGTTCCCACTCCTCGCCTGAAACGAAAACTGTTCATCTCCTAATACACAGTTCAGCTTTCCATATAGCCTTCTGTTGAGCGCCCTCAGCAAGGATTTGACTGTGTGCAATCTTTTCTATCGGTATTAAGATACTTTCTGTGTAGTCCTTTGGCCAATATCTTGTCATGTATATTTGATTACACAATTCAGTCCACTCCCTTTTCCCTTCTTTCTCCAATGACTTTAACAGTAGCGCAGGAATCCCATCAGTTCCCATTGCCTTTCCATTTTTCATCTCCTTCATAGATGCTTCAGTCTCACTAGTAAGTATTGCATTTCCTTTGTCATCATCTGCAACTTCTTCGACCCCAAGCTCTTCTCCACATGCTCAGCTGTCTGCCGTGTATAGCCATTCTTTATATTCTTCCCATCGTCTCATTATTTCTTGTGGTTCACTCACCATTTTACCGTCTGCTGTCTCTACTTCCTTTAGTATTTTATCGTTTTTTCTTTTCCCTGAATATCGAATCCATTGCTTCTTTGTACATCAATTCATATTTTCCTTCTTTCTCTAATTTCTCTATCTTGTCGCACTTTTCTGTTAGCCATTTCTCCTTTGTTTTTTCTCCCTTCCTTCTTAATTCATTGTTTAACCTCCCGTAGTTGCGCTTCCCTTCTTCTGTGTTTACAGTTTTCCATTTCCTGCCGTCAACATCTTGGTTGTCGTATCTAGTGTTACCCACTATTTCTGTACTTTTTTCCTCTCCTTGACTCGAGCTGTTTCCTTAGCTTCTTCTTTGATCCCATATTTAAAACGATCCCATCTTTCTTCAGTGCATTCCGCTTCCTGTCCTTGCATCATGATTTCGCAATATGCATTCTCCAATTTTTCACAGTTGCCTTTGTCTTTCAGTTTTTCAAAGTTAACGTGCTCTCTCTTTTGTCCTTTCCACGTTATTTTCAATTTAACTAGAATCTCTACTACTAATATATGATCTGAATAAATATCTGTCCCTGGATAACTTTTGACACTCTTTAGGCAATTTTGGTATCTTTGTTGTATCATTATGTAATCAATTTGATATCTTTTGTTGTCAAATCGAGATATCCAAGAATACCGTCATCTTTTGTGGTTATCAAATAGATAATTTCCAACTATCATGAAATTTGCCTTACAGTTGGAATCCGCCACATGCGGGACTACGAGGATAGGGTACATCAAACCGAATTGGGACATTAACCGGGCTTGACATAGTTAGTAGGACTTAGAAATAGGAAATACAAATAGGAACCTGCAGCGATTTAAGTCATCCCTGGCCTGCCTAGTGTCAGGGGCGCGCTCATCGGGTTTAGCTCAGTGAGCAAGGCTGCACAGTAGGTTTATACATTCATTGACACACCTGTGACGCTTCAGGCAGTAAAGGTTTTTAGGCTAAAGTAGCCATTAGAATTAAGTAGAGTACAAATAGAATAAAAATTGCCCATTGTTAAACTGTACTGTAGCTTACTTGTAATAACTGTAGTTATCTGCTAATAATAATGACATTTTAACATCCTAGGACCCACTAATAATGTAAGGTGGTGGGTTGCATATGTATATTATAAAGATAATGAATAAAGATTTTTTGTTAATTAGAGTCAGTACCACCTTCAAGTGTGTTCGCCGTGGGGTCTGGAGTCCAACTGACCTAGTACGCAGTACAGAAGGAAAAGGAAGTACTTGAAAGAAACACTTCACCGCATTCGCTTCAGAGCTGCTACAACTGGCACTACTGAAAGTATCCTACGATGTCCACATCGCTGGCAATGGGTTCAAATGGCTCTGAGCACTATGGGACTTAACAGCTATGGTCATCAGTCCCCTAGAACTTAGAACTACTTAAACCTAACTAACCTAAGGACATCACACAACACCCAGTCATCACGAGGCAGAGAAAATCCCTGACCCCGCCGGGAATCGAACCCGGGAACCCGGGCGTGGGAAGCTAGAACGCTACCGCACGACCACGAGCTGCGGACTGGCAATGGGTTATACACAATGTTGGTGACTACGCTGAAGGTCAGTAAAACTTTGAAACACGTATCTATTTTGTACAAGCTGTAAATAAATACTGGCCAACACTAAATTTCCATATATATATATATATATATATATATATATAACACCAGGATGAGTGCAGCGTATATATATAGTATTACAAGAAGTTGTGTACTGGTGAAAGTCTCCTTCTAGGCGCGCAGTCCAGAACCGCGCGACTGCTACGGTCGCAGGTTCGAATCCTGCCTCGGGCATGGATGTGTGTGATGTCCTTAGGTTAGTTAGGTTTAAGTAGTTCTAAGTTCTAGGGGACTGATGACCACAGGTGTTAAGTCCCATAGTGCTCAGAGCCAAAGAGTCTCTTACCTTGCCTCGGCTGTGAGCAATAGCAGCGTTGCAGTACGACAGTTCTCTCAAAGCAACCCACAAAAACACTCAGGAGAACACAGTGGCTGTACGTACACAGAGTGCTGGCACAACTCAGCCGGTATTAGATAACAAGCAAGCAGCGCCACACAACAACTACCACAAGTCTCTCATTCATGGATTTCCACCAATGGCAAGAAGAAAGGCAAACACCAAGCGAGGGCGTCTGTTTCCACCAATGGCACGGAATGAAGCAAACACCAATCAGTGACATATAACGCCCCTTCGCCTCATACTTAATACCCAGTTATGTTACGAAAACAGCTTTTTCACCAGCATACACGAACTACAGTTTTTCTCATGCAGCAGTCATCGAAACACCCTCGGAAGACCTTGTGCTACAGTGGCCAAAACGTCGAAGAACTTATATATTGACAATGGGGTCACATACCGCGGTATCTTATTGACTGGTAAGACTACTTGACCAGCGATCAGCCCAATTTACCAGTATAAATATTTTTGGTTACTCTACTAAATCAGTATTTTGTTCAATTTATGTAAAATTATGTGCAGGAAATACACGAGCACATGAATGGGTAATCACAACAATAGAGAATCCCACAAAGGCAAGAAGATATCAAACCAAATAACTGCTAAGAATTCTGCCAACAGTAACAGCACTAGAGATTTCCGTAAAGGAGAGACAGAAATGGGGCAAACTGGTCTTCCAGGGAATGGAAGCTGCTGTCAAACCACCAGAGTAGTGGCAACGGCTGGTAAAGTTCAGCAAGCTGCTGTCTTTTAGAGATCTGTGCCCATCAAAGTGAATAAAAATCATCAACAATGGCGGCCAGACTTCCGGCATAAGAAGCTGCCCTTGTTCTACCAACCGCCTTGTCAAAGAGGGCGGAGGAGCAGACGCAGGTTCAGGGCATTCTCCTGTCCTTGGGGGAGATAACTGCCCTGAGAAGGAGGAGAAATCAGCAGTGATCAAAGGCAAGAGGATGCGGAAGTAATGGAATCCACTGCATTAAAGACACATAATGTATACCGACAGCACATGTGGCCTATGACTGAAGAAGTGTGCTGTTGATCCCTGCATTTGCAAAAGATTCCATATTAGCTCCCATTCGGATATCTGGGAGGGGACTGCGGTGGGGGAGGTGAGCGTGAGAGAAACACTGAACAACCCATGAAAGAATAACATTCTACGATACAGGGCATGGAACGTCAGAATTTTGAACGTAGAAGGGAAGCTAGAAAATCTTAAAAGCTAAATACTAAGGCTCAGTCCAGATGTTGTAGGGGTCAGAGAAGTGAAGTGGAAACAAGAGAAGGATTTCTGGTCAAAAGTGTGTAAGGTAATATTAACAGGAAACCAACACAGACAAGAAGGGATACAAGAAGACGACGCAAGCAGAAAAAGTATATGCGGATAGTGAAGAGGTAATTCAGTGCGCAATTAAAGGGTTATAGGAGGTACACTTGGAAAAGTCCAGGAAATACAGCAGAATTACAGTTATATTTCGGGCACAGACTCCTAAATCAGATATTGAATCGTAAGACGTAGCCAGGAACAGACATAGACTCAGATCACAAGCTGGTAAAGATGAGGAGTAGGCTGAAGTTTAAGAGGCTAGCTAGGAAGAATCAATGCGCAAAGAAGTGGGACAGAGAAGTACTAGTGAATGAAGAGATATGCTTGAAGTTCTCTGAGGCCGTAGATACTGCGACAACAAATGGTTCAGTAACAGTTCAGTTGATCAGAAATGGAAATCTCTAAAAAGAGCAGTCATAGAAGTTTAAGAGAAAAGCGAAGGTAGAAGGAAGGTAACTGTGGAGAAACCAAAGCTAATAGAAGAAATATTTTAGCCGATCAACGAAAGAAAGTGCAAAAATGTTTAGGGAAATTCAGGAATACAGAAATACAAGACACTTACGAATGAAATAAATAGGAAGTGCAGGGAAAATAGGGGAATGAGCTGTATGAAAAATGTGAAGGAATCGGAGAAGAAATGATTGTCAGAAGGACTGATTAAGCGTATAGAAAGATCAAAACAACCTTCGGTGAAATGAAAAGCAAGGGCCGGTAACGTTAAGAGTGCAAGTGGAATTCCACTGAGAAATGCAGTGGAGAGAGCGAGTAAGTGGAAAGCGTAGACTGAGGGTCTCTATGAGTGGGAGAACGTAACTTGATGATGTGGAAGAAGTAAAAAATTGGAGTTGATAAGGAAGAGATAGGAGATCCAATATCAGAATCAGAATTTGTAATAGCTTTGAAAGGCTTCAGTCAAATAAGGCAAAAGGAATATATAACATTCCATCAGATTTTCTAAAATCACTTGGAGAAAGGGCAACAAAAGGAATTTTCAAGTTGCTGTGAAAATGTATGAAACTGGCGATATGCCATCAGACTTTCAGAAGAATATCATCCACACAATTCCAAAGATTGCAAGAGCTGACAAGTGAGACAATTATCGCTCGATCAGCTTAACTGCCCCTGCATCCAAGTTGCTGAAAAGAATAATATACAGAA
Source organism: Schistocerca serialis cubense (assembly GCF_023864345.2). NCBI lineage: Eukaryota > Metazoa > Arthropoda > Insecta > Orthoptera > Acrididae > Schistocerca > Schistocerca serialis. The sequence continues at coordinate 757,360,532 of NC_064642.1, read as the reverse complement.
GAATGAAAAAAATTGAGAATCTTAGGGTCTTGCAGCTGACGATCAGTTTGTCTTCAGGAAAAGTAAAGGCACCAGAGAGGTAGTTCTCATAATGCAGTTGACTATGGACGCTAGACTGATGAAGATCAAGATACATACATAGGATTAGGTCGACAGCGTAGAATGGCGCAAAATGTTCGAACTACTGAGAGAAATAGATGTAAGCTATTGGGACAGACGGGTAATACACAATATGCACAAGAACCAAGAGGGAACATTGAGAATGGAAGACCAAGAACGAATTATACGGTTAAAAAAGAGTGTGGGACAAGAATGTAGTCTTTCACCGCTTTTGTTCAATGTATGCATCGAAGAAGCAAAGGAAAGATTCAAGAATGGGATTAAAATCCAAGGTGAAAGGCTAGCAATGTATGATTTGCAGATGGCATTTCTATCCTTTGAAAGTGAAGAAGTATAACCCGATCTGTTGAATGGAATGAAGAGTCTGTTGAGTACAGAATATGAACTGAGAGTAAACAGATGAAAGACGAAAGTAATGAGAAGTTGCAGAAATGAAAACAGCGAGCAATTTAACATCAGAATTGCTGAACACGAAGTAGATGAAGATAAGGGACTCTCCTACGTAGGCAGCAAGGAAGATATAAAATGCGAAGTGGTACTGGGAAAAAGGGCATTCCTGGGCAAGAGAAGTACCAAACACAGATCTTCATTTGAGGAAGAAACATCTGAAAGTGTACGTTCTGAGCACAGCATCGTATGGCAATAAGACAAGGACTGTGGAAAAACCGGAACAGAAGAGAATAGAAGCATTTGAGATGTGGTGCAGCAGAAGAATGTTGAATATTATGTGGAGTGATAAGGTAAGGAATGAGAAGGTTCTCCACAAAATCGGCGAGGAAGGGAATATATGGAAAACACTGACAAGAAGAAGGGACAAGATGATTGGACATCTGTTAAGGCACCAGGGAATAATTGCCATCGTGCTGGAGGGAGCTGTAGAGGGTAAACTGTAAGGCAAGACAGAGATTGTAATGCATCCAGCAAATAACTGAGGATGTGCGTTGCAAGTGCTACTCTGAGATGAAGAGGTTGGCACAGGAGAGGAATTCGTGATGGGCCGCGTCAAACCAGTCAGAAGCCTCAGCAGAAAACATGCGCAAAAACTACATGTAGGTCGCGAATCCCTTGCCTTGAGGCTGCAGTGAACTGTTAGCGAGGAAATGTTACTACTTAAATAACACGGTTAATTATTCTGTTAACTGCTCAATATTTAACATTACTTTATAGAATCGATATAGTACCTATGTACATCGAGATATACATCTACATAGATACTCCAGAATCCACCTTATGGAGCTTGGCGGAGGGTACCCCGCACCACTAATTAGTCATATCTTTTCCTGTTCCACTCGCCAACAAAACTAGGGAAAAATGACTGTCTGTACTGCTTCGTATGAGACGTTATTTCTCGTATCTTATGTACGTGGTCATTACTCGAAATGTATTTTGGAGACAACGGAACCGTTCAGCATTCAGCTTCAAATGTCAGTTCTCTATGTTCTCCCAACAGTAATCGCCTTCCTTCCAGGGATATCCATTTGAATTCCCGAAACATCTCTGTAACACTTGCGTGCTGTTCGAGCCTACCAGTAACAAATCTAGGAGCTCACCTCTGAATTGCGTCGATGTCTTCCTTTAATCTGATCAGGTACAGATCCCAAATACACAAGCAGTACTCAAGAATAGGTTGCGCTAGCGTACTATAAGTGGCCTCCTTTAAAGCTGACCACACTTTCGTGAATTTCTCCCAATAATCTAATGTCGACCATTCACCTTTCCTATCACAATTCTCATATACTCGATCCATTTCATATCGCTTTGCAACGCTATGCCCAGATCTTTAAACGACATAACTGTGTCAAGCAGGACGCTACTAATGCTGTATCCGAACATTACAGGTTTGTTTTTGCTACTCATTGGAATTAACATATTTTTTCTACGTTTAGATCTACCTGCCATTCATCACACCAAGTAGAAATTTTGTCTATGCCATCTTGTATCCTCCTGCAGTCACTCAACTTCGACAGTTTAGGATACACCACAGCATCATCAGCAAAATCCGCAGATTGCTGCCCACTCTATCTGTCATATCATTTATGTATATGGAGAATAGTAGTGGCCCTATCACACTTCGCTGGGGCACTCTTGACGACGCCCTTGTCTCTGATGAACCCACGCCATCGAGTACAACATACTGGCTTCTACAACTTAGGAAGTCTTCGAGCCATTCACATATCTGTGAACCTATTTCATATGCTCGCTGCTTCTTTAACAGTTGCAATGCTGCACCATGTCAAAAACTTTCCGGAAATCTAGAAGTATAGATTCTGCTTGTTGCCCTTGTAATGGGACACCCTCCTCTAGCATTGCCTTTTTTGTAGAAATACGTGATACCAAAAGGTATTTTAAATCTTGCATAGGTGAAGATTCTCGAGTGTTTCACGGAAAGTATTTCGTTTGATTTTGCATACGATCTATGATATTGCATGCTAAAATGTGTAAAAAGAAATTAAGTTGTTACAATCGGTAGAACTAAAATCATTCTTTTTGTAGAAATATTTGAAATTACGAAATATCTGGCACTCTTCAAATTCGTATTATTAATTGCACTATCTAACACTAATTATTAAATTTATTTCTGGACTCATTTATAAAATAATGATATAACGTTGTAGAGATACTTCTTTTGTCAAGAAAGTATGTAAACTCTACTGCTTTCTAAACTCTTTGGAATACTGTGCGTTTCGCAAAATGTTAGTAGTAGTAGTGGGTATGCCTCTGATGGACACGTATTTTTTTATGACCGACACTAACAACGTAATTTGGAATCTTAAGTGGAAATTGTTAAGTCGGTGAGATTTAGAAGAATGGGATAAAATAAAAGGAAATCATAGCAACAGAGAATACTTCACCAGTTGTTTAGTAATCAGGAACCCACAACGTTAGATCAAAATGTCAGCCCCAAGAATGTACCACTAGACGCAAGAACTGGAGCCAACAACAAGAGAAACTTAAAAAAGTTTTTCTTTTGTTTATCTTACGCCTCATGAAGCTTTCAAAACTTGTGCAGAGACAGAGAAGTGATGTGTGGGAGGGTAATATTACACACCTCACCCATCGTTCGCAGTATATAACGTGAGAAAAGGGGTGGCCGAGTTCCGTACGAGCGATAGTTTTTAAAACTGTGCTTATTCGAGGACATAATCTTGTCGCTCTCAAGAAAATGAATTATATTCGAGCTGAGAATATGTTCAAGGATTATATGGTAAACTGCTGTTACAGGCATTCGTCTATAATTTTGTGGGTCCATTCTTTTGCGCTCCTTATACACAGATGTCACTAGCACTTTCTCTAGTCGTCTGGGTCTTTGCGCTGGGCGAGAGATTTGCGACTAATGCAAGCTAAGTAGGGGGCCAATGCCATAGAATGTTGTTTGAAAAACAGAACTGTCATTCCAGGCAGACCAGGCGGCATTTTTTTTTTTAAATTCTCTCAATTGTTTCACTACGCCATGGATGCCTATTATTGTGTCGTCCAAAGGGGAATCTGTTCGGTGGTGATGGGCTGGAGGCCTGGACTGGGCTGGACTGCACCAGCCAACGCGTCTGAACCTCGTCAGTGCTCATTCTGGAGTGAGGGGGCACAAACGACTTCGCTCTGGCGCGCAGTTTAAGTGGGACCCGAAAATAACCGAAGTGCTTTGTCTGCCTTTTCGTGTAACTTTAGTTCTTAGTTTTGCCTATTATTATGACTTTTGACATAAGTGTGCGATAGGCTGCTATTTGGAGATGCCTAGATTTGAATATCAAGGAAATTTAACGCACAGTTCTTATAATACTAATGATAGAAGACTAGCGTTTTGGCGCGCTGTCTCTGAACACAACAGCCAATCACGGTGATGAATTACGATTCGGGTGGTGTTTCCCACGAAAGAGGTACTGGTCATACCATCTGCTACTGGTATGTAACACTACTTCTTAATACTGCAATCTCAACTGCTCTGAGAACAAAGTCTTGCCGCCCATTGTAGCCGAGCGATTCTAGGCGCTTCAGTCGAGAACCGCGCTGCTGCCTCGGGCATGGATGTATGTGCTGTCCTTAGGTTAGTTAGGTGTAAGTAGTTCTACGTCTAGGGGACTGATGACCTCAAATGTTAAGACCCATAGTGCTCAGAGCCATTTGAACCATTTTGAATAAAGTATTGGACGTGACTATGATGGCTGCTAAAGGCAGAAATATTGCACTAACACAGTAGAAATATAAGTTTCTGGCTCTGTTATTCACTCTACCTTACACAAACGTGGAAGTATATTGTCATCTGGCTGTAAATGATTTCTGTCGCGACTTTTGTGGGTGAATTGTAGTTCACAGAACAACAATTCTCAGCAAGAACAACATCCAGTCAATACAAACTACCGCCAGCATGGAGCAAGTGGACGCTTGAACTGGGCTGCAATGGTATTGTGTTCAGATAGTTAATTAGTTTCATGTACAATGGATCATTTGTGCAATGAATTGCAAGAATATGTAAACACAGGTTTCTTTTCTACTTTTCAATTTAATTTTTTTATTATTTTTTAATACAGTTGCGAATTAGTAATTCCTATGCACCACGTCTTACACACAACAAAAACAGAAATCTTCTACAATACAGAAGGAACAAGTCACGTAAACTAAATTTTTTTATTTCCATAAGCTGTGTTACATGTTCTTGTTAACACAGTGTCGCCGATACGTTGATATAGGGTCGCGCCAGCCTTCGTGAAAACTGCGTTCGCTTTCAGCCAGTGAGAGCTAGGAGCTGACCCTGGTGAAGTAGGGCAGAGTGTTGAGCGGCGCAGGGTAGGCGTAGAGCCAGGTGGGGCCCCGTATGGTGGGGTGCTCGGGGTCCACCTCGTCCCGCCAGTAGCCCTTGGGCAGGTAGATGTCGCGCCTCGTGGCCGTGCGATACATCACCGGCGCCACCAGCAGGTCGTCGCCCAGCAGGTACTCTGCACGGGAGGGAAACAAAGCGTCAGCACATGGCATGCCCCAGTCGTCTGACAGGTTCATACTGTGTTAGATCTCTTCTTGTGCTACCCTATACTCGCTCCCCTCAGGGGTCTAATCTCTGCTGCTTGTACTTCGCTGTCACCTTTCTTCTTCTGTATCCAACTATCACTTCAGTACAACATTAATGGCATCGCCAAGGTCATAAAATGTAATTTTTGGGCGTTATGTATTGAAATGTTTTGTTCATTTTTTCAAATGTTGTATTGAATTTCTGCAGCTTTTCATCAATATAATTGTCAGAAATGTAGCTTGTGTCACACCATACATATTTAAAATATAGCACCTATTTCATTAATTTTGTTGTTAATTACTATTTTCAAATGTTTTGAATATTTACAATGGAAGCTCGTAACTTAATACTTATGTACTAAAATTTTGTAAGTGTATTCTGTTCACACTCTGCCTAACAAAGGAAAGAAGTAGCACCCAGAAAGTCATAATGAAATTTTGAGTTTGTATTTTATTCATACACTGCCTGACAAAGAAACTGAAACATCCAGAAGGTGAATAGAGAATGAAATGAAACATTATGCATTAAGAAGATACATAATGTTATTTTAGTGGTTACAAAAGTCACTCAAATTTACAAGGACCTCGCATTATGAGCCCACTAATCAGTATGACGGTGCACCCCATATGGATTGAATGCATGCCCTGATTTTGCTCTCCTGAACCAATTTTGCTCATGTCTGTTGGGCCTTCATATCCTGAACACTGACATTGGGACAAACTTGACTTTGGAGCACATTCCAGATATGTTCTATCGAGACCAAATCTAGATGTCTTTCTGACCACAGCAGTAGTTCAGCAACATGCACGCAACCCGTAGGGTCACATGTCATGGCTGGACGTGCTTTGTCCTGTTGAAAAATGTTACCTTGAGAGGTAATACGTAAGGATGCAGGATGTCCGTAACAAACGGCTGTGCCATCAGAGTTCACACTGACACTACCACAGTAACGTGAAGTCATACACGATGATTCCCCACATCGTGACTCAAGGAGGAACACTGCTGCGCCTTTCCAAAAAATACTGGGAGAATGGGGCATCTCCCCACTTCGCCCTCAATCTCGACGAAGGAAGGTGATGTGAGACAGAGCTGAACCGTGGTTCAACACTGAGCACACTGCGTCACGATTCACCAGCGGTCCCTGCTTCTCGGTCGTATCACCACTCCAAAGGCAGTTGTCTGTGATTTGATTTTGACAGCAGCTTATGCATGGTATGGTAATTTCCTACCCTGGCTGCTGCTAGTCTCCAAGCATTGGGTGCAGGACGACAGAGATTTACTTGTTTTCGAACAGGAGGGGCAGATGTGAAGGCGTTGTGATGTGCTTTGTACACAGGGTGGCGATCCTGCCTTCTGGTGAGCAGGTGTGATGAAGCAGAACGCTCACAATTAGTTATGCCTGCCCTCACGTTCCCATACAGTACAATACTGGACCAAACCCACATCCGGATGCTCCAAAAATCTGGTATTGCATGATTCGACAAGCCGACAAAAATAGACCCAAATTGAGGCCTCTTTCAGATTCAGTCATGTGATGTGATTGGTGTCTCACCCAAGTACACACACTTCCATGTTTTTCACATTGATCGCTCGTCATCTGACACTCTTCACAAGAATCATGCAACGTACCATGCGTTTTAAGGACACTAAAAAATCGCAGAGAATCATTTACGAACTCACTAAAGGTTTGTATGTTTATGAAGTTACTTTGACATTCGAGCATGTCTTCTGGGTTCGTCACTTTTTTTATCAGGCAGTGTACTCGGTTCAGCCATACTGCTAACTGCAGGTCGTCTTCACTTTCATGTGTTGTTGTTTTATCATGTGTGAAAGGTCATGTTCTTAGATTAGTGTATTTGTCTAATTTAATTCCTCGAAAATTAGCTGATTTACAATTTTTGAGGACGTTGTTAATGTAAATGTAAAAAGAAGGCTGCCACCAAGTAGCTGTTCATACACGCTTTCATGCTTTTAATGCAAAGTCTCTCTTGAAGAAACTGAACGTAAAGAGTAATCTCTAAGTGTATCACGAAATGCGACGTCTGCATGAGAAACATGTCACCTCACGACAATGTGAGTGATGGATGGTCTGTGGAATTGTAATGCAATCTTTGTGGAGGCTTGAAATTGTGCTGGGACGTCTCCTCAAACAAAGCCGCCAGTACTTGGGTAGTCTTTATATAGACATTCCTTTGGAGGCAATAAAAATGAGAAATGATCCGAGACTTCAACAACAGCAGTGCAGCCACAGATACAGACATTGGCGTCTCTGAGGACGTTTAACATATCTTGTGTGTTCACTGTAGACCACTGTGATGAGAATGTCGCGGGGTATCTGTTGAAGTGTGGCATTGCCTGAGTAACATGTTAGTACATGGAGGAAGCATACGTCTAAGGCTAGTTGTCAGAGAAATCGTAACTGAGAGATTCGAAAATAGAATGATAAAATACGAAACCGTGTCCAGAATAAATCTAAAGATAGAAGCCGTGAGAGAAAGCTGTTTGCCGTACCGTCGCTGATCTTGAGAGCGGTGGAGTCTGTCGGGTCGAGCCACCAGATGGGCCGGTTGACCGGAGTGCCGTCCTCCACTGCCTGCTTCATCAGCTCGACGATCTTCGGGCCGTACTGAGCGCGCAAAGCAGTCAGGTTGCGTGCGAGCTCCACCGTCTGTAAAAGTAATCACAAGTCACAGCCGTGAGCCGCCCTGCTGAGACTGAACTCATACAAGTTTTCAGTTCAGCATACCTTACCGTCTTACTACATGTAGACTGGATTAATCTGTCTATTCTTTGTACGTCACGCACTGTATCAACGCTGCGAAGCGATATTTACTTTAGAAGTGGTTTTTACAGACACACGAGCACGGGACGCACCTCGTTGTCGTAGTCCCAGGGCACGGTGCCGAAGTGGACGGCGGGCATGAAGGCGCTGGCCTCCAGCCAGCGGATGTACAGCTCGCGAGTGGCGATGACGCCCGTCTTGGTGCTGCCGCCCACCTTCTCCGGCATCACGAAGGGGTATCCCTGCAGGCTCATCTCCAGCACCTTGGGCAGCAGCGTCTTCAGGCCGTTCTGCGTGCTCCACGCCGTGTCCACCGCGTCCATGTGGAAGAAGTTGGGCAGGCGCTGGCTCTCGACGCCGGACCGCAGCCTCGCCATGGGTCCGAACTGGGCCACTGCCTTGGCGTACGCGTCGGTGTAGACCACGGGCGTCCTCTCGAGCGGTGTGAGCTGTGGCGGCTGCGGCAGGTAGCTGGTCTCGCCGAAGTCGAACCTGAAGGAGTCCACCCCAGTCTCGTTGCGGAGCGCCTGCAAAGAGATCACAAATAAAATTCCGTACCTGTGAGGCAAAGTAAGTGAAGCATCCTGACTTGGAAACACTGTCTGATTCTGAGTTGGTACGCAGCCGTGAAGTAACAAGGCTATTCTGTCGATATGAGGCACAGCCTGTGTGAAAAAAAAGTTGAGTTCTCCCTGGAAATAAAAACAGAATCCACAATCTGTATTAGTCTCCCATTTAGATATCTGGAGGGAGACCGCCATGGGGGAAGATCATGACGAAGTGCTGAGATTAAAATTGATGTAAGACATGGATGTAGTTTTGTACTCCTATTGTTGAATCTATATATTGAACATGCTCGGACGGAAATAAAAGTAAGTTTCAAGAACGTGATTCATATTCTTATTGTTTCAAAACGCGAAAACTTGGTCTCTGCAGCCACAACCCCCTCTCTTTAGCACTCCTCTTCATCTGCATGTGTGAAGAACATCCCATCTCACTGACCAAATTGTTTAAATACGAACTCTGATGTTGGCGGTCGTCCCCTCATTTTCTTCCTTAATGATATTCCTGGAAAATGTTTTCTAGGAAAGTGTCATGTCTAAGTATCGATGAGTTTTGCTTTGCGTTGGTCTAGAACTTTCGGGAGTCGTTTCTTCGCTCCTGTTTCTTGTAGGACCATATCATTCGTTATTCGATTAGAATTCTGAGTGAAAGGACATCAGTAATGAGAGTTGAAGATGAGTTTGTTATTCTGAGTGAAAGTCAAAGGGAACTGTAGGAACTGTTTGCTGGAATAAACAATTTAACAAGTACGAAGTGTGGATTGATAGTCAACCGAAGAAAGATGAAAGTAATGAGAAGTAACAGAAGAGATTAGAGAAAAACTGAACATCAAAATTTCCGACCACAAAGGAGGCGGAATAAAAGATTTCAACTACTTTCGAAATGGATTGAGTAAGGAAGTCATCACACAAAGCAGACTGCTGCAGGAAAAGAGGGTACTGCTCAGCTAAAGGATTATACTGGTATCAAATATAGCCACAATTTCGGGAAAAGTATCGTGAGAGTGTAACTTCAGTGCACAGCATTGTATGGTATTGAATCATAGAGTATGTGAAAAACTGCAGAAGGACAGAATCGGAGCGTCTGTGATGTGGTGTTCTAAAAGAATGTCGAAAATTAGGCTGAGACAGAGAATGAGGAGGTTGTCTGCAGAATCAGCGAAGAAAGGAACATGTGGAAGACGATAACAGGAAGATGGAGAAGGGACGGGATGGTAGAACACGTTCGTGAACATTTTGTTACATTTGTTATTACTTTTCTGATGTATTAACTCGTTCCATGACGATAGAGAATTGCTCCTCAATTTAATCCCGTGGAAGCAGACATTTAAGTAAACAAAAGAAATAAAAATGAGCGATTTTCATGACAGTAGTGGGAGCACTAGAGGGAAGTACTGTAAACGTAGACATTGGCTGAACTGCACACTATACTCCTGCTTCAAACATGTTGGAAGACTGACGATTACAAAAAAATCATCAACTATTTCCATAAGGCATATGTATCTTTTAACAGAGCACATACAAGCAATCTTTAAGTGCTCACTTATAGTATTTCTTCTTGGTACACCGCATACTTCGTTCGCTCAGTGCTGTGAACGACTCACCGAGGTCTTCCTAATGACGTCATTCGATAGCTGTATTTGGAATGTCGAAAAGCAAAAGCATAAGTCAATCCGAAAACTATAGTACACTAATAGACAAACAGCAGCAGTTAGTTTCAAAATAAGATTGAATGTGATGCTCCCTGTTGATTTCTTCTATGCCAGGCGCTGCATACAGTCATACATATACGGATTCATTTTATATTTAATGAATCGACGGCAAATAGTTCTAAGTAAGTAAATAAAAAGCTTACTAACCAATTCTCGATTCATAAATGATCTAACCTTTGTTCTTTTATATTATCACGCTCGTGTGTGCTTAAGGTTATGGACTGGTGAGCTACAGATGAAATCACTACATCTCTGCTCTGTGTGCTAAATGCCTAATATTCCAATTGCTCGTCATATGAACTATCTCTATGGGCTGCCTAGACACATGTAAAGGATATAGTCTCAGTAGACATCCGTTTGTAAGCTATATTTTTTGCAGATGTATGTCTAAAATTATTTGAATAACCTGAAGTGAGTATTTTTCTTTAATCAAAATATCTCCAAGCGATTGGTATTATAGAATTTACATAGAGTCATACTCTGTAACTAATTTCTAAGCCATAGATACACGAATTTGCAGCCAATGTACTCACCGCAACTCGATCAGTCCACCAAGCTACCGCATCAGGATTGGTGAAGTCGACAATGCCGGCCCATCCACCCCACCAGCGAGTAGAGATGCTGCCATTGTTATTGCGCACAAAGTAGCCTTTGGACTGTGCCTCAGAGAAGAAGGGTTCACAGTCACTGTTTATAAATGGGTGTATCCACAACGCGACGGGGAATCCCAGTGCGTGGAGATCGTCCACGAGCGCCTTCATGTCGGGGAACTTGGTGGTGTCCGGGGTGAAGCTTCCGCGGCAGCTCTCCCAGAAGTTGACTATTTCGAGAAGGCTGTAGCCGAACCCGTGCTCGATTATGCCTGCGGCGCGCTCTCTCACGTTCTGTTCGGGTGGCTCCACTTCCCAGTAGGGCTGAACACCCAAGCGTTCGTCTGGAATCGCCGTAGGCTTGCCCAGGTACTTCTGGATACCGACCAAGTGCGCCTCCTTCGCATCACCGTACGTACACAGCTCGTATTCCAGCACGTTGTCGCTTCGGTCCTCTGGGTAGGGAGACGCGTTCTCGGCACTGAAGCACAGTTTATTACTCGTCTGATTGCCGTTCTGGTCGACGAAGAGAGGAACGTTCGTGTGAACGTGGACGAGTCTTCCGTCGGAGAAGACCCAGTAGCGCGTAGCGATGGTGGCGTGGTCTCTATGTTCGGCGACGTATGCGTAGTGCTTGTACACGTTGTCCTCGATGGGCCAGGTGCGGTAGGTCGATTCGACACCACCGTAGATGTGGCTCCTCAGGTGCCGCTGACACATTGTGATTATCTCATTCGGATTGTCTTTGGTGTGCCGGATCCAGAGACATTCGCCCGACCTGTCTTGGTGCCGGACGAGAACTCTGGAGGCGCCAAAGTCGAAGGACTCCTCGTTTCCACGAGTCTCGTGGCGTGGAACTGCAGACCGCTGGTTGCTGGAGGCTTCGATGTATCCCACTTCTACCTCGTCTCCACCTGCAACGTGCAAGCACATAGTTGCTGTGAGTGAATGTATGACAGTCAGTAGTGCATGAAATAACAATCGTAAAATAGTAAAATACGTTGGCACACAATTTTATAATAATCTAATAGAACACACAGAACGTACATAGTCTTCAATATCCAAACATGGAAATCATCTGGCATTCTGCATCACATAAACTTATAAATCTACTATCATCTTACTTGTAACAGGATGTGAATCGACTACAATGAACTAGGCTGGATTTCCTTTATACCATTTTTACACTAGTGTTTGTCCAGCCATTTCCGCTCTCTAACAAGGAGCGTGTAACTGTTATTTCGACAACGCAGGATATTTATCCCTACGCTTTCTTATCGACAATGGTACTCATGAACGAACACTATAATATGACGTACCGTAAGTAAGAGCACAGAGACTGTTTCTTTGTAATTGCATGACGTGAGTAATGCACATGGACAACGTGGTAATTCAGAATGGGATGACGAACGAAGTAATTTCACGAGAGGAAATATATGCTTGTCCACGGAGTTAACAGTTCTCAGGGTCGTAGACCCACATTTAGGAGGCATTAAATACCTAATATAAATACAGATACTTTCGACAAAGAAAAAATATCCTCTATGTAAAAGAAATTTAAGATTCAGTCGATTCCAAGGTTCAACGTTAATATTAATAAAAGATCGTAACTTATAAGACAATATGAATTTGAATAGTCTATAGATGAATTCTGAATTTAAATTGTACTTCGTATCTTATTTAATGTTAGCGTAAATTAGGTATATTCTTTGTTTTAGCAGCAGTAGCCCTATTGTTGGAGAACAACTCCAGTAAGTTCTGTTTACTTTCTTGTGTACTGGTGTGACCTGTGCTACTTTTCAGTCCTTAGATAGGAATCTTTCGCTGTACGAATGGCTGTGTATTCCTGCTATCTCATTACCATACTCCAAAAGGAATGTAATTGGTTTAGAATCTGGACAGGAAAACTTCCCTAATTGAGTTACATTGCTTCACTACTTCGAGAGGATCTATTTCGGAAATATTTATGTTGCCGCCTTTTTTTAATTCTGGTTATTGAACTTTCTTTGGTGAATGAATTTCCGAACTCTTAGTAAGTCTCGTTTGGTGGCTTTGACAACGATAATATTATCTTTGAAATCGTGCCCTGAGAGTGTTGATTGATTTTTGTCACTGGCACAGTTTACACACGAGCAGAACCTCTTTGGAGTTTCTTCCAGGTTTCGAGAGCTAGTTTTGCTGTGGAAACTGTCAAACGATCTCACTCTGAAGTCCGTGTAAAGTTTCGGTCATCTGTAAACTGTCGCTAGGCTTCGGTATTTTGCGTTCTTTTAAATCTTGCATGAGATTATCCCTGTTTTTGCGAACGTGTCCCGAGAAGTATTGTGTAAAACTCTCAGTTGCCGTCAAGACTACTTCTATGAATGTGAGCTACATTTGGTTCTTACTTGCATAACATGGAAGGAATAAAGACTATGTCTTAGAAGGTCGTCTAGCGAATTATCATCTGGTTTTTTAAATACATATATTTTGAAGAACGGCATCGTGAAACCACCAGCAGGCGCTGCAATGTGTATTCATTTACCATGTACCGGTCACGGTCAAGCAACCTTTCCAAATCATGGATATGAATTTCAATGATGGTTCCCTGGTGTCTAGTACATAACTGTAATCCATTACAGCAGATGTCAGTGATGTATATGTAGACAATGTCGTATACAAATTGAATGCACAGTTAAGTGCATAAGATTTGAGTCACTTCAGTTTGCACCTTTGTACTTTTTGCTCAAAGAGCAGTACTTTGGCATCAACTGAACTTCCTGCATTTCTATTCGCTAACGGCAGAAGTTTGAATGTCCAACATAATAACATAAAGTCATTGTATTTCATACATTTTTCTTTCTTGTAGATTGGTGTCTGATTTTAAGAATCTATAAGTGTGGCAATCTGCACATGAACTCACAAATCGTTATCTAAGATACGCTCACAGTTGCGAAGCACCAGCTTCCCTTCATGCCTGATGCCTTCCCCAACGGCGACGTCATCTTTCAGCAGTATAACTGTCAGTGTCTAGGAATCAGAACCGTGCTACAGTGGTTTAAGGAGCTTCATAGTGAACTCACGTTGATGTCTCGGCTACCAAATTCTCCTGATGAAAATCCTATGGAACCCGTCTGGGTCGCTGTCGGTCGCCGTTACTGCGTACGCAAATCAGCGGCCTGGTGCCAGTTAACTGCTCAAACCTACCAACGAACTGTCGGATCCCTGAAATGCAAGTTCAGTGATGTATCTCGTCCGAAAGACGGACAAACAAACTGTCGAGCAGGTGCTCATAATGTTTTGGCTCATGAGGGTATTTCTTATAAAAAATTTGCTTAAGCAATTAGTTTGTAACTAATTTTATTGGCAAGCTTTATTTTCTGAATTTGAGTCATTTCACACGTCAAATCAGATGCCCCACTCCAACAGGCAGTTATTTAATTGAGAATTCATTAAGAGGTGATTCTTATCCACAGTAATTCGAGGAACAAGTGTAACTCTATGAAAGAAGTAGCACGGATACACAAATATACCTTGAAAGTTTCCCCCCCTCTCCTGCAACATCTAATCAAAAGTATCCGGGCAACCCTGCGTAATGCAGAACTGACCACTAGATGTCTTGAGAGGTCGACTCACTGGTATGAGATGTGGTGGGGAGTGTTGTGTCGTCAGCAGACAAGCAGTATCAGAAGAATGCATCAGTCAGGAGAGCTTGGACACTTCAATCACTGAGAAGCCATTTTATGTCAAGCGAGAAACAGATCCATCTCGGACATTTGAACCCTTCTAGAGCTACTGAAATCGGGTGTTGATGATGTGATTATGAAACGGAAACGTGAAACAACAACCAAAGCTAAAGTAATACCAGGCAGACCTCATGTACTCTCAGATAGGAGTCATCGAAGATTGCAGTGGGCGACTGTAAGAAAATCGCGTCAGAGGGATGAATTACTGGTGAGTTCGAAAGTGCTGCCAGCAGTCCAGCTAGCCCAACGACCACGCACAGAGAGCCGGAAAGAACCACTAAACCGCGATTACTGGAATAGTCGAACTCCAGTGTATAAAACAGATCCAAACCTCTGATTACCACACGAATGAGTTAGTGTGATAAGTTTTTGAGAGTAAGCACGTAAGTGAGAATAAGCACGGAAAAGTTTTGAAATTATGCTTGAAACTTGTGGAAAGTCCTTAACAGTTGTCATTTGTGAAACACTGGATGAATATAGTCTGGATAATAGGCCCACTTTTTAAACAAAAATCAAATTTATTTATGTACCTCAATGTTTTCGATGTCATGTCTCCTGAACTATGTGTCATATTATGATGTATTTTTTGCCAGTATATTCAGTGACATATGCGAATACAGTCTGCAAATCGTGCTGGGAATAGATTAGGTGACAAAGATAAAATAAATTAAAACAACATGCCTGTTGAAGTTTTACTTTGTCCCATTTTAATCGGAAGCTAGGTTTTCGCACAGCTAACTGTCTATGACATTTTATCTCCTGAACTATAAGCTCAACAATGAAGTAATTTTGCAGGTACATTCAATGGTATATATACGTACTGTATACAAACTGTGTTGTGAATACGATTGGTAGTAAAGAAGTAATAAATGTCTCATACTGAAGTTTTACTATGTGCCCAGTGAAAATGTAGTAAGAGATAAACTATTTTTTATTCATCACTTTATGTCTGTGTGTATGGGGACGGGGGGGAGAAGAGGGTCTAGCGAAAAAAAGTTTTGGTAAAGGTTTAAAATTATGTGCAAAGTGTGTTGCAAGTCGATAAGTGCTTTCATTTTAAAATACTGGATGAATGAAATTTGTATATTTCCATGGCATCCATCACAGTACCTCAAGAAAAACACGTGCTTCCTAAATGTAGTACCTGTCTTATTGTATTAACCTTTTAACGTAAGAGTATATGTCTTAATGAGTTAATTATGATACCAATCTAATTTTTAAATTCAGTCAGTAAGTATGCAAAATATTTACAGTTAAATTTTTATTGCCCCTGGAAGCTGTTGGTGGTTTGGAGTGATCGACCATGCTGTACCCTGCAACAACTTGATGGAAGGGTTTGGGTTTTACATATGTGAAGAGAACATTACATGCTATCATCTGTAGTGTCAGTAGTAAAGTACGAATGGGGTATTGTTAAGCTATGGGGTGTTTTTCATGGCGAAGGTGTAGTATACTTATTGCAAAGGATATGGACAATTATTACAGAATTGTGTACAGTGTACAGTAGAGGATCATTTTGGAGATGGTGATTCCTTTTATCAGCATGAGAATGCTCCCTATCGTAAAGCAGCATTTGTGAGGGAATGGTTTGTAGATAATACCATTTCTGAAATGGATTGGCCTGCCGAGAGTCCTGACCTGAGTCTAATGGAACACCTTTGACTTGACTTAGAATGTCGACTTTTCACCAGTCAGCAGTGTACCTTCTCTAGCTTGAGGAAGAATGGGTTGCCCTGCTCTAAAGACATTCAGACACCTAACTGAAAGCGTTCTCATCAGAGTTTAAGCCACCAAAAAGGTGGAATGTGGATAAACCCTATATTAATATCCACTAACAGGTGTCATGATGCATTTGATCAGTTAGTGTAGTGGTGGGTTTCAAACACTGACGGGGTGAGGTGAAGTTGTTGTGTAGAGACTGTGGCAGCTTGCAGCAGCGCAGAGCCAGCAGGCTGCCCGCTCTGGACAGCCCCCGCACACAGTGCCCTCTGCCCACACTCACCCCTGTCGGACAGCAGCAGGATGCGGCCGCTGGTCTGGTCGTAGCGGGTGCTGAGCCCGGCTGAGGCAGACGCCACCAGGGCACCCAGCAGCAGCAGCGTCGTGGGCGTCCACATGGCTGCGACAGACAGGCGAGCGAGAAAATCAGTCGACTTGTAGACGCGCGACACTTTAAGTAACGCGCACAAAACAACTTAGCTGGTGCTGCAGGCCTTCAGCACATGGCATCCGGCGATGAAGCACACACCGTAACACAGGATTACTTTTATCATAAATGGCGGCAATTCGTATCGTCAGGAGCGTGGATTAACCTCTTTAGTTCTTTTCCAAGATGAATTCTTGTGTAATTTTAGGGTAATTCATTTATGTAGACCTATTAAATACCTACAAATTAGCAGTGCTATTTAATCATAGTAGTAGAAACAGTACACTGTCTTTAATTTTTGCAATTCTTTGGATCACTTCACCAAGACACGCATCAAGAAGAAAATAGACTTTACTGAGAACACATTATGTCCTAAAACCTGCAAAACTATCAGGATTCCTGGAAATAACCAGTAATCGAGAAAGGTATTTCTCATCAAATTCTTCAGTAATCAGTTGACTACTGTATGGGATTTGTTACTCGAATATGGCTAATAGCATTTGCTAATTACTACAGGATTTTTTATATTTCATAATTTCATAAATACCATGTTAACCATCCAATTTGAGAAAAAAAAAAAGTTCAGATGCTGTTAACTGATGACGAACAATGATTTCAGTGGCCTGTCTAATGTTTACAGGTTTTAGGAGCTGTGATATTAGACATAGTTCATGACCTGTATTGCTTTATAATTGCCTACTTCAAAGTAACTAACTGTACATAATCTCTTGGGATTCTGCATTTAAGAGTTGATGCACGAATGGAGTAATCTAACATTCCGCATATAAACTGGATTGATTGCTTCTCTTAAAAATTTTATAACGAACGATTATGCAATAATAGAGATAAGTAAACTTACTTATTTATATTGTCTTGATTTATTTTGGCCTTCATAACTACCAGTAAGAAACAGCATCGAGGACATCTCTTTTCCAGGAAGATAGCTTTTACCTACAACATGCCAGCAATTTCTTCTGATTCTAACGGTCCCAAACAATTTTTTTAATGTGGCATCGATTTTTAATGTGGCATTTCATGAATAATCGACACTTTTTGTATATATATATATATATATATATATATATATATATATATATATATATTACGAAGTTATTTCAGATATTCACTGTTTCTCACTGCTTCTCGATGACCAACATCCAACGTATCACAAGGTTTACTTTTCCGGTGATGACGCAATCGTATTCGAATTGTTTAGGTAACGGCAACTTAATGCTGTGACTCGCAAAGAGCACGATGTCGGCGCGTACGCTCTTTTTTACTTTTGGGAAGACGCTTCCAGTGAGCAGGTCAGCGTTGCTTGAGAATGAGCATCGACCCTAGAACAGCTGGGATCGTATTTTGTGCAGGTTTCTACACAGTTACTGAACGGAGCTAATTCAACAGGTTGGGAAGACTCGTTTTCTACTTTGATCTCTGTCTGAAATGACGTTTCCCTGCTAACCACAGGCAAAGGTCTTCACTTACTTTCACTAAAAATGTCATAATAAGCGAGCCTAAAACATGTTCGAAAACTATGTAACAGACCGTAATCATTAGGGACGGTTCACTCCTCCATTGGCCTACGGTACACTGATGCTAAACGAGGCACAATCTGTGTACAATCGAACTGTGTCTCATCCTCCGTTTAGACGCCTTAGAGTGTCTGTACAGGTGTCTTCGATCCATTTGCTGATTTAGCAAAAGACCAAAACTTACGGTTTTCTGCCAACTCGGTTGATACCGCTTCACTTTAGAGTACATTGAACGCTTTACGTACGGCTCTCCCTACGCCTTTTTCTGTCACTGTTTAAATTTGCAGTGAAGCTCTCTTTGCTTTCGTAGTAGAAGTCAAACCTCCGCGGGTCTTTTCAATCCGTCATAATTTTGCGCAGCACATACCTGTCTAAAGCATATTGTGCAATACTCTTCAACTTTCTCCATTGATACACAACATTGTCAATGCTGAAGGTGACATTTTCGTGTTGACCGCTCAGATTATCTCATATCTGCTACTTGTCGCTCATGCTAAGGAGAAATATCGTCATACCATTCATTATCTTCCTATTTGTAGCCATATTTAATGATACTGTAAGGACCTTTTGATCACTGATTGCCTGCTGTGTGCTTACTCAGGTGAAAAGTTGGGTCCTGCTAGTGGCTAGGAGACCTTGTACATTGCCTTCATGAGTCGGTTCTCTCATTAACCGGTCAACGTAATTCTCGGAAAAAGCATATAGAAAAGTTTCACATGATTCCCTGTCCCTATTACCCACTCGAGTCAGTCATTCTATACGTGGTAAGCTGAAATCACAACCTAATAGTAAAACACAACATAAAATTTCCCCGAAATATTCTCCGAGTGATCCCTCATGTGTTTCGCTTCTACTGGTGGTGAGGCAGGGGATCTATAAAAAGCATTCGATGACCATGTTTGTTTCACCTTTAACACTTAACTTCCACCCAAATTAAATGGCATGCTGTGTGTGTAGCACTCTCCGCTCGTTGTCAACACTTATAAGCCTAGTTTTGGGATTTGCATTCACTGCTTCTATACTACCATTGTCGATACTCGATACAACCCACTATAATAATTTGAAATACGAGAGAGGAACAGAAGTTACATCTAGCAGTAGCCACCGTCTTCCATTTCTGCAATTAATTTTTTCTTGTGATCCACTGCTTTATTAGTATCCACCGCGTTTAATATTATGATTTTTTTCGCTTCCTACATCGTTATATTTAAAAAACTAAAGAACAGTCGTCATTTTCACAGTTACTGGCCGCAGTAGATGCTCACTATGCCATAACAGAAAAGCTTAAGCAGTTGCGAATTATACTAATTAACGTACGTGTCACACATAACAGGTAATGGCTCACCTCTAAGCACTCTCTCGGTCGCCGTGCAATGCAGAGCAGTTGACGTGACTTTGCGGTGCCTTAGCGGCGTATATATAGGTAAAACTAATCTATTAACTTCTTTTAATAATTACTGAGATATACGATTAGGACGTCAACGATGCAGTTATTATCTGTTAATAGTATGATGAGCTCATTATTCATGTCAAAGTAATCGAAGCTGATCATAATTGTTACACTCGAGATATCATCTGGATCAGGTGATATAAAGCACGAACTGCTTTATCTGTTGCTAGAGAAAAGTCCAAAATACGGGTTAAAAATAATTTTAGCTCCCAGGCGAATTTTCGCTATGAGTCTTATTCCAGCAGAACAAAATTCAATTTAACGGTACATAAGAATCATTTCTATTTTTACAGTGCCGTTGAAACAGTATTTGCTGCTTAAAACTGTTCGCTACTTATACTGTGAAGTTTTCAACAGTATTCATATCGACACAATACTCAGATGTCTGAGTTTTTGATGTTTTGAAGTGTCCATCATTGTCGGTAACTGAATTTTGTTCGGTAAAGTTATTTAGATGGGTCTAAACATGTTAAGGAACATTTTTTAACAATAACTACACAAACAGTCGGCATAAGCTCTTAATACATGTAGAAATAGTGCATACATAAGTCGTCAAGCGGAAAAGATAGTCTCGGAAGAAAACGTAAAGCGTAGGGTATAGAAGACAGCTGAAGAATAGCTTTCCAGTTGGGCCTATTTTGTGGCCTCTGTGCCACAGTCGATAGTGAATGCATTACGAATCAGATAAGTTTTCGTTGCTTAATGCACTCAAAAATAGGACATACGAAGATGATGAACTGCAAGACATCGTTTCCTACCATACGTCTTAACATTGTCATATTTTAGAAACAATTTTCCAAATTCAACAGTCGAAGCATTACAGAGGAAAATCTGTTACGAAAATTGTTTTTGCCGTTTTGTCCGACGCGAATGCGCTGCCGCCGATAGTTACTGTTGAGTTTTCAAAGCAAAATGCCACTCTAACGAGGACCACGCGGGAATAGGACATTTGTAAATTTTTATATTTATGGTACGTTAGGCTGCGAACTCAAATGCACCTCTCCCGAAGAAGTACGATGCAACTCTCAAAAATAATCGAGGAAATGAAGTTTGAAATCTTCCAATCATTTTTAATGTGCTAAACGAAGGTCGTGGTCTTTCACCAAGCTCTGTGGCTATGTCGTGCTGTGTTCGTCTGACAAGTGGCAGAGTGAAATTTTTGAACATAGGTGCATGTTCAGTAAGCATATATGGGAAGCGTAAAACACGAAGAGATAGAAAAAGTTTAATTTACCATTTTTAGTTACACAATATTTATTAAAAATGTTTTAGAAAATGGGTAATTAAGAATTTTTGTTTGAAATGAAAGCTGGATTTTGGAGTGCGATATGTAATTAGAAATAAGAGACTTGCATTTTTCATAGAAATGACGCATGTGTTAATTGCCATCCATTGATCAGCCAAAACATTATAAGCACTACTCACCGATACGCTGGACGTCGCCTGGTGGCTTTGCGGGCACCTAACAGGTAATCAAGGTATGTAAGCGGAGCACACAGGGACGGGGGATCACCTTTACGACTCCTGGGGTTCAGAAGCCTGTCTGCTCTCTAACTAGGATAGATGGTGATCTGTGGCTCTCTGCCGAAAGAGCACAATGCTGATGCAAGCAAAAGTGTTTCGGAGCACACCGTTCACTGTACATTGTTGAACATGAAGCTCTGCAGCAGACCTCTTCTACGTGTTCACAAATTTACCCAACGACATTGTCACTTACGATTGCACTGGGCACGGGACCATCGGAATTCGACTGTCGATTAATGGAAATGTGTCGGCTCTTCGGGTGAACCACATGTTTGCTTCACTAGGTCGACGGTAGTCCCCCCAGGCTACTTCATCGAGGTGAACGGCAGCACGAAACGTGCAGCGCGCCACGGACGCGGGCTGTTTGGATCGGTAGGAGACATTCTCCTGCACTTGGTTGGCACCTGTGGTAGCAATCATCGAAGACACCTGTCAGCTGTGAACCACCTGCATCCTTTCATGTCTGATGTCTTCATGGACAGCGATGTCGTCTCTCAGCAGCATAACTGTTCGTGTCTCGGAACCAGAAACGTGCACCAGTGGTTTGAGGAGCATTATAGTGAACTTACGTTGATGTCCCGGTGACCAATTTCGCCTGATGTATATTCATCTACCAACAACGTGTCCGATTTCTGGTACCTAGAATCAGTGATGTATTTCATTCCAAAGACGGACTAACAAGCTGTTAAGAAGGTGGTCATAATGTTCTGGCTGTTGAGTGTCTATTTCATGAATTTTAAGTTTAAATGCTGTAGGTATCCGAACTCGACAAAAAAAAACTAATGACCGAAACGAGACTCGATCTGACGATTACGCATCTGGTGCGGTTTATGTATTCTACACGTCAGGGCAATGCTCATAGTACGTGAAGCTTTGTTTAAAAACTTAATTTCACCTGGAATCCAACACAGGCCCCCACAAAGCGTGCGAACGTTCTACGAGAGAGATAAACTGTTAATCGGAAAATATACATCTTATTTTCGCATCTTAAGGGTAGTTCTAGACCTTGAAGGTCGACTTTTTCGAGAATTTCGAGAGTAGCATCAAACTGCTTTGGGAGACATATGTTTGAATTCTGGACTTCACGTATCATAAATATAGAAAGATTAGGAAAGTTCGACTGCCGTGTTGCGTTCTTGGAGCAGCAAGGATTTCAGCACAAGCAGCGCCCAGTTTGTGAGGAGTGCGTTACGGCCAAAGCCCGAAGTGCAACCAGTTCACGGATTGACCGGCCATTCCGACCCTCGCTGAGAATTGTGGCCAAGATCCAATTACTCAAAAGTAACGGCGTATACGCTACTTTGGCTGCCCATTTTGCGCATTGATTGGAATGGGCAATGCTCGACGTGATGATGTAACAATGTGCTGTAGGCAACACTTCTGTGGGTTTCAGTGGTAAGCGTGCCATCTACATGGCTTCTGTTTCTTTTCGGAGAAGGTCTCACCTCTGTGGCTGCGACTTGTTATTTTTTCACAAATCGGTTTCATTGTGGTTACTGTAGTAATTCCTGCTATTTGTACTTCCTCTGCGGCTTGTACTTATTTAGCAAATCGGTGTCATCGTGAGTACTGTGGTGATTCCTGGTATACTAGACCATGAAGTATAACCCCTTTCGTCGCACATGAAGTAGTTGTGGCTTGGTCGAATGAGCTGGAATGTTGGATGAAGCGGATAGTGTGAAATGCTACCGTTAAAACTGACAAAATACATTAATTGTATGATTTCCTAGTTTCGTTGATTCCTACCGCCCTGTTTGGATTAAATGGTCTGTTGGATTAGCGAAAGTCGGATGACCAGGATGACTGTGTTTTTATTTGTGATATTTACACTGATCAGTAAGAACAGTGTGACCACCTTCCTGATATCCTGTATGTCCTCCTTTGGCAAGGATAACAGTGTTGATGCATTATGGCATGAAGCAATGAGGCCTTGGTAGGTCACTGGAGAAAGCTGGCACCGCATCTACAAGCAAGTCACCTATTTCCAGTAAATTACGGGGAGGGAGGCCATGAGATCTGACGCCATGTTCAATCACATCCCAGATGTGTTTGATCTGGTTGAGATCTGGCTACTTGGGGGATCAGCGCATCAATTGGAACTCGTCACTGTGTTCCTCAAACAACTCCATCACACGCCTGTCCTTGAGACATGCCGCATTATCTTGTTGAAAAATACCACAGCTGTCGGGAAACACGATCATCATGAAGGGGTGTACGTGGTCTGCAACCAGTGTACAATAGTCCTTGGCTGTCATGGTGCCTCGCATGAGCTCGACTGGTCCCATGGATGTCCACATGAATGTTCCCCATCGCATAATGGAGCCGTCGCTAGTTTCTCCCCGTCCAGCGGTACTGATGACCAAGAAGACGATGGATTCGTACCCTCCCATCGGCATGATGGAGGAGGTATCGGGATTCATCAAACTATGCAAGGTTCTGCCACTACACCAACGTCCAGCGACAATGCCCATTTCATTCGTAGTTGTCGATGTCGTGGTGTTAACACTGTCACATGTATGGGTCGCCGGCTGCAAAGCCCCATCTTTAGGAGTGTTTGTTGCACTGTACGTTCGGACACATTAAGATCTGATGTTAGTTCCGCCACAGTTCATCATCCGTCCTGTTTAACCAATCTGCCGAGCCTACGACATCCGACATCGGTAATAAGGTGTGACTGCCTGGCCTCATGACGTCTGGACGCGATTTCACTTTTGTTTCGCCACGTGTTGATGATAATCATCACAGCTGAACTCTTCGAACACTCGAAAAGTCGTGCAGTTTCCCAAATGCTCGCACCGAGCCTCCGGTTCATCACGATCTGAACACGGTCAAACTCAGACAGATCGTGCGATTTCCCCATTCTACACACGGACAGCTCACTCGCAGATACCACAAGCACCGTGCGTGCGTCTAACAACCATTCCTCGCCTAGTGACGCTGCGGTCGGCTGGTCAGCTTTATATCGATAGTACGTCGGTGGTCACAATGCTCTGGCTGGTCAGTGTATACTTCCTGACGTTTTCCTTTAAATGGGGTATACCAACAATCGAGTATAATTACACTCCTGGAAATGGAAAAAAGAACACATTGACACCGGTGTGTCAGACCCACCATACTTGCTCCGGACACTGCGAGAGGGCTGTACAAGCAATGATCACACGCACGGCACAGCGGACACACCAGGAACCGCGGTGTTGGCCGTCGAATGGCGCTAGCTGCGCAGCATTTGTGCACCGCCGCCGTCAGTGTCAGCCAGTTTGCCGTGGCATACGGAGCTCCATCGCAGTCTTTAACACTGGTAGCATGCCGCGACAGCATGGACGTGAACCGTATGTGCAGTTGACGGACTTTGAGCGAGGGCGTATAGTGGGCATGCGGGAGGCCGGGTGGACGTACCGCCGAATTGCTCAACACGTGGGGCGTGAGGTCTACACAGTACATCGATGTTGTCGCCAGTGGTCGGCGGAAGGTGCACGTGCCCGTCGACCTGGGACCGGACCGCAGCGACCCACGGATGCTCGCCAAGACCGTAGGATCCTACGCAGTGCCTTAGGGGACCGCACCGCCACTTCCCAGCAAATTAGGGACACTGTTGCTCCTGGGGTATCGGCGAGGACCATTCGCAACCGTCTCCATGAAGCTGGGCTACGGTCCCGCACACCGTTAGGCCGTCTTCCGCTCACGCCCCAACATCGTGCAGCCCGCCTCCAGTGGTGTCGCGACAGGCGTGAATGGAGGGACGAATGGAGACGTGTCGTCTTCAGCGATGAGAGTCGCTTCTGCCTTGGTGCCAATCATGGTCGTATGCGTGTTTGGCGCCGTGCAGGTGAGCGCCACAATCAGGACTGCATACGACCGAGGCACACAGGGCCAACACCCGGCATCATGGTGTGGGGAGCGATCTCCTACACTGGCCGTACACCACTGGTGATCGTCGAGGGGACACTGAATAGTGCACGGTACATCCAAACCGTCATCGAACCCATCGTTCTACCATTCCTAGACCGGCAAGGGAACTTGCTGTTCCAACAGGACAATGCACGTCCGCATGTATCCCATGCCACCCAACGTGCTCTAGAAGGTGTAAGTCAACTACCCTGGCCAGCAAGATCTCCGGATCTGTCCCCCATTGAGCATGTTTGGGACTGGATGAAGCGTCGTCTCACGCGGCCTGCACGTCCAGCACGAACGCTGGTCCAACTGAGGCGCCAGGTGGAAATGGCATGGCAAGCGGTTCCACAGGACTACATCCAGCATCTCTACGATCGTCTCCATGGGAGAATAGCAGCCTGGATTGCTGCGAAAGGTGGATATACACTGTACTAGTGCCGACATTGTGCATGCTCTGTTGCCTGTGTCTATGCGCCTGTGGTTCTGTCAGTGTGATCATGTGATGTATCTGACCCCAGGAATGTGTCAATAAAGTTTCCCCTTCCTGGGACAATGAATTCACGGTGTTCTTATTTCAATTTCCAGGAGTGTATTTGGTCTGTAAGTCTATCCCATATAACGGTATATCGATTGCAGTTATTGGTATTATTCTTCCTTTGGCTGTCCCGTGGCTACTTCACATGGGTAATCACTAGGACGAAGTTGGCGTACATGCAAATATGGAATCACCATCTGAAAAGAATGTTGTCGGTCCCTGTGAATACTGTGCTACAAGAAAAAACAAATAATAGCCAAATCCTCACCAGAGCTAGATACTGCTGTGTTACAGAAGACTTTAAAGAAGCCAAGGCAAAGCACAGAAAAGAGTGTTAACTATTGACAGCTATGAAAATACGACATTATTGAAGTTGACGTGATAGAGAAACTTATTGTACCAGTATGCGAAGACAATAGTTCTATTTTCTACTATGTGCATACGGAAGAATTATTCGATACTCACTCGAAAATTGGACACAGAAGTCACACACAGACGGAAAAAAAACTACAAAGTAAATACAAAAATGTCACCACAGAAGTCATTATATTAACCAAAGAAGTAACTACATTGTATCTCCACTTATGTAAACCTTGTTGGACTTTGGTCTAATTCTAAGAAAGGTTTATTTATAAGCGTCTGACGTTTAAAGAATTTAACTAAAGATGTCTGGTAAATCTGATTGACCTGCAAAGTATCCCTGACGCTGAGTACAAATTTTTACTTAATTACCAGGATCATTTAACGAAGTTTATGTTATTGCGACCCCTGAAAAGTTGCGTACCAGCTACTTGATATGTCCACCACTATAGCTGCTCCAACTGTGCTTCAGTCATATAAGGAAGAGAACTTTTGAACCAAGCTATAAATGAACTAAAGAACATATGGCCTGCACTGAACTGGACAAGTGGAGAACCTAGACATAGCCAAAACCAAGAATCCATGGAAAGCACCAGTCAAGATATTTAGAATATGATAATGGCATTGATGCAGACAAAGGACCCAACAGATTGGGCAGACAGTTACCGCTGTATTCAATTCATGAGAAGCCATTGCCTTCAGCAGTCACCACATGGTAGTATGTTTGGCTGCAAAGCTAAAGTGGGCCTGAGTACCTCAAATCTGCCCAGTTAGGTTGTGGATACCTTAGTGAGAGAGGAAGACTTTCAGAATATTGGACAAGAATTACAGTCTACAGGAAATGTGTGGAGATGGTAACAATCAAACTCATAACTAGCACAAGGACTGGTAAAAATATTTGTAGATTTAAAGTGCCCAAAAATTGAGACAAGTGTATCTTAGTGGCATAATAATAGTTGAGTACAATAAATTCCCGGATGAGATGAATAATTGTCGTGGGTGCCGACAGGTGGAACGAAATGTTAATTTCGATACGTAAGAAACACCCAACGGACAATAGGTGACATCTGAGTTTTTGTCGTAGTCCTAGTTGAATAGTGGGGTGGAGAGTGATGACATGTAGCTGGGTCCCATGAGTGTTACATAACAGAACTGGCAATGCTTTTGTCAACTCTAAAGTGGATGTTAAGTTGGAAAGTTCGTATTGCTGGATTAAGTTCCTAACGTTTTTGTACTACACTGCAGATCTGCTTAGTGATCGCCAGGAGGTGCTCCTAACTATGGCTTACCCTGGACATGTTGACAAACAAGAATGTCATGATTTGCAAGAGCAAAAGTCGTAGCCTAGTGGTTTTATTCCAGTGATCAGCATCTGAATGGTCGGGAGTACCAAATATTGTGTTCAGCCCTGATTCAGCGGCATTGAACCAGGGCCGTTCAGCATGGCAGGGTCACAGAGGATCAGCAATGCAATTCAGTTGCCCTTGAGCATTAGTACTTATGTGAGTACCATACAGTATGAAGAGTTCCTCTCTGTCCGCATTTTTCCACAAGCTATCAGGTGTTTTGTAATTTGTCGTAATGCTACTTCTTCTTCCTTCAGTAACGAAAGATTAACCTCAACTATTACCACAGCTCGATAAGGGGTATACAGCGGATTGTTAGGTCAATTCAAACACTATACCAGAAATTGACAGGTGGTTTTGGAATGATGGAGTGTCAACAAGTGATAAGCAAAGTACACTGAATATAACATCTCATTTCAATTTACTGGCAACAATATGCAAAGACACAGAGGTTCTGGTGGTTGAATCGATGAGTGAGGCTATCACCAGTTGGGGGTACATCAATGGCGTCAGCACCACGAACCGACTACCTCGAAATGCACCAACACAGTGGCTAAACTGCAAAAAGAGACTCCCGTGCTGGGTTAGATTTGAAACTGAAAAATAATATGTTCCACACAAGGCAGTATATAAGGATGTTAATGGTTAGAGTCCACACAGGATACGGTGGCTGGTGAACAGCGAGCAGATTGCGTCCAAAGCGCTAGGCGAGTTCATTCGTTTCCCACCTATCGACCGATAGGTGATGTCAGAATCGAGACGCACGCCTAGCAATTTTTCTCAAATGTTTTTACAGAAACTATTCGGTAAAACGTTGAATTTTTGCTTTACTTATAGCTTTATATTTTAGGTTCATGATGACGTGCCCATCATTTCGTTAATGGTCTTAGTTTTGTGGTATTTACATGGAAGTAAGGCACTGCGCAAAATTCGAAAACATCTGAAAAATAGAGGTCTCTATAATTTCGCTTTTGGTGCAAATTACTCAATATCATGCTGCATATGAAATTAGTTAACATACTGAATTTTTCTTTAGATTTGGATGGAGGTCTCTATCTGTCACCTGTCGCAAGGGAATTGAACTGATGTAGCACACCCTTTTGGCATCGCGCCGTACCAGTGATTAGGCCAGTCGAAATGAGATTTTAATTAAGCCAGTCGAAATGAGATTTTATAAAATGATAACATGCAAGGAGTATTTTTCCGTATAGTTGTTATGCAATACATAATTAACTACATCTACATCTACATCTACATCTATACTCCGCGAGCCACCTTACGG
Organism: Schistocerca serialis cubense; assembly: GCF_023864345.2. Lineage (NCBI taxonomy): Eukaryota > Metazoa > Arthropoda > Insecta > Orthoptera > Acrididae > Schistocerca > Schistocerca serialis. The sequence goes on along the minus strand of NC_064642.1, from coordinate 757,331,972 downwards.
TGTGTGGCGGAGGGTACTTATTGTACCACTATCTGATCCCCCCTTCCCTGTTCCATTCACGAATTGTGCGTGGAAAGAACGACTGCTTGTAAGTCTCCGTATTTGCTCTAATTTCTCGGATCTTTTCGTTGTGATCATTACGCGAGATATATGTGGGCGGTAGTAATATGTTGCCCATCTCTTCCCGGAATGTGCTCTCTCGTAATTTCGATAATAAACCTCTCCGTATTGCGTAACGCCTTTCTTGAAGTGTCCGCCACTGGAGCTTGTTCAGCATCTCCGTAACGCTCTCGCGCTGACTAAATGTCCCTATGACGAATCGCGCTGCTTTTCGCTGGATCATGTCTATCTCTTCTATTAATCCAACCTGGTAAGGGTCCCATACTGATGAGCAATACTCAAGAATCGGACGAACAAGCGTTTTGTAAGCTACTTCTTTCGTCGATGAGTCACATTTTCTTAGAATTCTTCCTATGAATCTCAACCTGGCGCCTGCTTTTCCCACTATTTGTTTTATGTGATCATTCCACTTCAGATCGCTCCGGATAGTAACTCCTAAGTATTTTACGGTCGTTACCGCTTCCAATGATTTACCACCTATGGCATAATCGTACTGGAATGGATTTCTGCCCCTATGTATGCGCATTATATTACATTTATCTACGTTTAGGGAAAGCTGCCAGATGTCGCACCATGCATTAATCCTCTGCAGGTCCTCCTGGAGTACGTACGAGTCTTCTGATGTTGCTACTTTCTTGTAGACAACCGTGTCATCTGCAAATAGCCTCACGGAGCTACCGATGTTGTCAACTAAGTCATTTATGTATATTGTAAACAATAAAGGTCCTATCACGCTTCCTTGCGGTACTCCCGAAATTACCTCTACATCTGCAGATTTTGAACCGTTAAGAATGACATGTTGTGTTCTTTCTTCTAGGAAATCCTGAATCCAGTCACAAACCTGGTCCGATATTCCGTAAGCTCGTATTTTTTTCACTAAACGTAAGTGCGGAACCGTATCAAATGCCTTCCTGAAGTCCAGGAATACGGCATCAATCTGCTCGCCAGTGTCTACGGCACTGTGAATTTCTTGGGCAAATAGGGCGAGCTGAGTTTCACATGATCTCTGTTTGCGGAATCCATGTTGGTTATGATGAAGGAGATTTGTATTATCTAAGAACGTCATAATACGAGAACACAAAACATGTTCCATTATTCTACAACAGATTGACGTAAGCGAAATAGGCCTATAATTATTCGCATCTGATTTATGACCTTTCTTGAAAATGGGAACGACCTGCGCTTTCTTCCAGTCGCTAGGTACTTTACGTTCTTCCAGCGATCTACGATAAATTGCTGATAGAAAGGGGGCAAGTTCTTTAGCATAATCACTGTAGAATCTTAAGGGTATCTCGTCTGGTCCGGATGCTTTTCCGCTACTAAGTGATAGCAGTTGTTTTTCAATTCCGATATCGTTTATTTCAATATTTTCCATTTTGGCGTCCGTGCGACGGCTGAAATCAGGGACCGTGTTATGATTTTCCGCAGTGAAACAGTTTCGGAACACTGAATTCAGTATTTCTGCCTTTCTTCGGTCGTCCTCTGTTTCGGTGCCATCGTGGTCAACGAGTGACTGAATAGGGGATTTAGATCCGCTTACCGATTTTACATATGACCAAAACTTTTTAGGGTTCTTGTTTAGATTGTTTGCCAATGTTTTATGTTCGAATTCGTTGAATGCTTCTCTCATTGCTCTCTTTACGCTCTTTTTCGCTTCGTTCAGCTTTTCCTTATCAGCTATGATTCGACTACTCTTAAACCTATGATGAAGCTTTCTTTGTTTCCGTAGTACCTTTCGTACATGATTGTTATACCACGGTGGATCTTTCCCCTCGCTTTGGACCTTAGTCGGTACGAACTTATCTAAGGCGTACTGGACGATGTTTCTGAATTTTTTCCATTTATGTTCCACATCCTCTTCCTCAGAAATGAACGTTTGATGGTGGTCACTCAGATATTCTGCGATTTGTGCCCTATCACTCTTGTTAAGCAAATATATTTTCCTTCCTTTCTTGGCATTTCTTATTACACTTGTAGTCATTGATGCAACCACTGACTTATGATCACTGATACCCTCTTCTACATTCACGGAGTCGAAAAGTTCCGGTCTATTTGTTGCTATGAGGTCTAAAACGTTAGCTTCACGAGTTGGTTCTCTAACTATCTGCTCGAAGTAATTCTCGGACAAGGCAGTCAGGATAATGTCACAAGAGTCTCTGTCCCTGGCTCCAGTTCTGATTGTGTGACTATCCCATTCTATACCTGGTAGATTGAAGTCTCCCCCTATTACAATAGTATGATCACGAAACTTCTTCACGACGTTCTGCAGGTTCTCTCTGAGGCGCTCAACTACTACGGTTGCTGATGCAGGTGGTCTATAGAAGCATCCGACTATCATATCTGACCCACCTTTGATACTTAACTTAACCCAGATTATTTCACATTCGCATTCGCTAATAACTTCACTGGATATTATTGAATTCTTTACTGCTATAAATACTCCTCCACCATTGGCGTTTATCCTATCCTTGCGGTATATATTCCATTCTGTGTCTAGGATTTCGTTACTGTTCACTTCCGGTTTTAACCAACTTTCCGTTCCTAATACTATATGCGCACTATTTCCTTCAATAAGAGATACTAATTCAGGAACCTTGCCCTGGATACTCCTGCAGTTTACCAATATTACGTTAACTTTTCCTGTTTTTGGTCTCCGAGGACGGACATTCTTTATAAACGATGATAATGTCCTCTCTGGTAAGCCGTCAGGTATTTTATCGTTTCGCCCAAGGGGGGGTCCCTCTAACCTAAAAAACCCCCGTGTGCACGCCACACGTACTCTGCTACCCTAGTAGCTGCTTCCGGTGTGTAGTGCACGCCTGACCTGTCTAGGGGGGCCCTACAGTTCTCCACCCAATAACGGAGGTCGATGAATTTGCAACCATTATAGTCGCAGAGTCGTCTGAGCCTCTGGTTTAGACCCTCCACACGGCTCCAAACCAGAGGACCGCGATCGACTCTGGGCACTATGCTGCAGATATTAAGCTCAGCTTGCACTCCGCGTGCGATGCTGGTTGTCTTCACCAAATCAGCCAGCCGCCGGAAGGAACCAAGGATGGCCTCAGAACCCAAGCGGCAGGCGTCATTCGTTCCGACATGTGCTACTATCTGCAGCCGGTCACACCCAGTGCGTTCAATAGCTGCCGGAAGGGCCTCCTCCACATTACGGACGAGACCCCCCGGCAAGCACACCGAGTGCACACTGGCATTCTTCCCCGACCTACCCGCTATTTTCCTGAGGGGCTCCATAACCCGCCTAACGTTGGAGCTCCCTATAACTAATAGGCCCGCCCTCTGTGACTGTCGGGACCTTGCCGGAGAATCGGCCACTGGCCCAACAGGCGAGGCACCCTGTGGTGGCTCGGAAACGATGTCATCACCACTAGGAAGCACCCCGTACCTGTTGGAAAGGGGTAAGGCAGCTGCCACGCGGCCAGATCCCACCTTCGCCTTTCGGCCAGGCACGCGCGAGCCCACCACTGTCCGCCATTCACCCTGGAGTGATGGCTGACCGGTAAGATGCTCACTGCCGGAAGACGCAGCGACATCAGGGGTTCCATGTGATTCCAAGGCCACCGAAGTAGGCATAGGTCTCACCACAGTTGCCCCAACGCCACTACGAGCCGACGCCTGCGCCTCGAGCTCGATGAGCCTAACAGACAAAGCCTCCACCTGCCCCCGAAGAGTGGCCAATTCTCCTTGCGTCCGCTCACAACAACCACAGTCCCTACACATGACTATGTTTACCCTACTCTATACGGTGACAAATTCCCAAGATAATCTTCTGATGAGCTACTCTGATAATCAAGAAACACTCACTGAAATACGAGACGCGAAAACTACGCTAGGTTTTCCCAGAAAAACTATTTAAAAGCTAAGCGCAGCAAATAAGTACAAAAACGCTTTGTACAAACAGTACTCGCTGCTGCTGGTGCTCTCGCTCTGGCTGTCACAAGACAACTGCTGATTCAAGTGACTAGTGTCTAACGGCCGCGAAACAAACAAAAGACGGTTTTAGGGCGCCTTCTGTTCTAAACGATCAAGAAAATACTAAGAAATCTAACACGAAAACTACTCTACCAACTACTGACTTTTTCGATGAAAGAACGTAATTTTTAAGGCCTTTGTTGAAGCAATTTAAAGCATCCAGAACATGAACTGACCATGCAAAAGCAAACGTACTTTCCACTTCTTCCATATTAAGAATGAGAGACTGTATCAGTATTGCAAAATTTTGTACATGGCTGCACGTTCAGAGACTGTGAATTGTTACAATTGAAAGAAAAACAGCCCTCAGTTACTATTTTTAAGAAATTAACCTGGTTTCAACACTGCTAGGAGTGTCTTCATCAGAATTTTAGTCAAAGAAAGGTCTATATTCTATAACATGGTCACAGAATTAGACTAAAAACGTATGATAGGGTATAAGTACGGAATCACCGTAAAAGACTGGCAGTACTTATATGTCGTATTATAAAATAATAAATATGCCAAAAGGGCATTAGTCACAAAGATATTTAAGATAAAGAAAACTGTGATGGCGAGCCACTAAAGACTGCTCGTTACTTGAGTGATGCAGGTTGCAAAACGGACTGTTCATTTTGCAACCTGCACTACGCAAGTAACGAGCAGCCCTTAGTGGCTCGCCATCACAGTTTTCTTTATATCTAATAGTCTAATTCTGTGACCATGTTATGGAATATAGACCATTCTTTGATTAAAATTCTGAAGACGACACTCCTAGCAGTGTTGAAACCAGGTTAATTTGTTAAAAATAGTAACTGAGGGCTGTTTTTCTTTCAATTGTATCAGTATTCGCCTTTGTTGGGACTTGAATGTGTAAATAGATCCTGGTCCATGGGGTGTATAAAGCTGGTTGTAGCTGGTGATGACAAAGCCAATTTCATTTTGGATTGCCTGGCTTCGAGTGGCAGGTTACCTTGTCTAGGAAAAGCGGAACTTGGTGATTTCCTTTTTTTATTTTGGCACTGAAAGAGCACTGTCATTCTTCCATAAGACCACTCACAATCCACGCCTTTCTATTGCTTCCCCATGTCACTGGAAGCTTACTTACTCACCTCTATGTTTTTGAAACAGTGGGGTTTTGTTGCTTGTACAAACACCATAGCAGCCGGCATGAAAATAGGGCTTCAAGGTCATCTCACCATCTTCCAGCATTCCCAGTTTCTTTATAGTGATAATTCCAAATGTAAACTATAAAAAGTGATTTATAGTGATAATTTGAAATGTCCCTATCATGGCACACTGTCTTATCAACGGTACCTTCAGTACCAGGCGGGAGGGTTTTCGTGTTCCAGCGAAGTTGAGGGCTATGCCGGCGTTAGCATAGCTACTGGCAGGGTCACCCAAGCCACACAGGCCTCAACGGTGGAGATGAAATGTGTCCCACCTAGGGAAGGGGGTCTCTACAGGAGTGGTGAAGCCAAACATCCTATGGGAGTAAACCCTGTTATAAAATTCTGGACCTCCAAGATGGGGATTGGGTTAATGGGCCAGCACACCATTATCCATAAGAAACTTCTACAAGCTCGAGAATCTAAAGCGAAACCTTGGAAATCGGATAGAAACTCTTTATGACAATTATAGGCAAGGAAAAGGACATTGAGAGTTGGGACATGGAATGTTCAAAGCCTGACAAATAAACACACCGAAATGGAGAATGAAATTAGTCGGCTGAAGGTGGACATAATTATTCCGTCAGAAACAAAAAAAAGAAGGGACGAGAGAATGGGAAATTTGGAAATTTCATCCATTTTTGGTCTGGAGTTGACAAACATAAACGAGCAAAAGCAGGCGTTTCCATTCTAATTAACAAAGCACTGAGCGCTTACATCAAATACTATGCATTTACATGCAAAAGAATTGTCACTATTACCATCAAGTTATATGGCATTGAAACAGTTACAATAGGGGTGTATGCACCAAACGACGATGCAGCACAGCAAACCAAAGACCATTTCTACCAGAAACCAGACCATCTACTCACTCAAGTCAAAAAGCACCAAGAAGTAAAAATACCAGGAGATTTTAATGCGAGTGTTCACTCAGAAGTAAATGATGCAGTAATAGGAAGATACGGAGAAAATGTCATTAAAAGTTCTGGAGAAAATCTTGTAGAACTCTGTAACCAATATGAGTTGAAAATTCTGAGCACACATTAGTCACATAAAGATATCCACAGATATATATGGAAGAGACCATCAATACAGCTGACATCAGTAATTGATTACAACATTATGAAGCAAAGGCCAAAAATGGTAGTTCAAGGCTGTAGAGTCATGTGGGGAGCCAACTGTGGGCCTGACCACTAGCAGAGTTGACACACCCATTTAGGAGAAAACCATGAACAACTGGACAAGTAGCTAATCACAGCAATCATGAGCAATTAGAGCAGGTAAGGTATACACTCTTTCTCATGAAGCAGTTCAACACCGAGGATTCATTTCAAAGTAGACTAGACAATGAACTAAAAGTGATTCCAGAAGATGACAATGTTGAAGTAGAATATGAAAATATTAAAAAAGCACCTACAAAAATTTCTCTACAGGTACTAGGGATTGAGAGTAAGAGTCTAGGTAAACGGGATCCTCCATGGATATCTGATGACCTGAAAATGTTGATTAGGGAAAAGAAAAATCTCTACAAAAAATGGTTATCAACTAAATCGCTACAGGACAGGCAAAACTACCCTACAACAAATTACGAATTAGGAAACAGAATTAAATTAGAAAATAACAAGATATGGGAACAGAAATGTATTGAAATCGATAGTCTAATAGGTGGATCAGAAGCAACAGAAGTGTGTAGGACAATTACTAGTATGAAGAAAACACAAGTAAACGAAGCAGTAGACAACCTAATTCCCTTGAAGGAATGGAAAAAAGCATTATGCAGACATTTTAACTGAAGATAGGCCATATTACACGCAAGGGAATGAAGAGATGATGGAAGTAACTGATCGAAATATAAAAATTATAATAGAGGAAGTGAATTGTGCATAAATTAGATGAAGAATGGCCAATCACTGTTCCAGGAAACATTCCTGTTGAATTATTGAAGGCTGGAGGAAGATATCTGAAGAAACGAATAACCTGCCTGATGAACAACTGTTGTAAAAGGATTGAAATTCTTTCAGAATGGAAAAAGTCATATATGGTTTCTATCTTCAAGAGAGGGAACAGAAGAGCCACAAACTGCTATAGAGGCATTAGCGTCAACTGTGCAATGAGCCGCTTATTGGGCAAGATGACGTTTATAAAAATTAGACAAAATGTTGTCCGCCATATTGGGGAAGACCAGAGCGAGTTTAGGCAGAACAGATCATTTACAGATAATCCATATATTTTACAACAGCTAATGGAGAAATTTATAGCAGTGGGGAAGGAGCTACACATTGGCTTCGTGGATTTAGCAGAAGCTTACAGTGCAGTCCCTAGATCTAAGCTGTAGGAAGCTATGAAGGATATAGGCGTGGATGATCACCTTTTACAAATTATTATTGAAATGTACAGAGATAATGTGGTAAAGATTAAACGAGTTTCAAAGTTGTCAGAACCTATTAATTTCACTAAAGGTTTGTGACAAGGTTGCAGTATGCCACCCATCTTGATCAATTTATGTGTAGAAGTGGCTCTTCGGAGTTGGAAGACAGCTGCAGAGGAACTGGATTCACTGTCAACGATGTACAGATATTTTCATTAAGTTTTGCTGACGATCAAGCTATCATAGCACACGATGATTATGACCTTGAGTTCATGATGCGACGTTTATATCAGGAATACAACAGATGGGGACTACAAGTGAGTCTAACAAAGGCAGAGTATATGGTGGTGATTAGTAATGCTAAATTTCAAGTACACACCAATGACAAAACAGTTATGAGACAGGTAGAGAAATTTTAATATCTCAGGGCACATATTGATAAAAATGGAAGAAGTAAAATATAGATACAGCAAAGCAGGAAAGTGTTTGGTATATGGATTCTTTTTGGCGGGTGAATAATATCTCCAACAGCAATAAAAAAAGTGTAGGTAAGATAATGGTTGAATCAGTGCTATGCTATGGATATTAAATGCGTATCTCACAGAAAGAAAAACTAATGAGGAAGTAAGAGCTAGAATCAAGGCAATGATTCATTGATTGATAGAATTGAAGGAAAATCATTAAAATGTTATAGACGCGTGATGGAATGCCAGATCATTGGTGGCGAAAGAAGGTTTGTGAATGGAAACCACCCGGCAGACGTATGCATGGAAGACCGCGACGTTCTTGGACAGTCCACATAAATGGAGTAATGGAACATCGCAGCATCGACAAGGAAGATGCGCTGGATAAAGAGGCCTGGTGGACGATAACAGGAATGCAACAAGATGTTGTTATTAATTAATCATTGCATTGATTAATGCTGTAATAATAAATAAATAAAATAATTTGAAACGTTCGTAAAAATTAAAAACTCAAATATTAGGTAGCTCTATTTTAGTCTAGAATATGATGGAGTACTTTCCAAGAGAAAATTCTCACTAGCTGCTAAGAAAAAAATTAAAACTAACGTTTCAAAAAATTTTGAAGGAAAATAATTTTTTACTCCAACCTGTGGTAGTAGCAGAATTACTAATGTAATTGGCCGGAAAAAAATATATGAACATCCTCAAAGCTTACAGATGCATATGCTGTGTCTTTTATTTCGGAAACATAAAAGTGTTCTGAGATAAAAAATAAAATATTATAAGAGGTGTAAAACTGTGCCGACTGCGTGGCGAAAAATGGAGTCGCTGATGAATTTTCGTTCTGTAGGACAGCGAAGAAACCTGCCGCGAGAAAGTTGTTAAGAAAACTACAAAATTATTTTTGGTAACATTTCAGACTTCATTACTGTATGGTATCACGTACAGAGAAAAATTACTTCCGCGATATTCCGTGCGCAGCAGCGCGCGAGTCGTAGGCCGTCGCCAAGAGTTTTGTTAGGGCGGCTTGCTTTAATGTGACCGAGAATGTTCCCTACTTCCCGAAAATATTTTACTGGTTGCTAATATATCCATCGTCATTGCATCCATCACTCAAAACTCAATATGTGCCACGCAAAAGTAATTGTACTTATTTTGAAGCCAATATTTTCACTGAAGTCGAGCAAAATATTTGTTGAAAGGTTTTGTGAAACCCAAGTTTTATCTAAATTTGCTGTAAACCCATTATTGTCTGCACGCAATATGTGATTCATACACAAAAACCTCGTTCTTACTACTGCAATGTCCCTGTCTTGTGTTACAAATTTCGTCCATCGCTTCAGTTCCTGAATTAAATGCCAAGTGGGCGGAGAAGACAGTGCAATGCAGTGACCGGCCAGAATAATCAATTTTGTCACGGATATTACCCTGTCTTTCTCTAGCCATCGGATACTATCCTGTGTCATAGTAAAGTAATGCAATTATACGTTCTAGCTTTTTGTAAAAGTCTTCAAATATCATAGATTTCTATGCTCTTCTCGGAGAATCAGAATAGGTGTTGGGATTGTTCTGATGTTACTGCACTGTTTGTATACACAGTCGATACAGAAGCACCACAACGTTTTGTCATTTTATGAACTGCATTACCCTTACTGTGGAACAGCCAGTAGATCCTTTTATGAAGAAAAGGTGTTAAATTTCAAATGTGCAAAACCGAATGCAGTAAGATTATATCCGAAGGTAAAGACATTCGGTACAGGGTTTTAGGAAAAACTGTTGTTAATTAATGCAGCATTGGCAATCTTATTTTAATTGACAGTTACTGTCAAGTAAACTAATCTCCATCACTTGTGATAAATTTATTATACCTCTACTGTAAGGGAAAGACATTCGCAGTAAGTCCTCTACAGCTGAAAAGAATAGAGAAAGATTTAGATCAAGTAAGCTTTTTACACAGACGGCACTTACCTAAACTGAAGGATCTTCCGGCTCCGTGTCTTTAGATTCATTGTTGCTTGTTTCAGCCAGGTGTATCATCACAGATTCCATTATGGCGTCTCTCAAACCCTGGTTCAAGAAATCAGTTTCTTGCAATGCTCCTGCAGTCTTACGCACCTCCCCCACTCCTGCTGAGAAACATTGTCAAGAGCTTCGTGTGTTAGCTTCTCGACGTCAGCATGTTTGAAAGTAGTATTTCTTTTCGCTACTTCTCGCTTTACTTGGGTCAATATCAATTCAGTGGGATTATACGGCCAGTGATATGGTGGTAGACGTACCGCTTGGTGTCGCATTTCGTTTGCCAGTTGATCCAATTCGTAAGTCTTTTGGCACCTACGATTTCTTCCTTAGACAGGGGTTCTGCCTTCGTTTCATCGAATGAAAATGAAACATTCTTTCTCTTTAATCACTCCATGATATCTGCCTTGCGCCAATTTGAGCGCGGCAGGTTTTCTATCTCAATCGAGTGGTAGCTGGCGTTATCCATCAAGATAAGTGACCCTTCTTCCAGCGCAGCCAACAATCGAATAAACCAGTTCTTAAAAACTTCTCCATTCGTTTCTGAATGGTAATCGGATTGGCAAGAACTTTTCCCAGGACGAAAAACAAGGTTGGCCTGTGGTAGGAAGCCTGTGGTTAATGAACCAGCGTGGATGATGATTAATCGGCCCCCTCTACCAGTAGGAACATTCAAAGTCCGTTTCCTTTGGAGCCATGCCATATATACTTATTGGTATGGTTCTGTGAAACCAAAGTTTCATCCAAGTTCACGACAGGCCTGGTGTCTTCAGCACGCAAGAATACAAAAGAATACAAAAACTTCTCCCTTGCTGTTGCAATGTCGCTCCGTTTCATTAAGAATTTCAGTCCATCATTACGCTTCTTGAATCGGAAACCAAGGGAGCAGAGAAGACGAAGAATGGAGGTCTCTAAGCCCGAGTAATTAATTTTTTCACGGAGGTCAGCATGTATTTTTTTAGCCGTTGGATACTCTCCTCTGTCGTAACATCCAAGTAGAGTTCTATGGACGATTGTTAAAATCCTCAAAGTCGGTAGATTTCCGTTCATGTTCGTATCCCTTTCTTGGAGAATCGAAACACTCATTCATGTCTGGAGATTCTGCCAATGACACAGATTTGCTAATACAGCCTTCAGTTGACTTGGATAAACCACACGCCTTAGCAGTAAGTTTATGAATATGCGCAAAATCTAAGTTATTCCTCGCTTCTTCATTGTCTGCCAGATGAGTAAAAAAGTTGGTACATTCTATATGATAATTTTCGATTGTTTACGAATGTCTTTCTGCCCTTTACGCACAGCAATTGGAGGAGTACTACAAGTAGGCCGTTGCTCCTGCATTGTTGTTCACCGCCAAACACACGTCAAAGCGCCTTTGTAAAGACAGTAAGACACTGAGATGTGAACACTCAATATAGCACGGTAACACTGAGCTTTCAGCTGCCCTGACCTACCGCACCGCTAACTGTACCTACATGGCAACAAAGCCGAGAGGAAGGTGAATCACAGCCCACAGCCCCTGCTGGCGGCTGGCAGCGGTCGTGACCTTGAGGACTCTACTTTCGTGCTGGCCACAATAGTGGCCTGTCCATTTTACCTCACATGTTTCCACACAGTTGTGCAGTTTCCTCGGGCATGTATCCGTCAGGTACACTTTTCACCTCGAAGTGCTAGACATTTTGAAGGCAGTGTGCAATAAAATAGTTCCGTTTTTCAGGTCGTAAGGCACAAATAGGTTGTATAGTATTGTCTTCCATTCTGATGCTACATTTTCCCCACCACTTCATTCCACACTATGTTGTGTCTGTATACGAAAGTGTCTAGCTATCTTGTTGATGCCATGAACACCGTATTTCCAAGCTCTTTAGCGACTTTCAAAGCCTCACTCCGCAATACGGGTCCAGACAAAGCCAAGTTCTTTGCCCTGCACACTTAAGGCGCAGTTCCACCAAGGCATCATTCAGGCAGCATGTGGCATGCGGCTATGGCGCATGCTGTGAGGATCATTTCGACCAAAGCGACACATGGCAACACGACGCATGCTGCATTGCAGCATGCCACACCAGGCAGCTTGTTGCCAGCCACATACAGTATGCCACCTGTCGACAAGAAACGACGTGTTGCCCCTTGTCGCCAGCTGTGCAACAGTCAATGGATCATGCGGTTTGTTGCGCGTCACATGGAGTGGACGACTGCGAAATCAACTTCATTTATTGAAGTTTATCGTAACGCACATGAGTTGTGGGACATTAAAGGTATTGATTATAATGACAATACATTAAGAAACGGTAAGTTGGACCAGCTCGCCAAAACATATCATTATGGTATTGTGTAAGCGAGGAACTAAATCAAGAATTTGCAGATATCATTCCATAGCAAACGTACAAAACTGTGGACAGCAAAGAAAGTGGTTCATCACATAAGGAATGAGGAAAATGGTTTGCATATGATCTATTGAGTTTCTTGCAAGACGCTGACGAACCGAGAAAAACCCTTTCAACCACTAACGAAGGAGAGGATTATGTAGTAAGTTTATGTTGGTGCACTTAAGGCGATTTAATCGTAGTGGGTGTGTTTTTAGCTCTTCCTGTGCCGTCAGATTTAATGCTGAACTAGCTGGGGAGTTAAGATGAGATTGTGTGATTGTTGGAATAAAAGTATAAACTTTAAAGTATAGAGGTAAGAAAAATTATTGAAAACATATTCAATTTACAGTATTTGTTTATTAACAAAATTTTTCATTTCTTTATTCAGGGTATGTATGTACAAATTATTGAATTTCATAAACGAGAGCAAGCTGTGACAGTGCGAGAAGCAGGAGTCTTTGAGGCTGATAGCGAAAAATTTTAAAGTTTGTTCTTGCACTTTGTTAACTCTATAACTGTAGGCTAATTTGATTGGAAATTGCAGTCTTTTAAATTTGAATGGCAGTTCAGTAGAGATTAATGGTATTCTGGGGATAAATAGTGTGTGTTCTTTGTACTTTCCAGTCATAACTTTGATTCGATTATGTTATTCGACAGCTGTTTGACTATCATCCCAATTCCATTACATAGTTTTGGTGAGATGACCATCTGAGTAGTATGACCGGAGATCCAGTTTTAGGTCGAAGACAGTATAATCGCATTCCAGGTAATTGTAGAGAGTTTAGAAATTCTGTAGGGAAGTTCACACTGCCTTCAACATTTACCATCTTGTCCATCGATTTGTACGTTCTCTCTTTACAGGGAACTTTTTTTCATTATTAAAGTTGATATCGGCGATATTATTTTCAATTGCCAAAATTGCTTTTTCAAATAGCCAATTCACATTGGTATAGTTGTAAACAACGTTTGGATAAATTTGGTCGATGAGTTCGTTTTCTGCAGTGGCTGTTGCAGAAATCGCTGTGGAGTTTAATGAGGCCAGTCGCCTCGTTAGGAGGATTATTATGTGCCTGCGCCTATTTATGAAATTGTTCAGCAAAATATGCTGTTGTTTCGTCTTTGGTAGCTCAACCTTCATACTTTTTGTTAGTTGCAGTATTTGTATGTGTGGCCAGAAGTGTGAGTTTTTTAAAGTATGCATTTATTTCGCCTGTTGGTATTGACTTGGGGCTAACTAGAAGTCTTTATCGAAAATCTCATGAGAATATGAGTAGTTCCCTCGCAAGTCCTGTAATGTTCTGTCCATGGGCTTGAGTGATTTTGTATGTGCCGTTTCGCATTCCTCCCAGAAGATAATTTTAGCTTGCTTCAGAAATTCACCCTTTCCAGATGCTATTGAGATTTTACATACGGGGAATTACTCTATGGCTACATTAAGCGGTAGCTGTAGGGAGGAATGGCAGTTCGTCCTCCTTTCATAAGTGTGGCTGCAATGCCAGATGATGCAACGCAAGTGCAGTGGGTTGTTTAGCACGTATTGCCGCTAGAAATACATTTATTTGAAACGTTTTCCTGGTGCCGCCTGGTGCGTCCAAGTAAATAATTCCGTCAGTGTTGTTGTCGATCCAGTCCAAGATGATTTTGTAAATTTTCTATTGATTGTCATTAATTTGTTTGTTCTGAGCAATGTACTGAAATATTCGCTGATGTTGTAGCTTTTCGTAGTTTCGAAGTTTAGCATACTTACACCGTCTTTTTGTGGTGCTTGCATCCCAAATTGTATTAAGGTCTAGTTGTTTGTTAATAAAAGATTTATCTTCTAGGCGAATGAGTGTTTTACTGAAGATGTCATCGTCGAATTCGATGGTCAGTTCACGATGAGCCTGTCGGGTTTGGTGCAGTATGTCATCACTCATACTCTCTTTGAAGGAGTCCCATAGCTGTTTTGGATTCGATGGGTTACATGTTGTTAGGATTATGGCGAATAAGTCTCTCATTTGTTCAGCCGAGGCAGTGACTGAGGCCTCTTATAGTGTTGATTCCCAGTGGTTGTTTTCCATTACTCCTAAGCATTGGCATGCTTCTCTTTAAGTCTGGCATAAGTAACCATCAACAGTCTTGAGATCTGTGAAACATCCAGAGATAGAAACATTCCGCGTTGTTCAGAGGTACGGAGCACACCCAGGCTAGTGCACCAGTTTTCATGGTTCCTGGATGATCTTCTAATGTATTTCCTTGTTTTCGTCGTTGGAAGATTTTTCTGGTTGTGTTCCAGGTAAAATAGGTAGGGACGTCGGCATATAGTAATATTTACGCGAATGGATCCATCTGGCACAGTTGCTAAAAAGCTGTCAGTTTTGTTTTCTGAGATGGTTCGCTAGCAGTTCTTCTGGTGGTATCTTTTTGAACAAAACTCTCTGTCCATTCTCCAAATGTACTGCTAGATGCTGGACTGTTGGTTCGCGTTCCTGTATGGGAAAACCGAAAATCCGCCACGCTGCTTCGTTACTGTTGATGTTTCTTGCCATTTGGTACATGAGAATCTCGTCGTTTATGTTTTGTTGTTCGCTGTCTTTGGCTATTTGAAGTAATGCAACTGTTCACATACTTACAGTCATGTGCTGCTCTGCATTCGGACTCAGAACATCGCCCACTGCTGATAGTTCCCTCAGTACGTAAGACTGGCCATTTCACTAATTGTGTTTGCCTCTGTAAGTTACGAAGTAACAGGCGACGGGAATATTTATTGCGGTAGGTCACCATAAGAAACGTTGCACTGTCTGCGGAGCTATGAACGTAGTTTATTGTGCTATTATCCAAAGAGTTACAGCAAAAAGATACAATTTTTTAAACAGAACAATAGGTGTTTCTATCAAGCACTGGAATCAGTAACACCAGCTGTGCATACGTCAATTTAAATTACATTCCTATCACTTTTACTTTGGGAGCCACAGCCCTTCAAAGTTTCAGGGGTAGATACCACACGCTCTACATAATACAAGGCTGTGTGGTGGGTGATGGATGTTCTGGCGGTGGGAAGTTGATTTAAATGAGCTGTTCAAATGTGTGTCAATGTTCCTGAATGCACAATTGAGTGCGCCTTGTAAAGGATCTGCGGACGAGATGTAACATCGCCGGTGTCACGGAGCAACATGCGTCCTCGATGGGCCATTTTAGATCATCTCGGGATGTGGGCTCAGTGACATAAGCACCATCTTTTAGATATCCCCACAAAAATATGTAACATCGGGTGACCTTGCGGGCCATGAATGAGGACCATGGCGCCCCAACCACCTTCCTGCAAACCTGTTGTTTAGTTCTTCCACAACAGCACACGCAGAATGGGCTGGGTGCTGCATCCACATATAGATTCTCGTGTATAGACACACATGTTGAAGGAGACCACCCAAACTGTCGACTATAAACACGCGATATAACTCACCTGTCAGTGTACCTGGGAAGTAGCGTGGACTGATGATTTCATCCCCAAAGATTCCACACCATACATTAATAGAACACCTACATTGACGGTCGACAGGTCGTACCCACCGAGGATTGTCTGCAGCCCAGTAGTGAACGTTATGGAGATTCATTGCACCATAATTTGTGAACGTGGACTCATCAGGAAACATAACACCTTGTAAAGACTCCAGCGTGAAATTACACGTGTCCCGTTCACAGAATGTAACTCTCGCACGGAAATCGTTCCCATGCAGCTCCTGGGTCAGTGACGGTCAGTACGGGTGAAACCTGTGGCCGTGTACTATATGACACACAGATGTGAGACTGACACCAGCGACTGCAGCAACGCCTCTAAGCTGACGTGAGGATCGTGGTGTACTGCAGCTAAAACAAACACCTCCGTCTCCTCGCTTCTTGCAGTTCTTCGTCTGTTACAGCGGTGCATTACCAAGCTGCCTGCTTCCCGAAGTCGTCGTTCGGCACGTAAGAACGTAATGGCTGCCGGAACTCTTCGCCTAGGATATCTCACGGCGTACGTCATGGCTACTTCAGTGGCATCGTGTCGGCACTCGCCGAGTATCAGCAACATGTCAACGTACTTGTTGTTTGTTTATGCCATCTTCATCCGATCTCAGTAACTGTGCTATATTGAACCCCGTTTCTTTGTGTGGCTCGAACTGTCGGGTATACGGCCTTGTGCGGCGACAGTCGGCAGTCTAACAGCGCATCGAGGAACCTTCTCCCTCTGTGACACCGGCGACGTTACAAATCGGCCGCACCACATTTAGAAGGCGCATTGCGGTATGCGCAGCGTATGTGGTATCTGCGCCTTAAGCTTTGAAGGGTTGTAGCTCCCAAAGTAACAGCGATATGAATGTAATTGAAATTGATGTATACACAGTTGGTTTTACTGATTCCAGTACATGATAGAAACAACTATTGTTCCATTTAAGAAATTGTATCTTTTTGCTGTAACTATTTGGATAATAACACAATAAACTATGTTCATAGATCTGTAGACAGTGTAACGTTTATTATGGTTACCTAGCGCAATAAATCAATAAATATTTCCGTCGCCTGTTACTTAGTATATATTAACTGAATAATATACTGTTGCCTTGTTTACCAAGCCATACTCCAAACAATAAACTGTTCATAAGGTTGCATATAGAATTCAGTAACGTATTTAGTGCCTTATTTTTTCTGGCTTTCAGTTAAACCCTGATAATAACCCACTTTTGTTTGCAAAATTCACGGGTGCTAATTTTAGTCACAATTACTTTATTTTGCAAAAAGATAGTAACCAGTTTAAAACACTGAATATTGTACCGAGTCAGAGTGTAGCTGGGTGGAATTCAAGTTGCCAAATCTCTTTCAAACTTATCGGTACATATTCCACCCACTTGTACTGTACAATTACAGGCATACTGAGCTTAATTGTACTGGGGAATGCAAAATGTACTACTATGTTTCTCAGCATTGACGGACCTACCGACAGTTAATTTTGAAATATCTAAGATCGTGGGAAGCCATATTTCAATTGTACAGGTTGCCAATAATACCGAGTGAAGAGAAGTCTGCTTAGGCAGCCGTCATCTCATGTCACTGTTGTAACAGACACGATCAAAAAATAGAAAGTGTCTCCCAATGGCACGTGTGAATTACACCAAAAATGTATGTAGCGAACATACATTTCTACTGCCCATCCTTCTCCATGTACAAAAGAGAAATCATATACGAAAGAAAAATTATTGGTGCCACCCCAGTGTTAATTTATTATCATTCTTCCATGTTATTGATCATCCAACATCAGTAGTCCCACTGGGTTTTATATCTCTTGTGACACTGTCATCTATTTCCTGACTCATATTTCCCTAGAAGAATATGTATATATACATGTAAATATATACATACAATTACTTCCTTATACGGGGCGTTCATAAAGTCTCTCCGCAGTGCCGTATGATTGTTGGCCGCGCGTGCCTTATGATTAGACGAATTGAATTGTGTATTCAACAACAGGCGGGGGGGGGGGGGGGGGGGGGGGCACTAACAAAATTTAATGCGAAAATTTGTAAGTAAAAATGAATATTCGATAAATTAATAACTTGTACTTCACTGACTTTCATTTCGGTATATTCACTGCGGCATACGACACGTGCGGCTAACTATCATACGAAAATGCGGAGAGTTTTTTTGAACACCCCATAGTTGTACAACTTTGCTTCCGCCGTTTTTCCCCAACATTTGAGGCTTTAATGAAACAAATTGGTTACACATGTATGATTCAAAGTATTTTCCATCACTGGCCACTACTTTCTCCCATCTTTCGGGCAGTGCACGAATCCCGCGTCGAAAAAATTATTCATCTTTCGAAGCGATCCACGAATTGATCCAATTTATGACTTCTTCATGAGGTCGGAAGTATTGGTCATCCAGGCCATGCGCCATTCATCTAAGCAGGTGATAGTCAGAGGAAGCAATGTCTGGAGAATACGGCGGGTGAGGTAGGACTTCCCACTTAAACGTTTCCAAGTACGTTTTGACCTCTTTTGCAACGTGGGGTCGAGCGTTTTCGTGCTGCAAAATCACTTTATCATGCCTCTGGCTGTATTGCGGCAGTTTGTCTTTTAATGCTCTGCTCAAAGGCATTAATTGCATTCGATAACGAGCACCTGTGATTGTTTCACTTGGATTTAACACCTCATAGTACACGACGCCGAGCTGGTCCCAACAAATGCAGAGCATGTTCTTGGAGCCATGAATATTCGGTTTGTTCGTCGATGTGGAAGCATGGCCAGGATATGGCCATGATTTTTTGCATTTAGGATTATCGTAATGAACCCATTTTTCGTCCCCGGTCACAATGCGATACAGAAATCCCTTCCATTTTTGCCCCTGAATCAACTGTTCACAAACACACACACACACACACACAAAAAAAAAGAAATGGTACAAATGGCTCTGAGCACTATGGGACTTAACATCTGTGGTCATCAGTCCCCTAGAACTTAGAACTACTTAAACCTAACTAACCTAAGGACATCACATACATCCATGCCCGAGGCAGGATTCGAACATGCGACCATAGCGGTCTCGCGGTTTCAGACTGTAGCGCGTAGAACCGCTCGGCCACCCCGGCCGGCTCACAAACACACAAACGCTGTTCAACGTCTCTTGGTTTCAGCTCACACGGGACCCAAGTTCCTTGTTTCTGAATCATGCCCATAGCCTTGAGACGTTTTGAAATGGCTTGCTTTGTCACTCCCACTAATCGTGACAATTCTTCTTGAGTTTGACGCGAGTCTTCACTCAGCAATGTCTCCAATTCTGCATATTCGAAAACATTCCCTCTTCCACCAGTATGCCGGTCTACGACGTTAAAATCACCGTTTTTGAAGCGTTGAAACCACTCACGACACGTTCTTTCACTAATAGCGTCCTTACCATAAGTACTTGAGAGCATTCGATGAGACTCAGCCGCTGTTTCCTTCATACTCAAACAAAACAGTAACACCTCCCACAAATGACGAGAATTAGGCTCGTAAACTGACATTTTCAATCAAGAACAACACGAATCGACTAATGTTTGCATGAGGTTATGTTGAGCGAGGTCCAAGCTAACTGCCTAATGTCTGCGAGCTGTTTCTTTCGACCGCTACTTAACGCTGTCGCGACCTATCGGCAAACGGCGGAAGCAAAGTTGTACACCTTTTATATAAAAGTAAGTCATTATTAAATCGTTCCATTACAGCTACGTAATATTAGTTTTCTATAAACAAAACATAACTGCATTCCATTTTCTTTGTGTACTTCTTAATCATTTGCAAAAAGACGTGGTCAACAGTCAGTAAATTGAAAGTTTTATCCTTGCTTAAATGAGGATTTATTTTTTGGCAATGATGTCCATAATGATTCTTAGCTGTGTTGTTGCTGTTCGACGTATGCTTATGTGTACAGTCATTTTATTGTGAGTCTCCATGTGGAGAAAATTTTTTTTGCTGGCCAAGACTCACAGCATAACTTTAATTTGTGTTATTGTTGACAGTGGAGGTGTATATCTAAGCATTTATTTGTTTCTCCTTTATCAGTCTCAGTGTGCAGATAAGCACTTTTGTAGAAGTGTTCATTAGGAGTAAATGTCACCTGTTACGTAACGAGAAAGAGAGAAAATTCCTGATCTTCCTTATTTCATATGTCTGCGAAATTGCCTTCAGAAATGACCTGGTAATGAAGGGTGGATGACCAGCCAACGTTCAATTTTGTAGATTTTTGTCTGGCAGGCTCGAGTGTGTGGTTGTTCAGTGTGCTGTAGTCAGTTGGGAAGAGAATATGTATAGAGTGACAATATTTATTTTGTCTAATAACCAACATCCTTTTCTCTTCTGTGTTGTCTGTCGCGTAGTACCAACCTTATTAAGCTTCCCCAGAGAGGTCTAACAAAAGGCATGTTTTCTAGTCAAAGCATTTCCTCAGGTTTCTCTCTGAAACATCGGCAATATGAACCACAATCATTCCTTCTAATACAATTACTGGCCTTTGCAGCAAACGCCATTATTTTGGTCTTTCTGAGTGGCTGACAAGGTTTGATTGCCTGTAAATCAGAGCGTTTCCCGGTCTTATGTCTCCAGGAACCAGTAGCTATTCATCCCATCCCCCTCTTAAAGAAACAGCGGGCTGACACCTCAGAATCCTCAGTCCTGGTCCAGACACAGTGGTGTAAGCAGGATGTTCTTCGGGTCATGTTTTGGTACACGTTTGTGTTTGTGTTAGTGAGGTTATATATTCGTTTTGGTTAGAGAAATGTTCCATTCATTTCATTAAGCGTTGGGCATGTTTTCAATTTCGAATCATGGAGCTGATTTTCATTAATTTCCGGTAGTGGTGCTTAAATTTATCATTTTCTTCATGTTAATGTGGGCCACATGCAAGCAGCTCTGGTGTTCATTCACTTTAGAATCTGTTTCATTGTAGTACTGTTGTAAATTCGCAGGAGTAACGGTGCTGATGTGTGATTCCTTGGTATAACCAGGATTATGGTTTCGAGTAACTAGACTCCTATTAAACCAAGGTAAAGTTTGCACCCATTCGAAGAAAATCATAGCCTCCAGCGATTATCTCGCAATCTTGAACTTAGACGCATGTTTCGAAATTTGAATTATTAATCAGTGGGATACATATTCCAAGAAGAATGAACCCCAATTAATACAACAAGTTTCAAATATCACTCAAATTATGCAATTTATGAAATTTGGTGAGAGAGCTTTGAATTCCACTTTATCCCCTCTGTAGCACGTCCTCTTGCCCCAGTGTAATTCAGTAGTCGTGGAGGGAGCTTTATTCCTGCCTATTACAATGTTGCGTGTGTCTGTTTTAATATCTGCATGGTTGTTTTCCCTGTCTTCATGCCTACTGAATTTTTATTTCATTGCTTTTTAGATCATTTGGGTTGGTGCTCCGTTAAACTTCATTTAAGCTGACTTCTAAAGATGATGGACTATTAAATTATATTGTTAATCTAATGTCAGGACAGGTATTCCAAGTAGGTTATTAATCACTGCAAGAAATTTACAGTCTTAATCAAAGTTTCCTTTTAAAGGCTTCTCCCTGCCAAGCACTCTCGTATTCTTTAAATGTTCTGCTGAAAGCTATAGATTTCAGGTCAATTCATAATCAGATTTTATGCATAGCGAATGGGAACTGCATTTCGTCACTATGTGTCAAACGATACTTTCAGGATCTAGCCGTTGCAGAGTTTAATATCATCGTCTCGCTAAAATTTGAAAAACACACAAACAGTCGCACTCGCATGCATCGTGGCTACGAGCGAAAGCGGAATTACATGAATTGCTTGCTTCCTCGTTTCCTTATCCCAGAGCAAATACACTCCTGGAAATTGAAATAAGAACACCGTGAATTCATTGTCCCAGGAAGGGGAAACTTTATTGACACATTCCTGGGGTCAGATACATCACATGATCACACTGACAGACCCACAGGCACATAGACACAGGCAACAGAGCATGCACAATGTCGGCACAAGTACAGTGTATATCCACCTTTCGCAGCAATGCAGGCTGCTATTCTCCCATGGAGACGATCGTAGAGATGCTGGATGTAGTCCTGTGGAACGGCTTGCCATGCCATTTCCACCTGGCGCCTCAGTTGGACCAGCGTTCGTGCTGGACGTGCAGACCGCGTGAGACGACTCTTCATCCAGTCCCAAACATGCTCAATGGGGGGACAGATCCGGAGATCTTGCTGGCCAGGCCTTCTAGAGCACATTGGGTGGCACGGGATACATGCGGACGTGCATTGTCCTGTTGGAACAGCAAGTTCCCTTGCCGGTCTAGGAATGGTAGAACGATGGGTTCGATGACGGTTTGGATGTACCGTGCACTATTCAGTGTCCGCTCGACGATCACCAGTGGTGTACGGCCAGTGTAGGAGATCGCTCCCCACACCATGATGCCGGGTGTTGGCCCTGTGTGCCTCGGTCGTATGCAGTCCTGATTGTGGCGCTCACCTGCACGGCGCCAAACACGCATACGACCATCATTGGCACCAAGGCAGAAGCGACTCTCATCGCTGAAGACGACACGTCTCCATTCGTCCCTCCATTCACGCCTGTCGCGACACCACTGGAGGCGGGCTGCACGATGTTGGGGCGTGAGCGCAAGACGGCCTAACGGTGTGCGGGACCGTAGCCCAGCTTCATGGAGACGGTTGCGAATGGTCCTCGCCGATACCCCAGGAGCAACAGTGTCTCTAATTTGCTGGGAAGTGGCGGTGCGGTCCCCTACGGCACTGCGTAGGATCCTACGGTCTTGGCGTGCATCCGTGCGTCGCTGCGGTCCGGTCCCAGGTCGACGGGCACGTGCACCTTCCGCCGACCACTGGCGACAACATCGATGTACTGTGGAGACCTCACGCCCCACGTGTTGAGCAATTCGGCGGTACGTCCACCCGGCCTCCCGCATGCCCACTATACGCCCTCGCTCAAAGTCCGTCAACTGCACATACGGTTCACGTCCACGCTGTCGCGGCATACTACCAGTGTTAAAGACTGCGATGGAGCTCCGTATGCCACAGCAAACTGGCTGACACTGACGGCGGCGGTGCACAAATGCTGCGCAGCTAGCGCCATTCGACGGCCAACACCGCGGTTCCTGGTGTGTCCGCTGTGCCGTGCGTGTGATCATTGCTTGTACAGCCCTCTCGCAGTGTCCGGAGCAAGTATGGTGGGTCTGACACACCGGTGTCAATGTGTTCTTTTTTCCATTTCCAGGAGTGTATGAGAAGTTCATAGTACATAGCAGTTTGCGTCACCATTTTTGCACAGTCGTAGGCAGTCGTTTGGGGTTAAATGCCTCTCGTAAAACAAGGCCATATGTTAATAAAAATGTTCTTAATAGCAGTAGTATCTTTATACTTGATTACGCCTATTAAAGATAAGCAGTAACTGTGTAAAGATAAAATCAGATTTTGAAATATTTGATAAACGGGACATTTAAAAGTATTTCTCACGCAATAATCTATCAGTGAAAGGGATTTACTGAACTGGACATATCGCTTAAAATTACAGTTTTATCAAACTGTCAAAGTCAGTTCTTTGTCGTAGTGATGATGAGCTCTTCAACCTCGTCCTAACAACGTAATTATGGCTCTCTGCATTTGCCGCTTGTTACCTACAAGCAATTAATTGGAAACGCTGATATCTGATACTATCACCCGAGTTAATTTATATATCACCTTCATTTATCAGATATTCCAAGCCACTGATGTTCTGAGGTCTTTCTTTTCCCCGAATTAACACAAGGATGCTAACGACTTTGGTATGAGCCCTCTGTTTGCTAAAAATGTTTCAGCAGATAACATTAAATAAACGTATAGAAAGTAACAGTCAGAATATTTCCAGAAAGATAAGTAAATACCGCCTACCTGAAGGAGCGACGAAATCTTTCAGTTATCTCTTTTGGAACCTGGCAATTCTTTCAATGCTACTTTCACAGTTGTGTTGTGGACATCATCACATGTACTGAGTCAAAATGGCAGCATCTGAAGCAGACATGAAATCGTTTCTCATGCTTTTTTCGCATCCTATCATACAAAGTTTACTCGTGTATCGTCACAGTTCTATAGTTGTGAACCCGGAAATACAAGGTAGATGCAGTTGGTGAAAGCAGTCCTGCAAGAGATTGCGACTTTCTGCGTCTGTGATTTAACTTTGACTATTTTCTTATGACCAAGAAAGATATCTGAAGACGTCTACAAAATGTTATTGGTTTATGGGCATGTTCACAAAGAAAACAACAAAATATTGCACACTGCCTTGTATGAGGAACAACTGCAGCCGTATGTAGACATCTTGAATTATACCTTCTTGGCTGCTCTTGTAAATAATTTACTTATTTAACGACCGGTTTCCTAGCCTAGAAGATTGGAGGCTACGATACCGGACATTAAATAAATAAATTATTTACGACAGCAAAATATTACTTCGGATCAGGCTGTTCCATCCGTGGGGAGTTCAGCCAGCTATCTGGTATGCACAGTCTGAATAGACTAGTCACGAAGACCTGTTGCTCCGTTCTGTGAATGGCTGAACCCCTCGGCTACGCTTGCTAGAGGACGCGAGGCCACGGCAGTACAGTACATAGTTGTAGTTTGCGAAAAATTGTACCAATGTGCTACAATGTTGCGGCCTGTATCCTTGTGGCTTACAAGGTTAGTAATCGCAACCAAACTGAATATATTGATTTCACGTATGTATAAACTGAACTGTTACGATATACAGGGTGGTTATAGTTCAACTTTCCCTATTTAACACTTGATGACGTGGAAACTAATTACCATATGAGTACCAAACTTGGTAGCATTAACGTCCAGAGTGCGGAGTGAATAATTTTCTTGCGTCGCAGCGCCACCGTCCAGTTCCAACTATGGCCACCAGGTGCCACGGTCCGTCATCGTGATTCATTGTCTCATACATCTGACCAGTAGCAGTGCACTTGTCGAAGTGTCAACATGAGCTTAGACAAAAAGAGGAGGGCATTATTGGTAAAGCTCTGTTATCGAAACAACAGTAATGCTGCAGCTGCACTTCGAGAGATTCGCTGGCTGAAAAGGATTACGGAAAGGTCCTCTTTCTTCAGCTGCTGTGCATGATGAAGAAGTTCGAATCAACTGGAAAATTGGGCATTGCTCTGGGGAGAGGCCGACGACCAGTCGCACCACAGGTGATTGATAAAATCGCTGTAACTATGGCATTCCCGATCGTCAGGCAATCCGTCTGCTGTGGCACGACATTTGAACATCCAGTGGTCTACTGTTCGTAGGTGTTTCGAATCATTCTCAAATGGTGTCCATACAAGATTCATGTCGTACAGCAGCTTGCACCACAGGACACACAACGACGTGCTGACTTCGCTCTCCACTTTCTGACGAGGATTGAAGTTGACGAGGGCTGCCCCTGGACCATCCTCTGGACAGAAGAAGCTCATTTTTCTCTGACGTGGACACACAGAATTGCCGAGTGTGGGGATCTTCACCTCCAGTCACTTGTCGTTAAGTTCCTCTGTATGGTGAATGTGTCACTGTCACAGCTACGGTCATTACTGGCACATCTTCTTTGAACAGGTTGGCGCTCAAGTACCAAAGACGTGCAGTGAGACTGGGCAACGTTAGTGTGACATACTTTGCCAGCATGTCATACCCGACCTGCAGATGAAAGACGCATTGAACTCAATAGTTTTCATGCAAGATGGGGCCCAAACACACATCGCTCGTGAAGTTCACCTGCTTCTCTGAAACACATTTGGAAACGATCGAATTATCAGCTGATCGTTTCAAATGCTTGGCCCGCATTATCACCTGATCCCACTCCCTGTGATTTCTCGTTGTGGGGCTACCTGAAGGAGAACATTCGCACATGTGCTGATCTGAAGCGCAGCATATAGAGCAGCACACCTACAGACATTCTTCGTTCTGCTTTTCAAAATGCAATCCTGCACTTAAAGATTCTTCTGGACACAATATTGAGGCGCCATATTGAGCCACTTTTTTTTAGTAGTACGTAATGTCAGTCTGTGCCTTAATTGACATGTCTACAAAGCTGTTATGATATGAGCTTTTCAGAAGCTAATCATACTCCACACGTAAATCAATTTGTGCTTTACCTTTTCCAGTGGACCACTGAGGCCAAAGATTGTAGCGTATCAATCTGCTTCTACTCATATAGTTTTTGTTAGGTAGAGTGCTTACAAATGTAGTCAGTGGCCTTTTGGAAATCAACAAACATTTTTTGAATTCAGTTATCGGTGGCATATGATTGACTTCAGATTAAATACTTCCTCAGAGCATGAGCTGCCTTTCCTAAAACCTATTTGATGTTTAATCGATTCCTTTCTCTTGTTGTTTCTACTCCGCTTAGTAAAATCTTTGATAGTATGGTATGTCCAACTGGTTGCAAAGAAATTCCTCTGAAGTTGTTAACATGTAGTATATTGTTTTCTTATGTAGTGGAAGTATCAAACCCACTTTTCCCTCTCCTGGAAGTTTTTATGTTTTCCAAGTTTTCTAAAAAATTAAATTTAACATTTTTTTTAAATTTTTGGTGCAGACCATATCAAAAGTTCTGCTGTAACAGTCTCCTCCACCAGTTTTATACAGTTTTAATAACTTCTTCAATTTCTTTGATATTTGGGAGTAAATGTTCTTCTAGATTTTCATGAATATTTGAGAATTTGACCATATGGATTTGATCCTGAAGATTAAGAAGCTGATCAAAATATTTTTCAAGTATTTCGAAATTCTCAGTAGTAAATAAATCAAATCTGTGAGCCTCGTCCCATGTCCCTCTGTTGTGAGATCTACATTTAAAGCACATCTACCTAATTCCTTAAATTTCACTTTCACCCCCCATGGTTTACCGCAAAGCGGCAAATAATCTACAGAGCATCTTTAGAAAATACGTTATTCAGAATTTGCTCGTATACTCCCTTTTGTTTTATCACCATCTAGCCTATAGCCTTTTGGCTTAAAAGGGTAGTAATCGCAACTAAACTGAATATGCTAGTTTCACGTATATAAGTTTAACTCCTAAAATATACACTCTTGGAAATGGAAAAAAGAACACATTGACACCGGTGTGTCAGACCCACCATACTTGCTCCGGACACTGCGAGAGGGCTGTACAAGCAATGATCGCACGCACGGCACAGCGGACACACCAGGAACCGCGGTGTTGGCCGTCGAATGGCGCTGGCTGCGCAGCATTTGTGCACCGCCGCCGTCAGTGTCAGCCAGTTTGCCGTGGCATACGGAGCTCCATCGCAGTCTTTAACACTGGTAGCATGCCGCGACAGCGTGGACGTGAACCGTATGTGCAGTTGACGAACTTTGAGCGAGGGCGTATAATGGGCATGCGGGAGGCCGGGTGGACGTACCGCCGAATTGCTCAACACGTGGGGCGTGAGATCTCCACAGTACATCGATGTTGTCGCCAGTGGTCTGCGGAAGGTGCACGTGCCCGTCGACCTGGGACCGGACCGCAGCGACGCACGGATGCACGCCAAGACCGTAGGATCCTACGCAGTGCCGTAGGGGACCGCACCGCCACTTCCCAGCAAATTAGGGACACTGTTGCTCCTGGGGTATCGGCGAGGACCATTCGCAACCGTCTCCATGAAGCTGGGCTACGGTCCCGCACACCGTTAGGCCGTCTTCCGCTCACGCCCCAACATCGTGCAGCCCGCCTCCAGTGGTGTCGCGACAGGCGTGAATGGAGGGACGAATGGAGACGTGTCGTCTTCAACGATGAGAGTCGCTTCTGCCTTGGTGCCAATGATGGTCGTATACGTGTTTGGCGCCGCGCAGGTGAGCGCCACAATCAGGACTGCATACGACCGAGGCACACAGGGCCAACACCCGGCATCATGGTGTGGGGAGCGATCTCCTAGACTGGCCGTACACCACTGGTGATCGTCGAGGGGACACTGAATAGTGCACGGTACATCCAAACCGTCATCGAACCCATCGTTCTACCATTCCTAGACCGGCAAGGGAACTTGCTGTTCCAACAGGACAATGCACGTCCACATGTATCCCGTGCCACCCAACGTGCTCTAGAAGGTGTAAGTCAACTACCCTGGCCAGCAAGATCTCCGGATCTGTCCCCCATTGAGCATGTTTGGGACTGGATGAAGCGTCGTCTCACGCGGTCTGCACGTCCAGCACGAACGCTGGTCCAACTGAGGCGCCAGGTGGAAATGGCATGGCAAGCCGTTCCACAGGACTACATCCAACATCTCTACGATCGTCTCCATGGGAGAATAGCAGCCTACATTGCTGCGAAAGGTGGATATACACTGTACTAGTGCCGACATTGTGCATGCTCTGTTGCCTGTGTCTATGTGTCTGTGGTTCTGTCAGTGTGATCATGTGATGTATCTGACCCCAGGAATGTGTCAATAAAGTTTCCCCTTCCTGGGACAATGAATTCACGGTGTTCTTATTTCAATTTCCAGGAGTGTATTTAGATTTTATAATTAATATCTTAATATTGCGAGGAATAATATTAAATGAAAGAAAAAATTGTGCCACGTAGAATCAGATCCAGGTCCATGAATTGCTACACTGGGTATTTGACCAGTCAGTCACTGTACCATTACGACATAGCTACTCCAAAATAATTCATACTCGATGCTACACGCAGTTTCGAAGAAAATGACCTGGCGCTGTGAGCAACATAGCGCCCATAGTGCTGTAAGTTATCATGTCGCTTCAGAGCAGTTGAAGAGAGACAGCTGCATCCCTTCTCTGAGTCGATCATGGTGCGGATGTGCAGCTGAACGTTATTTCAGCACTCGACACTGGTTTCTAGTTGTCACGGAGAAAACATTAAAAACGTGTTTTCGTCCATTGTATTTGCCTACCATCACACATTCCAAGAAAAATAGCATAAATTTAGTGCGATCAGCAGCCCGCATTCCAGACAGAATGGCATAATTTTAGTGCTGTGCTGTAGCACATAATTAGCAGTCTCCACAGGCAGAAGGTCGCATACGTGAAGACCAGTTGCCCCGTTGCCCACACGCCCCCTGTTTGTCCACATCTGCCAACTGCTGCCCTTGGGCGCCCAGCCACGTGATCCCAATAACGAGTAAGTCACTACACATTAGAATTTACTCTGAACATGGTTGGGCAACAACTTTCATTCTTCTATTCTAGCCCAATAAAGGCTGCAGTTCGGTTGTTATGGAGTACTGGCCGTTGTATAACTCAGTTGATTTCTTATGTAATAGAAATGACACATGATTACAATCATGCAGGAACTTGTCAGCTGTCCTTGCATCTTTGTTGTACACTGATCAATCAAAATACAATGAGTACCCACACAATAGCATGTCTGTCCAGTTTTGGAATGCGCTAGAGCAGAGATTTTGAGTGCTATGGGTGATTCCTTGGTAGCTTAACAGACGTATGTGACACCACACTGGTCGTGCAAGTCCCATAAATTACGGCGTGGCAGTTTGTGGGCGAGAAGACGCCCTGTAACCCCTAGATGTATTCCATCAGGTTTAGAGCAGGCGAAGTAGGTGGCCATTACCTCAATGTGCCTTCACTGTCACGCTCTCCCAGTCACTCCAGCATGGTTCCAGACTCTTGATGTAGACTTTTATCCTACTGGAACGTGCCATCGCCGCCACAGAAGAAATCAAGCCTGAAGGCCGCTAGTAGTAGTGGTAGTAGTAGTAGTAGTAGTAATAGTAGTAGTAGTTGTTGTTGTTTTATTCATCCTTAGATTACTTTTACATGGATATTAGAGAAGTCATGGTACTAAAATTTAAGAGTATCCAGAAAACGTAACTGAACTACAAAGGCTCTAGTTCACAAGCATGGAACATGTAGTTAGCCATGGCCCTAAAGTAGGAACATCACAGCATTTGCCCGAAGTTATTTAGGGAAGGCATGAAAAATCTATTCATTCAGTTTACACCTAGTAGGCATTACTGTATGGTTAACGATCCACCGTTCTTTCATTCTGATTCCCAGTCATTGCACACATCCCACACGAACACTACACACACATTGTTTAATATTGTAAAACTACATATACTATCAACTGATGTCAGGATCTTAGTGCTAACATTTGTTTTTCATTTTGCCTACCGCTACTTCCGAATTTTTGGCCTGAAAAACTAAGTCAGTTGTTGTTGTTGTGGTCTTCAGTCCTGAAACTGGTTTGATGCAGCTCTCTATGCTACTCTATCCTGTGCAAGCTTCTTCATCTCCCAGTACCTACTGCAACATACATCCTTCTGAATCTGCTTGGTGTATTCATTTCTTGGCCTCCCTCTACGATTTTTACCCTCCACGCTGCCCTCAATTACTAAATTGGTGATCCCTTGATGCCTCAGAACATGTCCTACCAACCGATCCCTTCTTCTAGTCAAGTTGTGCCACACACTTCTCTTCTCCCCAATCCTATTCAACATCTCCTCATTAGTTATGTGATCTACCCATCTAATTTCCAGCATTCTTCTGTAGCACGACATTTCGAAAGCTTCTATTCTCTTCTTGTCTAAACTATTTATCGTCCATGTTTCACTTCCATACATGGCTACACTCCATACAAATACTTTCAGAAAAGACTTCCTGACACTTAAATCTATATTCGATGTTAACAAATTTCTCTTCTTCAGAAACGCTTTCCTTCTCATTGCCAGTCTACATTTTATATCCTCTCTACTTCGACCATCATCAGTTATTTTGCTCCCCAAATAGCAAAACTCCTTTACTACTTTAAGTGTCTCATTTCCTAATCTAATACCCTCAGCATCACCCGACTTGATTCGACTACATTCCATTATCCTCGTTTTGCTTTTGTTGATGTTTATCTTATATCCTCCTTTCAAGACGCTGCTCTTCCAAGTCATTTGCTGTCTCTGACAGAATTACAATGTCATCGGCGAACCTCAAAGTTTTTATTTCTTCTCCATGGATTTTAATACCTACTCCCAATTTTTCTTTTGTTTCCTTCACTGCTTGCTCAGTATACAGACTGAATAACATTGAGGAGACGCTAAAAACCTGTCTCACTCCCTTCCCAACCACTGCTTCCCTTTCATGTCCCTCAACTTTTATAACTGCCATTTGGTTTCTATACAAATTGTAAATAGCCTTTCGCTCCCTATATTTTACCCCTGCCACCTTCAGTATTTGAAAGAGAGTATTCCAGTCAACATTGCCAAAAGGTTTCTCTAAGTCTACAAATGCTAGAATCGTAGGTTTGCCTTTCCCTAATCTAGCTTCTAAGATATGTCGTAGGGTCAGTATTGCCTCACGTGTTCCAATATTTCTAAACAATCCAAACTGATCTTCCCCGAGGTCGGCTTCTACTAGTTTTTCCATTCGTGTGTAAAGAATTCGCGTTAGTATTTTGCAGCTGTGACTTATTAAAGTGATAGTTCGGTAATTTTCACATCTGTCAACACCTGCTTTCTTTGGGATTGGAATTATTATATTCTTCTTGAACTCTGAGGGTATTTGGTCTGTATCATACATTTTGCTCACCAGATGGTAGACTTTTGTCAGGACTGGCTCTCCCAAGGCCGTCAGTAGTTCTAATGCAATGTTATCTACTCCTGGGGCCTTGTTTCGACTCAGGTCTTTCAGTGTTCTGTCAAACTCTACACGCAGTATCATATCTCGCATTTCATCTTCATCTACATCCTCTTCCATTTCCATAATATTGTCCTCAAGTACATCGCCCTTCTATAGACGCTCTATATACTCCTTCCACCTTTCTACTTTCCCTTCTTTGCTTAGAACTGGGTTTCCACCTGAGCTCTTAATATTCCTACAAGTGGTTCTCTTTTCTCCAAAGCTGTCTTTAATTTTCCTGTAGGCAGTATCTATCTTACCCCTAGTGAGATAAGCATCTAGATTCTTACATTTATCCTCTAGCCATCCCTGCTTAGCCATATTACACATCCTGTCGATCTCATTTTTGAGACGTTTGTATTCCTTTTTGCCTGCTTCATTTACTGCATTTTTATATTTTCTCCTTTCATCAATTAAATTCAATATTTCTTCTGTTACCCAAGGATTTCTACTAGTTCTCGTCTTTTTACCTACTTGATCCTCTGCTGCCTTCACTACTTCATCCCTCAAAGCTACCCATTCTTATTCTACTGTATTTCTTTCCCCCATTCCTGCCATTTGTTCCCTTACGCTCTCCCTGAAACTCTGTACAACCTCTGGTTTAGTCGGTTTATCCAGATCCCATCTCCTTAACTTCCCACCTTTTTGGAGTTTCTTCAGTTTTAATCTACAGTTCATAACCAATAGATTGTGGTCAGAGTCCACATCTGCCTTACAATTTGAAACCTGGTTCCTAAATCTTTGTCTTACCATTATATAATCTATCTGAAATCCGTCAGTATCGCTTTATAATGCGCGAAGTGATGTGTTTCAAAATAGGAGAAGATTTTAGCATTACACATTGCATAGCCATGGGAATATCGTTTTCTATAATAGAATAAAAGAATATACAACAAACAAAGAGCGAAAATAAAAACATTTGAAAGTACATTGTAAAATGATGGATATTTTATTATCGATATTTATTTTTTGTGGTACATTTTTTATCAAATCCCTTCTCTATGTTATACAAGTATTTATAGAATGCTTAACCAGTACTTCTCAACAGACGTTTCAGAAAAGTTTGTTTCAATAATCTCTTTCAGCGATTTATTGAACAGTTTTATTCCTTGGTAGAAAGTGCTGTTTTGAATTTTATGTTCTTTCTTGGTAATTGTATGTTTGGCCTAGATCTTCTTCCATTGCCATGGACAGAGCTGTTTCTGCAGTAATTAATTCTCAATGTTATTTTTTATTTGTACCACTGGTTGGTAGGTGTACATGTGTACTGAAGTTAAAGCTCCAGCGTTTTCTTCAGATCCTTATAATTAGCTCCACTACTGTTTTCCGATGTTATTATTGTGGCTGTTTTCTGTAGTTTCACTATTGTTTTCGTATTTTGTGCGTATCTTTCCCATAAAAGAATCCAACTGCTGAAACCGAATGTACATATGAATAGTATGAAGCAAAAAGACAGTGCCTGTTGGACATTGATGACAGGATTCTAAGGCATAACATTCTGATGATACTTTGTTTACAGGTAACTTTGTGTGTGTATTACGCTTCATCTAAGAATTGAAATTCTAGACATGACATGTACACTGATTTTAATAGCTTCATTTTCCTACTTCAGACTGAAATTCGTGGTATTTGGTTTCACGTTCAGTGTTATTTTATTGAGTATTGACCAGCTGTAAACGTCCTTGATGGTTTCATCTGCTGTCTCTCACAGGAGTTCTCTTGTTTTCTTGAAGACTGTACTGTTGCTGTCATAATCAAAAATAATATTTTTTCATGACTAACGCTAGGTCACTCATGTATATCAGAAACAGTATTGATCCTAATAAGCTCCCCTTATTTATTTCGGTTCTGATAACTATTTGAGGTACATTTCATCTCCGCTCTTTGTACCTTATCTGCCAGATAAGATGACAACCAGTTATTAGATATGCCTTTCATTCCTTATGATTCTAGCTTATTTAGTAGTCAGCAGTATCAAACGCCTTCAAAAGATCTAAAAATATGCCTAAGACACTCATCTTTGTCAAGAGAATCAGGTACCATATTTGTGAATTCTGCTTTGACTGATTCTGTACTTCTACCGCTTCAGAAAACACTGTGAGTGACTTCAGACGTTATATTTATTCATGTAATTCATTAATATATCTTAAGTTGTTGATTTCAATATTTTTGAGACTGATGACTGGAAATAAGTGGGCCAATAGTTATCAGTGACTTCTGCATTACCTTACTTTAGCAGAGGCTCAAATTTTTCATACTTTAAATAATCTGGGAATTTTCCTGGTGTGAGTGTTTCATTTAATATGTTTGTTAAGGGGCTTTGTATACTTTATTTTTACTTCAACACACACAATGGTACTTTATTTGAGAGACTGACTGTTTTTGTTTTGTTTTGGGAAGTTTTACAAACTCCATGCCTTATGGTTGGCAGTTATATCATTCTACTTAGTAATTAATTATTTAAAGAAGTTATATCTCTTTTAGAGAATTTTGTTTGAAATTTTGCCGAAAGATTTGAAAAATATCCGTTAACATAAGTTTCTAGGTGGTACGGATCATTTATTACTTTATTCCTTTCTGATTCCTTTCTGTATCAGAAATGGAGGAAAAAAGGCCCTATGGGCATGTATCCAGAAATGCGTCATTGACACGGTAGATGGCATTGACAAATGTCTCTCTCAAATCAGAGTGTTATTATCTGTTTGTTTGTCTCTCAATGTTTCCTGTTTAGTGACATCCCGGAGTTTTTTGATTTTATCCTATGCCTTGTATAACACTTATATAATAAATGGCTTTTTTCTAGTAATAAGTTGAAAGTCTTGTCTGGTGCATCCGAGGTCTGACTCAAAGAGAGCCAGTGCAATGCTCGTAATAAAACAAATCTGTCACCATACAAGACAAACGAGTGCAAGGCTCGTTCTTTTCTCTGGATTCCTAATGTGGGGTGAGCACTGATGCGACTGACAAACTGGAGAGACGGATTCCTTGCTGGAAATGGAGGAAAAAAGGCCCTATGGCAATGTGTCCAGAGATGCATCATTGCCACGATAGATGACATTGACAAATGAAAGTTTCTCTGACCACGTGCCGTGTGTTCCTTGTGTGTTGAAGGCTTTGTGACTGACGCAGTGTACTGCAAGCAGCAGGATGGTCCAATATTTATGTCGCGAACAACCTGAGATTGTTTATGCGTATGGCCAAGCAGGTGGAAACGGTCGAAAGGTATCACGGCTATACCGAAACAAGTACCCTCACGGACACCAATCACATCACACAACATGCTAAGCCCTTCTTGGGCCTTTGTGTGATCATCGGACCTTGCAGACAGGCGAATGCGCAGGGAGGCGGTGGACTTTGCTTACACTAGATTTGGAGGACCAGATTCTACAGAATATTGATACTAATCCTAGCACAAGCTCCAGGCAAGTGGCCCTCCAACATAGTGTATGCCAAAGTACGATTATGTGTATCCTGCATGAGAATAGCTACTATCCCTATCACCTGCTACGAGTGCAAGGAGTATTGGCAGCGGATTTTCCTCTGCAGGAAGGATTTTGTCTTTGGCTTTTGCACCGGACCACCAAAATTATGGCATTTCTGTCATCACTCCTCTTTGCCGTCGAATCAACCAATCCTTGGGGAACGGCTGAGGCGTCTCATCAGCATCAGTTCAGCATTAATGTATGGGCTAGGATTCTTGGCGACCATGTTCGTGGACCTGTTGTTGTTCCACAATGGCGCCACAGAGGAACATACCTGGACTTCCCGGAGAATCCTTATTCAGGGCTGCTTGAGAAGGTGCCTTTGGCAATACGACAGGTTATGTGGTGTTTTGCAGGACAGAGCACACCCCACTTGCACATTTCAGTTTTTCAACACATCAACAACATCTTCCCCGATGCTGCATAGGACGTGGAGGCGCTGTAGCATGGCCTGCTGGATCACTGGACTTAAACCCCCTGGCTTTTACTTCTGGAGCCATCTGAAAAGTGTTAAGTACACTGAGCCAGTTCCTGGTGTGTAGGGCCGGCCGATGTGGCCGAGCGGTTCTAGACGCTACAGTCTGGAACCGCGCGACCGCTACGACCGCAGGTTCGAATCCTGCCTCGGGCATGGATGTGTGTGATGTCCTTAGGTTAGTTAGGTTTAAGTAGTTCTAAGTTCTAGGGGACTGATGACCATAGCAGTTAAGTCCCATAGTGCTCAGAGCCATTTGAACCATTTTTAAACCTGGTGTGTAGGCACTTCAACAACATGTTCACGACTCCTGTGACTCTACTCAGAGAGAAGCTGGAACGTGCGAAAGTGCAGAAATCAACGATGCGACAGGCATTCCACGCCATGGAGACCACTTTGGACATCTGTTTTGATATGAGTGGGATGCAGCTCCATACTATATTCTGGGAAAATTCGTTGTCATTGCACGCACACCACACATTTCTGGACATATGTTCACAGACCCTTTTTTCCTCAATTTCCAGTTAGAAATCCATTCCTGGAACCTGTCGCTTTTTTTAATGTTTACCCTATATAGTTGATTGTTGAGTTTGTCCGCAGAACACAGCAAAAGCACCGCCACAGTAACAACAACAAATAGGCTGTACAACAGGTTATAATTGTTGTTGGTGGGTTGTCTAACCTTGAATAAACTGAAGGACGGTCAAGACTGAGATTAAAATTTATTTATTTGCTGTAATGATTGACAAAAATCACGGGAAAATAACACAGACATTAACGTCACAAAGTGACTTGTTATAAATCTTTTGTACCTATGGTAGAAATTTGGGGATGCAGTGGCTCTTTGTCATGAAGCTGAGATAGATAAGGACCTAGGAGAACTTCCTATTTCCAGCTGTTGTCCAATTGTTTTTGTGACACATTGATACTAATTTTGGAAATGTCTTATCAAACCCTGATTTACATAATGTTGAGGACCTAAGGAATTTCGCATTTACATTAGTTTCTTTATGTGTTTCATCCTAACTTTGGTTTGCTAGTGCTCTTGAAAATACTTTTACTTTTATTTGTAATAGATGCCTTTCATAGATCTGTACGTCAGGCATTTTCTTTTCATCTCCAATTTTGTTATCTGGCACAAATTGTATGAGAGACCATGATCATTTACAGCTACGTCACACTTCTCTCTGTTCACATATTGTGGACACGTTGTCGATTACTGATGAAGCCTTTGTAGCAACCATTGTGCCACTGTTATCCTACAAGTGCATGCTATTAGTTTAAATGTACTATTAGTTTTATTCATCATATTTGTGTTTACATTTACATCTCCACATAGGATAATGTTGACTTTTGTAGTTGAGGTTATCTCTAGATATACTGGTAGTTTATTGAAAAATGTGACCATACTGCCACTAGATGATCGATACATAAACAAATTGATTGATTTCTTATTGTTATCAAGGCCTATTTATCCAATAGCTGATACCTGTCCTTACTTGCTATGCTAAGCTCATGTTTTGATTTAAATGTGTTCCTTTTCAGATATAAATGAGGGATCCTTGACCCCTTTGAAGTAAACATACAATAAGACTCGTTATAACGCACCTACGGCAAATATAGCCTATGTTCGTCTGTGGACTCCATAAGCAACCTGAGCTATTCGGAATCTAAACTGCATAACTCTGTGTGCGTGTTGTTTGAGTGTCAGTTTCACTGTCATTTAAGCCTTGAACAGATCGTTACATGAAAAACTTAAAACTAACATTTGAATAAGCTATCTGACTACGTATTTGAATATGAAAGACTAAAGGAACAAATGAATCTGTGACATTGAATACCTACGCTATCTGACTGCGTACCTGAATAAGAATTTACAAGTAATACAGAATCTGGCTTGTGCCACGGAATTTACTGGATTAGACTACATGAGATGTTGCGGTGTGACAGCGTCTCTGTTTTGGCCCTAAATTTTGCGCTGATCTCTTTAGATGATTGCCTTTATTCAAGTGGTCTACAGGGAATTCATAAATTAAGTCTATTTAAAAACTTCAGAAATCATCATGACCAACAATAGTTTGACAATATTAATAATGGGGAACTGCCTGACAATGACCTTATGATTATCAATTATGGATGAGTGCAGGATTAACAAATTATTTCAATTTCAAAGTTACATTAATTTTATTAACCGCAGCATATTTATGAATTAGATGTGAAGAAGATTATTATTATTATTTGGAGGATATAACAATCACAAGCCTAACCCTGCTATTGCGCTTTAAGCTGTGCTTACGAATTTTACCTTGAATTACATCTTCAAGCGTAGTTAAGCCATCTAAATTTCTCATGGCCATATAAATGAAATCAGGCCTTGAGTGTGGTAAGATATGCTTTACCGACGTGAGGACAGTGTTACACGCAATGTAATGGAGAGTTCTGGCACACTCCTTACATCGTTTCTAACGATAATACTACATGTCAGATATTTGTGTCGCTACGATAATGCTCAGTGACACAAACTACTATGCATTTCAAAGACTGGAGCTTGCCTTCCAAGGGGAGCATTTCATTTTCTGTTGATTGTATGTTTTGATTAAGTATTGTTACGTCTGTAAAATTCCCGAGTTATTTTTTCCATTGGTTTCTCTTTCTATATGGCTCGAAACATGTGTATCATTTGGAGTGTAGGAATCTGTCTTGTGAGCGATTACTACAGAATTTTTTAAACTGATGGAGATAGTCTTTAGGCAACGGAACGTGTTGTCTGGATCTACCAATTAAAAAATCTACTTGTCCGATCCGTGGCTACTGATTTTTGAGCAAGAACCACACCCTACAGTTCCATGAATCAGCTATACCAACCCTCCGTCGCCACTCCTGTTTAGGTGCAGGCCACGCCTAGTATAACCGCACCTATCGATGGTTCCGACTAGAACCAGCTCCATTAAGATATGACTGAGAATGTCGGCGGAACAGCTCGACTCAGTGTACGATGGTGCCATGACTCAGGGAAGCTATCTTGTCCAGGTCATATGTCACATGACCCATCTCTCAGCAGTAACAGTATACGGTGCTCTTTTTAAAAATCCGTATATAAAGATGTCCTCTATCATTTGATTTGGTTTGAAAATGCTGGTGGCCAGGTACGCTGCCCTTGAACTTTCCTGTAACATAGACCCTACTCCTCGCCCATGGTTACTGCCTAGCAAAAACATTTTCTTTTTCTAATATTTTGCATATCCTAGGCTTCCTGACCTCAGTTGAAGAGTGTTGCATATTTCGTGCTCTGAGTCATACCTGAGAGTCTTCTCCATTTAACCCTGGCAGTGGTAGATGTCTGGTTTTAATTCCAGTCTTTGAACTGCACAGTAGTTTGTGTCTGAGCACTGGTGTGGAGTGACAGAAATCGATTATGTTGAATTATCGTTGTATAAAAAGAGATATTCTCACTGTTGATTGTGTTCTCTTTCTCACTCCATTTCTACGAACAGTCTGTTCCCAACAACTGTCCTCCCTTTGGCTATCTTGATCCTGATCACTTCCTTCCTTTCTTCCTGTAACCGTGTCTAAAAGGCACAGAATATCCCTTCCTGCTCCTCATTCAAAATTTTCCTGCTGCGTACTCTACAGTTCCTGTCCTGTTTTCTCAATGTTCTCCCCATTCCATCCCCAAGTGAAAATATTTTGTAGCGTATTAGTAACAAATCCCCCTCTCCCGTAATCACTATTCTATAATAGCTCTCACACGTCTCAACTGAGGGAAGTGGTAAGAGCAGTGCTCAGCACAATGGAAACGCATTTGGGAGGACAGTGGCTCAAATACACGTCTGGCCATCCAGATTTAGTTTCTCTGTGATTTACCTAACGCACCATAAGGAAATAATGAGATGGTTCCTTGGAACAGAACATGGCTGATTTCGATCCCCATGCATTGTGAATCCGAGTTTGTGCTCTGCAAGAACCGCAGTATTGACGGGACTTTAAAAATCTTATATTTCCTTGTTTCCTTACATTTCTCGCTCATGTTAGATTTCGAAAGAGTAATCAAGCTTTATGTAAAAGAATGTATTAATTTTGCCAAAGACATGAGTTTGGCTGTATTTAAACAAAAACTAAATTAACATGTTTTGTGCTGTTGTCACTGTGTTTGCACTCATTTAACGACATACTAACATAATAATGAATTAGAAATTGCTTTGTATTGAGGTAATCTGCTTTACGTTTGGTCAGAAAATTTAGGTCTAGATCGCGTCTATCCAGTGAGTTACTCATATCAAATGTTTTCGGAATTACAATTTGTAAAGTATAATTGCACTTTTACGGCGAAAGTAGACACTACTGAGACTAGTAGACGCCTTGTTTTAAAAGCATTTGTACTTTTCTGACAGCGCTACTAGCATCAAATCCAAATCCAAAAGCAGTTTTGTCAATGAAGTACAACATTTATCACTGACAGCGTGGGTACTGCAAAAGCAACGTACAGCCTTACAAAGAGTGCAGCTATTTATTAAAACATTAAATATTCCAAAACACACAAACATAATAAATTTGGAAGTAAATTTCGAGAACGTACCAGAAATGATAAATACCAGGTAATTGCTGGTAGTCGAGTTTGAACTGACGACCCGCAGGGTCCCACCGAGAGATTGTAACAGCTACGCCACACTGCAAGGAACACAACTCTCTACATTGCTCCCTCTCCTAGATAGCGACTGCTTTTTAGAATGTTCTCATCGGACTACAGTACTTTAGATTGTTCAATGGTATGCCAGCGCGGACGGATCCTCACGCTCTAGTCGTGTTTTCATGCCCACGTCCTCTGCTCTGTGAAGCTTTACGATCGAGTCTTCCGTTACATTAACCAGGAAACCTCCACCATCGACCTGCCTCTCAGGACTGTAGAACGGCTTCACACAGACAACATGGACAATGTCTCTGCACTCTTCTGTTCTTGACAAGGGGTCATAAAAGCCAGCTGTCTTGCTTCCTCGGGTCTGGTGAAGAGATGTTTCAGGTAGTCATACTGAGTATAGTCTCGTTAAAACGGGTTTGTGACGACGAAGCAGAATGAATGGTGTGAAGCCTTTAGTGTCTTGGTCCGTTACGTTGTATACGAACGTCGCGATGTGGAGTGTTGTAGCGCTGTCTCTCTGTTCGACATCATCGTACATTGACAGCATACACTATTCATTTGTTAGCAGTAGGCAGTTGACATCCTATTGGCATTGTGGCAACATGAAGTTACCTTCGGTAATAGTCTCGAGTGGAAAACTTTTTCACGATCAAAGATCATCAGACAGAGTGTTCTGTGCTTCAAAATGATATCTTCTACAAAGAACTTAGCAACCCCCAGACCTTTGAGAGTCTTCGAAGCTTTCTTGACAGCCAGCAGGTGAGATAGTGACTGCAGACAATTGTCCATCAATTGCTGATTCTCGAACTCTGGAATTTTCCCAAGAGGTCGATTCCAGTCCTGTGGAATGGCGCTGCTGCAGGTGGAATTGGTATCACATACTGATGGCTCCTGCAGACTGGTTACGTTGCATAGAAAATTCTGTCGGTCACATGGCGAATGATTCGCCAAATAAACTTGACTGAATTTTTCTGATAGCCCAAATTAATGAATGAGCCTCTTTCTCTGTTGTCGAATAGATCACCTAAGACTTGGAGAGTACTCTGGAAGCATAAGCTTTCCTGCACCTTTCTGAAATTGCGCTAGAAGTGCACCTATACCATGCGTCAGTGTGAAGTTTGATCTTGGAATCCTCATCATACATTTCTAGGTCATGAGAAGATGTTGGCGAACCTTTAAGATCAGGGAAGTGCTTTCTTGCATCTTACTGCAGGTAAATTCAGAATTTCCCTGCAGTAGTTTTCGAAAGGGATGTGTCTTGGTACAGAAACCTTTGATAAATCTCTAGTAGTATGAACACATTCCGAGAAAAATTCTTACATTGTGAATGTGACAAGGCGTCTGAAAAATCTGCGACTGGTCTTATTGCCTCTGGACTAGGACAGACACCATCGCCATTCACTATGTGCCCCAAAATTTTTATTTCTTGGGTGTCGAAGAGCCGCTTTTTTGGATTTGAGTGGAAGTGTACAGTCTGAACAGAATTCAGCATTGTTGTTGGAGGGCTTAGTTGTTCTTCATATGGGTTCCAAGAAATGACAATATCAAACAAACAGCAAAGTCAAGCATAACAACGTCCATGTAAGGTGTCGATGCAGGTTATCACACACTCAAAGATGGCTGGGGCAGAACATGTTCGAATCAGCATAACTGTCAACTCATGGACATCAAGAGTTATGAAGGCAGTCTTTTCCAGGTCAGCATTGTCAACCTCAAGTTGCCAGTAGGCTGTCTACATATCCAACCTTGAGAAATACTTTACTCCTCACTAGTAATTTACGGGGTGATCAGTGCATTTCATTTTGTTCTTTCGTTCAATATTCAGTAGCCTACGAAGAAATGCCATATGCCATTCTTTTTTCTCACAGTAACCACAAGAGAGAAGGACTGTCTGAAGGTTCAATGTTGTCATCTTGCAATGTCTTTTCCAGTTTCTCCTGGGATATCCAGTGTTCAGCAAACGACCTGATATACGACCGCTGAATGGTCCTGGTGTTGATGCGATATTTATCATTAGCTGTTTGGTCTGTCGTTTCTACACTTTGGATCTGAGAGCATGCGATAATTTGCACAAAACTGCTTACACTCGCCGATGTTGTTCATTGGTCAGGCCAGAGCCTATTGGCAGTTTGATATTAGCTTCCTCCCCTACACTGTCTGTCGTGGTAGTGGAGCAAGATGATTAATCGATGTCACTGAACTGCATTTCCTGATTCATCTATCCCTACTTTTATACATTTAAGGATTAGGTGAGCTGCTCTCAGCATTTGTTATTCAATGTGCTCCTTGATCACGTACAATGCTTATGATCGTCGTTGGCATGAAGATTTCTTTTGTCACCTGAGTAGTTTTTTGCAATCGACAAAAGTTTTACGGCTTAACTGAGCATTTTGGTTGATGACTGAAACTCGTCTAGTTGAAGACTGAGGGATAACAATGTTTTCAATGACGGACAACCAGCTACAGCAATCTATGTTACATGTGCTTGCTGGAATAGATTCGTCAATCTGGAGCTCTGATCATCCACAGTTTATGACTGCTTGTGCTCCCTGCAGGAAATCCCACCTGAGAACTACATTACGACTGTGTTCCGACAAAATGACAAGTTCAGAGTGATGGAGTCCGTCGTTGACCGTTATTCCTTCA
The DNA here is from genome assembly GCF_023864345.2 of Schistocerca serialis cubense. Classification (NCBI taxonomy): domain Eukaryota; kingdom Metazoa; phylum Arthropoda; class Insecta; order Orthoptera; family Acrididae; genus Schistocerca; species Schistocerca serialis. Next base: position 757,289,136 of record NC_064642.1, on the reverse strand, counting down.
ATAGATGTTCCTGTTGGGTGGAAGTATTTCCCATTTTATACTTTAAGCTCAGTCACTTTAGTATCACAGAACATAATCTCCTTTAGGTGGTGACGATAAGTATTCGGCATTACAGAAACGATAGTCCCTGACTGGGAGCTAGACAGGTTGGCTGTCGTAGAAACGTCAACGAGACTTCCTAATATATTGATGACTGTTGCCTATGGACGGTATCCATCTGTGACAATCTTTTCTCATCTTCACAGATTGTAGCCTCGCTTAGATTTCCTCAGTTGGTCGCCGAGGTGAGCAGCAGGTATCTCTGATGTGTTGGAGAGCGACCTCGTCCAGGGTATAGCAACCGACTTCGTCCCTCAGGTCGGCTACAAAAGTACGCAGTTAGGTGGCGTTAATAGAACTGTAGGAAAGGTTGACGTGTTGCAGCCTAGTAGTCGTCGCAAAGTCGTATTTTTCCTTTGCAGTGAAGTGGAACATGTACAGGCCATCCACAACGAAATCGTACACGTGTGTTCTCCTCTGTCCTCCAAATATCTGTTCATCTGAGGGGGTATTTGGTTGAGGAGTTTGTTGTACCTCGCATAGCTGGATGCTGCGTTGTCGTTGACAGCTCCGACTTAAAAAAATGGCTCTGAGCACTATGGGACTCAACTTCTAATGTCATCAGTCCCCTAGAAATTAGAACTACTTAAACCTAACTAACCTAAGGACATCACACACATCCATGCCTGAGGCAAGATTCGAACTTGCGACCGTAGCGGTCACGCGGTTCCAGACTGTAGCGCCTAGAACCGCTCGGCCACACCGGCCGGCAGCTCTGACTTAAATCCGGTTTGGGTCAGCTCATTCAACCTAGAGCGTTTGACTTGTGGCGGTGGTTGTTACTAAAAATCGATACACCTCTTCTTCAAGATTGTCTGTTGCCACTTGCAGCATGAGGTAGACACTGATAACTGAAATCTCTTGAGTACGAGATCAAACATTTCAAGCTATTATAAACTGCTGTACCTCATCTCTTATAAACTGCGGTGTGAGAGAGTCGAGGTCTTGATGATCTTCCACAGCTGCCACAGGGACCACATTCTGGAGTCGACCATCCCTCCTCCTGCTGTCTCTTTTTTTTCTGCTGCATTCATCGATGCACTAGCACCATTTGATGAACTGCTTTACCAGAAGAACTCCTTACACATCTTCTACGACTCATTTTATCGAGTGTGATATTTACACAGTTTATCATATATAGATTCACAATATTCAGCGTTTCCCCATGATGCTGGACTCTGTTCTCGAGTTATTATTCCACTATACGAACTTCCTGCTGCCGCCTAGTGTTTCCTTCAGTTCGGTGTGGAGTTTATACCGGTTACTGAGCTGCTCTTCATTATTCTCGAACCACTGGTGGGCTCTCCTGTGCAAGTAGATATAGATATTGGCCAAACACAGACTGCCATCCCAACTGTTCGACTCGGTCGAATCCTTTCACCTATTTCGTCGGATCCTGATGATCCTCTCTGTAAAACGCTGGAATATGCCTGATGTGCAGTTGAGTTGCTGCCGTTTTAGAATCCATTGACCTCCTTTATATACGGGCCGTGGGAACGATGTACTGCGTGTAATCCAGTTCCCGCCCGTGTCGGTCTTTCTCTTTCCGTTACCGTCCAACATACTCGTCATCTTCAGCTTCAGATCAAATCAGACGTAGACAGCACTCCCAATGACATTATTAAAAAGCTGGTCAGCTTTGGTAAACGAATATCACAGACGAGATCAGAATTCGAGGAAACGGTTTGCATTTCTCAGACACTAGAGAGAGCAACTTTAGCCAATTCTGAGCACAACAGAGAGTTCACAGTAGCATCAACCGTTGCGACTGATGGTAACTGTAGCAATAAACGTATTGTGTACACTATTCAGATAGTTTCACAGGACTGTGTAGAAGGGCATTCTTGAAAACTTCGAAACGAAAGCTGTGGTTACGACCTGGTGTTTCAGAGAGAAAACTAGTGTCAGCGAAAGCGAAACTATAAAAAGTTATCAGAGTTACAGATATCTGAAGATGTAGTCCGAAGAAAATCTCGGTTAAACAAGCAACAGTCGGCTGTTACATCAGTATCATCTTCAGCAGTCGCGACAGCAGTGTCTTCACGCCTGTGTAGTGTATATAGGGAAGGGCTACGGCGCAAAGCGTAGTAGACTAGTCAAAACAATTTTGTTGTCTTGTGATAGTTTGTGGAGAATTGTGCGCCTCGGACAACCTGTGGTTCAGCTGCTCGCCGTCATTATAGGAAGAGGAGAGACGGTTTGTATCAACTAGACACGTGACATACGGAGAATGTTATTCACTTTGAATCTCCAAAAATCGTCGGTTCTCGATGCTATTTTCGCTATATGAACAAAGGTGGTCCAGTGTCATACCAATCTGATGTATAAGATTTCGTAATATCGCGAATTATTTAGAGAACAGATGGGCACCATCGAATATAGATCGAGGTAGTGGATGCAGTGTTATGTGTGCCTCCCATTAACAGTAAAACGTATAACTGCCAAATTCCTCAGCGAACGAACATCATAGACGGGAACTCACTGAATGGAGATGTGATTTGTTATTTGATGACTGGCGATATAGTGCTGAGGTTGAAAATCGAAGCGTTTACATCTGGACAGAGTATGAATCATGAAACTACCCCGCATTTGAGGATGGAACAGTCAAATATCTTGTTAGTGAACTGGTGATGTGTACAGATATTAACATTGGCGGTTGTCTGATGCCTCGGGTGAATATAAGTTCTCTAACCTTTTTTTTCCTGACACATATTGATCCCGTTTATTGTAATTTCCTTTTTATGGGCGGCACAAATTATTTTGAAAAAGCTTAGTTGGTGGAACACACGCTGAGGGTATGGCTTGAACTTCCTGATCTGAGTGCTTTCAGGAATTAAATCTTTTTGAATGTGTCTGGGATTGGTTACAGTTCTGTGCTAGAGTAGTCAAATTTACGCTCATGGACTAAGCAATAGTGTCAAGAGGTACAATCAGCATGGATGTGATGAAATGTTGGACATTTTGGTGCTCATGCACAAAACTGGAGAGAAGTAACTGTTGTTGCTTCACCTATTACCAAAGTTTTTCTTTTTCTTTCTTGGTACTGGCATCTGGCGTACATAGCATGCAGCTTGTAGGTCATTACGTACGTGGTTCTTTGAAAGTTTAAAGAGATTTGGAACGACGACGTAAGAACGCACCCTGTTAACAGGCGCCTAACACAATGATTTCGTACTGGTGTGGAAAACAAAGGGTAAACGTAGTACAAATGCACTAATTTAGTCAGATATAATGCGTAACATATTCTTCTATTTATACGTGATCCGTAAAACAGAGGTTAAGAAATACATAGGTACAAAGGTAGTGGCAGATTGTACGTGGGATGGTGCACAAGGTCTCCGTGTCAATACACACAGTTGTACACGCAGACTACGATCTCTTAAAAAGCCCGTGGCATTTCTGTAGGAAGATGAATTTCCTAACATTTTCGATACAGTTTTCTTCTTGAGTCACGAACCTTGCAGAGGTGATGTGGCTTGCATTCTTGTTAGCCTATTCAGTAGCCGCAGGCGCAACAGAATGCTTGACTGAAACTCGCTGGCAGATTAAATGTGTGTGCGGGCACCTGACTCGAACCTGAGCCATTCCCTCTCACGGGCAAGTGCTCTAACCGCTTGTCTCCTGTAACGCGTTTTTCATGACACACACTACACTGACGATTCAGATGAAATATAGGAAGCGCGAAATATTACGATTTAGAAGTAGCTGGAAGTAGCTGGCTAGAGTAATTATTCTGCGACCGCAAATTTTCAGTATTTCAAGTGCACTAATCTAGCTCATACTGGCGGATCGGACTTTGTATGTGATACGGCAAGCACATTTAGAAGTTATCTCAGTGAGGTAGCCATAATGGTGACCAAACAGATCACGTCCAAGCAGGGTAATTCTCATCATGAACCAAACTCACCGTTACTCCCAAAGGGTGATCTGTTAAAAATACATTTATGGCATTAGTATAAGACAAAATGAAAAGTATAATGCGATATGTCTATTTGATGGTAATTATTATTATCATCATCAAATAGACACATCGCATTATCGCATTGCTACCGTCACTACCTTGAAGATTGCTTACGATAATTAAATATTTTGTAGATTGCTTACGATAACTAAATATTTTTTCAAAAACCATCACTAACGTGTGACACGATATGTTTGAGATGGTTGGAAAACGGATGTATAAACATCATAATCTTCACACACACACACCACCTGTTACACACACACACACACACTTTGTATCATGCATCTACGACAGTAAAATTGAGTCATATACATCATATGCTTACATATCTCATGAAATTGTTCATTATTCACTTCAGAACAATAAATTAAATAACTGACAGATCATCTCGACAGTAACTATGCAATGGCTGTTACACTGCTGTAGAGCCTACATTTTACGCATTAAAATACGTCCGTAAAAATACAAGCTAGGAACAGAAGAAATAAGGAAGAGAGATGAAGGAAAGAATGTTTGTCATAGATATTTCCCTTGCATAGCTTTCAGCTCAGAAGCAACAGTATTTCAAGTTCATATATCATGTGAGTCCATACCATAAAAGAAAATTTGGTGTTGGAGCAAACCATTAGAACTGTCTTTATAAAAATATTCACAAAAAAGTATATTGTGTCTCTCCACTGCCTCCTTCACTGAAGCACGAAGGTGGATACATTTACGTGGTGAAATCAAATGTAGATAAGTTTCACTAAATTAAAATGTCTATGGATCACAAATATTTAGTAGGATAAATGGATTGATAAAATTTTCTCCGTTACCGATGTTAAAATTCTTCCATGTGAAAGTATGAACCGACATACTACTCTCAGCGGCTTAATTTGTTATAGTTCCCCCATCCGGGTGAAGTCAGCAGAAACACACCACGAATAGAAGCTGTTACGGCACTTTCAGACCTTGTAGGATTCCTACAAATGTTTCATTGTGGGATGAACCAAGTATTTTATTGTGTCATTTGTTAAACGCACACACTGTGCATATGTACATAGAAAAAAATAAAATTTTTGCTATATTTCGCTTACAACTTACATAAAAAGTTTTTAAGATTTCGAGATTTATGTCAGGCGCATAACTACCACAATTAAGAGTTTTGTTAGCCGTTCAATTTTTACGTTCCTTCATTAGACGACATATTACGAATAGAGCGTGAATTATATCAAAATGTTAGAAGCAGGCACAATCAAGCTACAGTAGTCCATTACAAACAGTATCGCAAGGTGCTTAAAATGTTATTAGGAAAGCAAAGAAAATGTGGTACGCAAATAGAACAGCTAATTCACAGGATAAAATTAAAACCATATGGTCAGTTGTGAAGGACGTGCATGATCAGCAGCACAAGGTCGACGATGTAAAGTCAGTTCATAGTAAAAATATTTCTATTCCTGGTAAGTCAGACATACGTACAGTATCTAAGCATCATTTTCTGAACGTTGCGAGGTGAATTAAATAAAAAGTTTCTACAGGGAATATAACTCACATGGAAAGAGCCTTTCCGAGACTGATATTTGAAATACTCTTCTGGATATTGACGAGGGGCAGATTGAGTCAACAATTAAATCACTGAGGACTAAGGACTCTTAAGGATATGATGCAATGCCTGTTCTGCACATCTTAGCCCTGTACTTAGCCATATTTTAAATTTTCCTTTAAGAATGGTCAGTTTTCCGAACGATTGACGTACTCAGTAATGAAGTTGTTTTATAAAAAGGAAGGAAGGGATAATAAAGACAATTTTAGACCTGTTTCTATGTCATTACTGTTTGTTGAAGTTATTGAAAGGGCTGTGTAGGAAAGGATAATTGATCATTTTATATCACATAATTTTCCTATCAAATGTATACTTCGGCTTTAGAAGTGGTTTAACAACTGAAAGTGCTACATTCTCTTTTCTCTATGAGGTACTGGATGGATTAAACAAAATGTTTCGAACGCTAGGCATATTTTTTTTATTTAACTAAGGCATTTGATTGTGTTGATCACAAAATATTGCTGCAGAAGTTGGACCATTATGTAATACGATGAGTAGCTCAAAATTGGTTCACCTCTCACTTTAACAACAGACAGCAAAAGGTTATTATTCACATTGCTGAGAATGACTGTGGTGTGGGGTCTGAATGGGGCACAGTCCAATGGGGGGTGCCACAGGGTTCAGTGTTGGGGCCACTAATGTTCCTGATGTACATAAATGATATGCCCTCTAGTATTACAGGTAATTCTAAAATACTTCTGTCTGCTGATGACGCTAGCTTGTTAGTAAAGGATGTTGTGTGCAACAATGACTCGGTTTCAAATAATGCAGTTCATGACATGTTCATGGCTTGTAGAAAATAAACTAACGTTAAATCATAGTAAGACTCAATTTTTACAGTTTCTAATACACAATTCAACAAAACCAGACGCATTAATCTCACAGAATGGGCATATGATTAGTGAAACGGAACAGTTAAAATTTCTGGGTGTTCAGATAGACAGTAAACTGTCGTGGGAAGCCCACGTTCAGGATCTTGTTCAAAGGCTTAATGCTGTCATTTTTACTATTCAAATGGTATCTGAAGCAAGCGATAGTTCGACATGCAAATTAGTCTACTTTGCCTATTTTCATTCCGTTATGATGTATGGTATTATATTTTGGGGTAACTCTTCCCATTCTCAAAGGATATTTTTGGCTCAGAAACAGGTGGTTCGAGCAATAAGTGGTGTACTTTCGCGAACCTCTTGTCGAACACTGTTCACTAGTCTGTGTATTCTGACATTAGCCTCTCAATATGTATATTCTTTACTGTCGTTTCTTGTTAACAATTTCAGCTTATTCTCAAGAATTAGAAGGTTTCACTCAGTTAAATGGTTCAAATGGCTCTGAGCACTATGGGACAACGACTGTGGTCATCAGTCCCCTAGAACTTAGAACTACTTAAACCTAACTAACCTGAGGACATCACACACATCCATGCCCAAGGCAGGATTCGAACCTGCGACCGTAGCGGTCACGTGGTTCCAGACTGTCGCGCCTAGAACCGCACGGCCACTCCGGCCGGCTCACTCAGTTAATTCTAGGCAGAAACCCAATCTGCATTTGGATCGCACTTCCTTGACTCTTGTGCAGAAAAATGTGCAGTATTCTGGTGCACGCAGTTTCAATAAGCTACCACAATAATTCAAAAATCTTAGCAGTAATTGACGCGCTTTCAAATCGAAACAGAAGAGATTTCTCATGGGTCACGCTTTCTATTCTGTCGAGGAGTTCATTGAAAAATTAAGCTGATTCCTGTGTTATGTAGATGGTTGCGTTTACTTAAACTTATGTCTTAACTTTTTTGGGTTCATAAACATTTTATTTTATCTGTTATTACTTTTATGTAGTAATTTCATGTACTGACATGTTCCATGACCGTAGACATTAACTCCTCAATTTGGTCCTACGGAACTAGACGTGTAAATAAAAAAAAAGAATTAAAGGGTACAATTTATTTGTTCTTAATGATAGTTTCTTTCTTTAAAAGAGTTTTAGATGATAATGATAAGTTCTCTCAATCATGTCAGTTGTAATGGACGTTTGAACTGGAATGGACTGGTGGTGATGTTGCCAGCAACTGACTGGTCACGGAGGACTACAGACGTGGCAGCGTGGAGGCACGTGGCCCATCATTGGTAGGTTTTCGGGATCAGTCGACAGTAACTCAATGACGCTCAGGAGAGGACGCCCAGGAGGTTTGACGGTGTCCATATATGGCGAATAACGTGAAAAGTTACATAGACGCGAATAGCAGCTCACACAGGGTATACGTGTGTCCAGAAAGAAAAGTTCGTTTTACAGAAAGAAAAGTTCACTTTAGGGTGCAATTAATATATTTTCTATAACTGATACCAATCAGCATCATTTTACATCGAAATCCATTAGCAATTTTCGTGAGTTTAACCTGAAGCCGTAATGACATTTTGTGACCAAGACAGTTGTAACTTTAGCACAACCCATTTACGGGAAACCAGTAGACAGTTTTGAATCGTCTTTATTAGTTAAATGATCAGTCTGCAGATAACTAATCAGAGACCGGGCATACAGTGTCCCTGTGTGTCATTTTACCAATGTTTACACTTCCTCTATTTGCTCGTTTAATATTAAGAATGCGAACGTTTGCACCAGAACGCCGACAAAAATTTAATTTTAACTACCACACTTGGCGGCTTACAGTGAAAGTTGCGTCACACTGGCACACCGGTCCGGCTGGTAGGGGCATTTATAGTCTTGGCCGTCTTAACGTTCCAGACGCGTGTGCGTATATCAGCAATTTCACAACATTTGGTGCTACCCACAGGAACGAGCGAAGCCTTTCTGTGACTTCAATCCATATGCATCCCTGTAATATTCCAGCACTGGTAAGAAACAGTTTCATTATCGACTAAGTTTCCCAGTAGGCGACACAGTTATTTCGTATCACTACCTACCACCGTTTCACCTTTTATTCACATTCACCAAAACTTCTGAGCCTACATGGCACAGTTGATTACTTAGCCTGGTTCAATTAACTTTATTCTCCTCCTCGCCTTACATATACAGTACTCTATACGCGGTCAGGCCGCACTCACAAGCAATTTAACTGCTAATCGACTAGAAATACGTATAGCGTGTTTACATCAAATCACAGTTATTCGAATGTTCGTAATTTTCTCATAGTGTGCGGTGAGAAGTTACCATTAAGTAAGAAGTACAGCTTCATGTTTTTATGTTATTCGGATCATAACAGAGTTCAGCATATATAGTGTCTTTTTTAGCCATATAGAACATAGCAATGCCACTCATTTATTTACTAAGGAGCAATTCAACAACATTCTATACGCAAAGTAACACATTAAAAGCATCAGTACTTATAGATACTAGTCTCAACCAAACGCAAATCTAATGGGGAAAACCCGTTTACCTCTCATATCGTTATTTGTCCACAGAAAATAAACAGAATATATTAATTACAATACTTCACCTGAAAATTACCGGCTGTTGTTTCGCAGCCACAACCTACTCACTTATTCATTAAGATAGTATATGATAAATCAGTAACTGTTCACATGTGATATTATTCAATTACTATATGCATATATAAGAGAAATCTAAGTAAGAAGTGTGTGTAAATCTACACTTTCTTTTAAATTGTTTGAACCAGTATTCTCAAGATTTAGTTCATAATTGTATATGTGAAGTATTTAGCACAGTTAAGCTCTGGTCTCATGAGAGCTTGTCACAACATTACTTATCTACGCAGATCTCTCAGAATAACAATATTTATTTTATCGCTGACACACTTCACAAAAAATTTTATGCACATGTTTACTTCTCCTTCATTTAAATTCATTACCTGGTCGAAGGTCGATTCATACATCTCTTCCTAGATTCCATCATCCCAACCAAATTGCATTTAACTATATAGTAGGTTCGTACCAGCTGACTCCGTTTCCATTTAAATAAACCTCACCTAATATTATAGTGATCGTAAAACGTTTATTCACTCACCGTAACAAGTGCATTCCTATCGATGCAAAACAACTAGTTGCTAGGGTATTCCAGTTATTTATTAATAATAATAACATTTATGCAGGAAAACAGAACTGCAGCATCTCTGATGTCAAATTAGGAAGTTACATATTCGATGAAAGTTGAATAATACTTGTTTACTTTTACTTCATTTTATTTGAGCTATGGTCTGAAAGTACTCAGTGGTAACTGACTGTACCATCAAATAAGGAATTCCAGTTCCTGAGCCTTGAGTATATCTTCCACCTCCATTAATTACTTACAAGCACTAGTGAAATTATTTTTGATGTCGTTGTGGGAATATAGTGCTATAACTTTCTCACTATTTGACTGCCCTCATTGGCAATTCTTGTACATCAACTGCCATTTCATGGTTTTCTTTAATAATAACGAAGATTTATAACTGGTTGTGAGTAATACTTTTTCAGAAAAGGAGCAGATTTGCGTTCTCCCTAATTTACGAACATAGCGTGTTTCCTTAAATTTGCACTTGTGTAATTGTGGGTAGGACCTGTTTTACCTTCTCTTCCCAGGTAGTTTCCGTTCGAGGTAAATGTGAGATTTGATGTAGCAATTCATTCCTTTTCCCTAAGTACTAAACCGGCTGGTGTAGAGTACATGGGAGATTATTCACTATTTGCTCGAAGTCTCCCAAACATTCTTCACTTTTGGTTTGTTTACCAGATATAGATGTCCTCATAAACCCATTAAATTTCTGAAAGATTCTTATTATTTGATTAGCTTGAGGATTAAAGTTCGAGATTAATATCTACTGGATATAATGATCCTTCAAAATTATTTCCATTTTTTGCAAGTAAAATTTGATGCACTGTCCAATAATATTGCTCGAGGCTTACCCACTATGGGAATACAGTAATTCATTATACATTTGACTATATGGTTGACTTCACTGTGGATAATTTAACATTCTTGTAAGAGATGTCATAAATGACTACTGCATATTTAACACCTCTATGAGCAGAGGACAAAGGCCTCACTAGGACAGTGCATACAATGTTTAGATGTGTTGCGGGTGTAATTAGACATTGTTCCATATTAGAGTTTGATTTGATGATTTAGAATTTTGGGAAATAAGAGAAGTTTATAGTATTCGCTGAGCATGCTGTAACATGTTCAGCAAGTAACAGTACAAGTTAAGATTCTTTCAACATTCATAATGTGTATGCCAGATATGGGTGTCGTGGCACTCTGCAGGTATACAGACACATCACATATCAGTAAAAACACTTCTTCTATTCAACAATACATCTTCATTAAGTTTGTACTGGTTGTGTATTTTATTGTTGTTTTCTTGTATAAAAAGTAACTTTACTCATTTCCATCTGGGATCTGTATCTTCTGTTTCTTTCATATTTTGACACATATCCAAAAGTATTGCCTGTAGTGAGTATCTTTCGTTAATATGATCTTAAATTCAGAAGTCTGCTCCACAGCGTCTACAAATTGTCAGAAACCTTGCAGAGGTCAGGATAAATCATTGTCAATAACTTTTTTTCGTTCGCATGTGTTAGGTCTACAACTTTGCTTCCGCTATTTTTCAATACACGGCAGTAGTGGAAGGTAGTGGTGCAAGTTGTTCGCCGTAATTGTCATACAGTAAGCTTAGGTATTTGAGAACATAACGCCATCAAAATACCATTCGATTTTTGATTGCATCGTAAAGTTATTCTCGACGGAATACGTCAACTTATGAGCCCAATTCTCGTCATCTGCGGGAAGTTCTAATTTTCTGCTTATCTGCGGCTGAGGTTTATAAAATGCTGGGTAACGCCTATGAAGAGACGTCTGTTAGTGACAGAACTTCGCAGAAAATGGTTTCCATGCTACAAGAATGATTTTGACGTTGATGACCGGCATGGCTGTGAAAGAGAGAAAGCTTTCGATGTTACTCCAACCGACGGGAACAATCACAGGAGATCGTTATCGAAAGCAATTGATGCTTTTGAGCCGAGCACTGAAAGATAAACGGCCACACTACAGCAAGAGACATGAAAAAATGATTTTGCAGCATGACAGTGCACGACCCCATGGTGAAAATCCCATCAAAACATACTTGGGAACGTTGAAATGGAGAGTTCTACCCCACCCGCTGTATTCTCCAGATATTCTTCCCTCTGACTGCCACCTTTCTCGATCTATGACACACGACCTAGCTGACTTGGGTCATATGAACAAGTGCAAAATTGGATCGATTCATGGCTCCCCTCAAAAGATGCCCAGTGTAGACTCTGCGGGATTCGTATGCTGCTCTGAGGCTAGGAGAAAGCAGTGGCCAACTATGGGCAATACTTTTAATCGTCAATGTTTTGTAAGTTTTTCGCAACAAAGTCCCGAACTTCGAGAAAAAACGGTGGAAGCAAAGTTGTAGACCTAGTGTAATTTCAAAACGATATGATTCTAAAAACATACCCCAAAGTGCTAAATGTTTGTGCTACAGTTAACAACATGAAACTTAAAGCTTGGTGGTCGTAATAAATTTTCACATGTCTCCCGAACAGATAATAATTGAAATTCTTGAATGCCCAATATGGCCCAGGTTTCCAATTCCGTGACTGAATACTCTCATACATACTCTTATAGAGTCCTACTAGCGAAGATGACTATGCTTACTTCACTTTCGCCTCTGTCATCAGATAAATGGAAATGACACTCCCGCAGCGCAGAAACGAGGCGTCAGAGGCAATATAAAAGTCTGTATGCAAATGAAATGACACAGTGTCAGAGACAATACTAGTCTCGTGCAGATACGATTTTACGCATACAGAATATTTGTACCAAGGCCGGGAGTCAAACCGAGGTCTCCTGCTTTCTAGGCAGCTGTGTTAGCCTCTAAGCCACCTTGGCACAGCAGTTTACCCAGCTGCACAGATTACCCTGGCACGACTCCCTCCTCGATTCAAATTCTCACTGCTGCCCCAGTCTACTTTTAGTTCCCCCTTACACACAAACGGAACTGTCGAGGCTTTCCATGTTCTGGAATAGTACCTCAGCATCGAATGTAAATGTGAGATCCAGCCTGAAACCCAGGTGCAGCTATTTATGCAAATAAAGTGAAACAATTTCAGAGGTTTTACTAGCCTCATACAGTTATGATTTTACGAGGGCCGTTCAGAAAGTAACCTCCGGTTGATTTAAAAAAATACACCAAGTTAAATAAAAATATTTTAATATATTCATCTTACAACTACATCTTTGCACTATTTTTCTACATACTCTCCATAGCGATTGAGGCACTTATCGTATCTCTTCACAAGCTTTGAAATTCCTTCTGCATAAAAATCACCCGCTTGTGCCTGGAGCCAGCCTGTGACCGCATCTTTGAGCTCTTCGTCGTCATCAAACCGCTGTGACCCGAGCCATTTCTTCAAATGCATGAAGAGGTGATAATCACTTGGCGCCAGGTCTGGGCTGTATCATTGCGAATGTACGCTGTATATGCATTCAGTACGTCCATTCAGTGTTAATTCTCGACATATACATCATCAAAGTATACCAGACGGCACTCTATGTATTTCTATCACCTCAAGCATAGTGTTTAATTAACGATCTGTCTCTATGCAGATGGGAATCACAGAGCATTGTCGAAGTCTTAGGATAAAATTCAGAGACTGAAAGACCCCCTCGCACTGTCATTGACCAACCCGCCCTGCAGCACCGTTGCCGATTTAATCTGCATCCGACCAGAAGTAGACCACTACATTCCACGCCTCCTGAATGAATGGAGCTTGCTGTATCCTCGCCCATCCAAATGCACAAGATTTCTCGAGATGCGCCCATGTCGAGGAGGTTAGCACTCCTTCTCGATGTATAGTAACAGATTTGAAAGTGTTGTGATGTAATAGCAGACGGTTAAGAAGAACAAGAAACAGGCGATTTTTATGCTTCATGGAGCTCCAGATGGATGGAGTTCGAAGCATTTTATGTAAATCAACTATGCTATCAATTTTAAAGTATTATTCTAGTGTCTGGGATCAGTACCAGGAGGATATTGGTAAGAGAGAACACAAACACACCCACTCCTAAGGCTACACAGTTCTGCACTCAAAACATGCTATAATTTTAGATCGCTTGAGTTTCCGACCTATCAGTCGTGTGGAATGCAGCGCTGTTAATATTCCAATGTAAGAAACATATTTCGAGCGCATGACATACATCTTTCTTGCAGGTTTCTCTACGATAAACTATGGTAACAAACTGTGAAACGAATTTAATTAATTTTTTTGGCTCATTCGTAACTGGATCGAGACCATACAATAAATTATATTAATGTATTTAAAAAAATTATACAAACTCAGTGCATGAGCATGGCATTTTCGTTAAATGCATTTTTAACCATGTTTCTTTTCTCTATGTTTCCACTAAATTCGGACTTCGTAATAGGACAGCATCTGAAGACGACGGTGAATCGAGCTGGACAACTTTTTGCTTAAAAGTACGGAACCTTTTGCCAAGCCAAGTCGCCGAACAATCTTACAGTGACTATAGACACAAAATAAAATATACATAGGTTATTAATAACAGTGTATTCTGAAATAAAAACACAATTTGAAAGTACACTTATATTTAGTGATTAAGAGTGCCGTTTGGTTGCGACTTGTGAATGAAATAATGAAATAATGTAGTGTTCATGGCGGTGTGCGACATACGTTCTATCTGGACAAGACCTAGAAAACAAAAGGTGACTCTTCCTCTTTCGCCAATAATATGACGATCAAAAATCTTCAAATATTTCCAGCGACTGCATACAATATTTTTACAGCTGTGGACTATATCTATGGTTCAAATTATTTCTGTCTTTATCTTACTTATAATTACGTTCTGTGCTAAGGAGAGCTCAGCATCAAGTGTTCCTTCAAACTGCCCCATGAGTTGCGAGGCGAAAGGATACACCTGCAGGCGAGCAACTCACTCTAAAGCACATTGCATATCTAAGTCTACAAATACACATACACATCAAATACAACATACATATCAAATGCAACATACATATTGTTGTGACTTGGCAAGACAGCCAAGCCACTATGAGATAGCCGAAAGGCACGCGTTTAAGCTCACGCAGGCTGGCGTGAGGTCTGGAACAGTTAAAGGAGTTGAGTCTAGTAAAAAAAGTACGGAGCTTCTGGAATACTTTAATCCATAATTGGTGAACATCGGTCTGACGGTACATGCATCACAAGATAAATAGCAAATGATAATGGCACCTTGCTAGGTCGTAGCAAATTACGTAGCTGAAGGCTATGCTAAATAGAATAAGAAGTATTATAATTGCTGTGTTAAGCATGTTGGCTCTGTTGTGTATGTACATTTGTCATGTGAAGCAGTTGATTCTGTTGGCTTGCGTGTCCGACGGCAGCCGGCGCGCCTGAATTTGGTTGGCTAACCTGCGAATTTTGTATGACCCTGGTGTAAACCCTGTAGCAGTTGTTTTGCCGTACGGAACGCTGGTCCTCGTAAAGCATTATCAACAGAGTCGAGCACAGTGAGAAAATACTCTGCGTCGTTGTCTGGTACGTGCAGAAGCTTTTCTTTGATATTAAACGGCAGTCTTGCCTTCAATGTGCGGAGGACGTCGCGCGTTGCAACGGGCTCGTCAAGGAAATGTCCGATATTTAAATATTTCTCGAAATACCGGCGCAGATTGCCATGCTTAGGACTGAATGGGTCAGGTAGGATTGAATGATTCAGGATGCACAATCTGCCCACGAAGTCGTTCCTGTACAGATTGTGACCAAAATTTAGATAAAAGGGCTCTCTCGAATTGTTCGTACGTGACTCATCTTCCTGCTTCATTATACGCCCATACAACTGCGTCGCTTTGGATATAACCGACAACATAAGATATCCTCTTACTGTCACTTCACGTACGAGGAAATGCATTTCTGAAGGCTTTAAGAAAGAAGACAGGATGCACGGTTCTTTTTCCAGGTATAAATGGCTGAAATTGTGTTTTATGAGGCTCTCCTCTTCCTTGGCGTTATAGTAACGTTGAGGTTCAGAATGATTAGAGTAAGGTTCAGTTGGCAAATTGCAAGGAAAACGTTGTTGATAATCAACACGACTGCAATGCAGTGTGTCATGTCGAGGTGCGTTCTGTTGTTGTTGTGAGTACGTAGTGGGCGGTGTGTATGCGTCATAAATGTACTTGTGTTCATTGCCAGACTATGTGTTTTGGTTGCTACTTCCGTCATTGCACACTGGTTGTACGTAATTGTCAAACTGCTTCGATTGCGCAGCGGCAGATTGTGCTGCATGACTGATTACGTGTTTGTTGTTTATAAATACCGCGACAGTTTCGTAGACAACAACAGGCAATTTTTCTTGTAAGCACTTGTCAAAATGTTTGTCTTTTTGCTCTATCCAACTGTGAAATTCTCTAGTGATGCAAGAGATATGGTTGTCAGTGCGTAGTCTTACTTTATCAGAAAACTGTTTGTCAATTGCGTCAACCTTGTTTTCGACATCGGCGATACGCGTTTTTATATCATCATCCACTGCCGGATAAGATTTAATCTGAGTAACTACTCGCATGTGTTACTGAGATTGTTGACTTGTGCTTGGATACCTGTCACATCTTTATTTGTGTTTTCATGTTGCAATGAAAGCTCTGAAAATTTCGCCTTGAGCTCGGACACTTGTCCGGGCAGTCTGTTATTTATCTCCTCAACACGGCTTCACAAAGTGTTGTTTGAAGTTTTAAGTGCACCTAAATTTGATTTAATTTCATCATGTTGTGTTTTCATCTCGTCATGAGCTGTTTTTATAGTGGGGCGTACAACCGTCATCTGTTGATCATGTTGTGTCATTTGTTTCATAATAGCATCGACCATTCTGGCAATACTAGTGATGTGCAACTGTTCCGCCCATGCCAAGTCGTTAGACATGATGTCAGACCCCAAAATGTGTTCGGAACTACAAATAGGCATATTACTGGTAGACGGTCTATTTTCTAAATTTGCGTCACCAGAATAGTTAATAATATGTCACTCGTCAGTTTTCGAGTCAACCGTAATATCGCAATTCATTATTTAATGGCATGTCAAAGTCGGATTGCGTCTGTGTTTGCAGTCTCTGGTTGTTCATCTTTGCTAATTGTTTTCTGGTCAGTACCATGCCACACGTAATGTATGATACAATAATAGTTTAAACTCGTATGTATAATCAGAATAAATGTAAAAATTAATCTCTCTGTACGATAATGTCTGAACAAGAAAATTAATTCTCAAAGGTAATGGTGGAATTTTGAATACTAATGGCTGCACGCCACATTACGTCGCACAGAACTAAAGTCAGACATATTGTGAACTGATAAAACTGTATTGTTGCGCTGTATGAATAATGAAAATAATTTTGGAAACTGCGATGTATCTTAAAATCACTGCTGAGGAAACGGAAAATTGTGATAGATCTACCAAGCAAGCTACGATAACTAAACCGCTTGGGCAAGATTGCAGATGTAAAGACGAGGTGCCTTACGTTGTATCCACGACTGCGGCGTAATTTCAGATGTTGACTAGAATCCAGTAATTTCTCTTACTTCAATGTATTCCGATCTCGTATCCAGTATGTCGTTTGCAATAATCATGTAACAAAAGGAAGACAATATAGTACATATAACAATGCGTCCAGACACGAAGTCGCCAATTTAATTACTTCGTTTGGCTCATTCGTAACTGGGAAGAGACCGTACAATAAATTATAGTAATCTGGTTAAAACAAATTAATATAAACTCTCAGCGCATGAGCATGGCATTTTCGTTGCATATTTCATTCGAGACGTGTTTCTTTTATCTGTGTTTTCACTAAATTCGGACTTAGTAACATCACAGCATCCAAAGACGACGGTGGATGGAGCTGGACGACTTTTTGCTTGCCATGCCAAGTCACCCTACAATCTTAAAATCACTAAAGACACAAAATAAAACATACGTAGGTTATTAATAGCAGTGTATTCTGAAATAAAAACACAATTTAAAAGTACTTACATTATGTGATTACGAGTGCCATTTGGTTGCGACTCGTGAATAAAATAATGAAATAATGTAGTATTAATGGCGGTCTGCACAAGACCTAGAAAACAAAAGGAGACTCTTAGACTCTTCCTCTTTCACCAATCATATGACGATCAAAAATCTTCAAATGTTTCCAGCGGCTGCGTACAATATTTATACAACCGTGGACTATATCTATAGTTCAAATTATTTCTTTTTTATATTACTTATAATTACGTTTTCTGGTAAGAAAAGCACAGCATGCAAATGTGCCTTTAAATGCTTAATTTACGATCTATCTCTATGTGGATGGGAGTCACAGAGCATTCTCGCAGTCTTATGATAAAGTTCAGAAACTGAAAGACCCCCTCACACCGTCACTGACCAACGCGCCCTGCAGCACCATTACCGATTTAATCCGCATCCGACCGGAAGTAGACCGCTGCATTCCACGGCTAGTGAATGAATGGAGCTTGCCGAGTCCTCGCCCATGCAAGTGCACAAGATTTCCCCAGATGCGCCCATGTCGACGAGGTTATCACTTGTTATCGATCTATAGGAACAGATTTGAAAGTTGTAATTTTTCCTCCTATCTACGTGATTATGTAGCTCTCAATTCGTTCGAGCAATCAATCATTCATGATAGGAAACACAGTCATAGCTCAGTCACTCAAAATGATTCAGAAATTTTACTTGTTAGAATGAAATCAGCCGATGATTCTTCTTCTCTGCAGGCTGCAGTCTATATCCTTATCATTTATATATAACAGCTGATTCCTTATACTGCTGGGTAGTCTGGACTTGAGTATCCTAAGTATATCCGGCAAAGGAATCGGTACATCCCAATACAAAGATTTATTAATGTATTTCTCAAAATATCTCTTTAGAGATCCTCTAGGAAATGAGAAAGGCTCAGGATATAATACTTCCTGCCTACGTCTTTCTTGTATTCCAGCTGACCAATATTTTGCTAGTAAAGCCTGCTCAAATTCTTTATAACATTTACAAGAAGATGTTTGTTCGGATGCCCACAATGCACCTGATCCTTGTATATATCCAGGTACAAAACTAACCATTTGCCATTCTGTCCAAGATCGTGGAAATAGACCTCTGAAACTTCGAATAAAGATTACAGGATGAACATTCTTTTTGTCGGGGTTAAAGATTTGAAATTGTCTCTGTTTAATCATCTTCTCCTCAACGGTACTATGATTCCAAAAATCATCCTGTTCGTACTTTTCCCTGTGGCTATCCGTTATATCGACTCTAACTTGTGACGTACCAGTTCTGTCTACATCGGATCTTGACGTGGACGGAATGTCACGCGCAGATTGAGAATTTTGTTTCCTACTTCTCGCTGTTTCTAAATCTTCCTGCGAGAGATTTAGTGATCTATCGTATATTTTCTTTCCAACGCGGGAATTCTTCACCAAGTTGTTCACGAATTTCCTTTAACGCTTTGTTGAAAAAAATTCTCCTCGGAACTCTCCGAAATTGACTGTAAAGCTACTTTCACAGTTTCTTCTGTCGTTTCCGAGGGAAAATTTTGCTGCTCTATTGTCATTTCTGAAAACTTTCCCCCAAGTACATTCATTCTATGTTCCACTGTCGTCTGTTTTTCCTTCACTTCGTCAAATTGCTTCTTTAGATTATCTTGGGATTCTATAATTTCTGGTATCATAGCTACGGAACACTCTATGTCCTCTTGAGCTTGTATTACTTGAGGTAACAGTTCTACTTGTTTTTGTATCGTGTCAATTTTGACGGATACATATTCGGTTAGTTCTGCTTTTAATTTGCTGTTGTTTTCTTGGCATTGTTGGCGGACCTGCTCAATTTGAGCAATAAGATTCTGTTCGGTCCTTACTGCCTGTTCTTATATTTCCTGTGTCTGGGTATTTAATCTCTGATCTAATTCGGTAAAGGTCGCTCTTAATTGATTTTGTAATTCTGTGTGACTTTCGGCTAATTGATTTTGGAGTTCATTTTGTATAATGGATAAGTCTCGTTTTACCTCCGCTTGGCCTTCGGCTAATAGAGACAACTGTTGCATAATAACAACTAATGTGTCAACAACACTCTGATCAGCTGTTGTATGAATGTTTTCTGAACCAGCGGGGTTATTTATATTGCTACCGCTAGCCACAACAGTCTCAGAATTGCTATCCGTGGCCTCTGCTTCTGCGCAAACAGCTGAAGGCTGTTGCACGTCTAGTTGCTGATTCAATGACATTTTAAATGCCGCTCTAGTCAACACCATTAAATAACTGTCAATATCAGGTTCTAGTCACTAAATACAGTTTCAAATTTATTGTCATAGACACACTTAATTTTCAAATTACTTCACAGACGGTATAAAGTTCAATGTCCAGATACGAAAATCACATAATACACAGTTCTACAATCTAACTACTGTCTGGAAAAACGTTCTTTCTGAATTGTTTTCAAACTGTTTTAACTACAGGATAAAAAAACTAGATTTCTCTGGCCTCGTACTGTAGTCTCGGTGTTGTCCAATAGTTGAAATCGTTCCTTGGTATCAGCAATCTTTTCCTGTGGGCACCAAATCTCTCTTCAGATTAGTTACGTCTCGTTCTCGTTGGTTTTCATGAAACAAAAAAATACATATATTATATAACAATCTAAGAGAGTCCTGTCACACTGGCGCCACTGTAATTTTTCCTCCTATCTACGTGATTATGTAGCTCTCAATTCGTTCGAGCAATCAATCATTCATAATAGAAAACACAGTCATAGCTCAGTCACTCAAAATGATTCAGAAATTTCACTTGTTAGAATGAAATCAGGCGATGATTCTTCTTCTCTGCAGGCTCGTGCTTTGCGGCAGTCTGCTGATCTGTACAAATAAAATGCCTCGTAATTTTGGGAGCGTTGTATAATCAGTCGGGAAACCTCAGATCAAGCGGATATTTGGCTTTGATGAAGTTTCACCTTCCGAAGAAGTAATGGAGCTCTTGGATTATTAAATGCAGGTATCCAGTCTTTCGGAAGTTCCCTTCTGATTAACAACTACGCAATATATCGACGAATGTCATTAATTCTCAAATGTCAAATACACACGTTTTGTATGAAAGAGCAATATATATATTTCCCTTTTTATCGTACAATTTCGTATGAGTTATCTTTTGTCATAAATCTCAATAATCAGATTACAGTTCTTCAAAACAAAGCTCAGGCTAATCGGTACGAAGACGATCTCGGAAGCTTTTTTTCTAACAACCCCCAGAGAGAGTACTACAAAGAATAATTATGCACTCAGAGCATAGCTATTGTATGAAACTATTTTGCGCATCGATTCTGCGAGTATGAAGATAGAAAATTTGTAAATGTCATTCAAGGGTAGAATTGTATCAGAATAATTCACCGAATATAAAGAGATATTACAAATGCCCCTCGCAGCGAGCAAAGTTAATGATAATACACTTTGCGAGCTAACAGGAAAAATTTGTTGGGTTGTTTATTCAAAAGAGGAATATTTTGAATTAATAGAATTTTACTATACAGAGTATGGGTATCATGTTAAGACAGTAAGTTACGAGAATACCTAAGCTGTAGCTTTTACATGTACTGGGGTATACCCGCATCCCGAGTACATAGCCAGGGAAGATGCAGATTGGTGTAATTACGAAAAAGGTCTACCTATTTGGGAACTGGCCTTCACAGGGAAACCATGGAAAACCCGGAAGAATAGACCCCAGCTCAGGTATTAAAGAAGATAGGAAAGCCTAAATCCAGTAATTTTGAAATATATAGAAGCTCGATAGATTAGATCGAAGGAAAAGTGCCTCATAGTCAAAAAAAATTTTACAATATTGCTCAAAAAAATTTCCAAAATTCTTCTTTCGATGATGTAGCCGGCGATCTCGTTGTGAATTCGATGGAACAGGAACACTGGGTACGGACAGCGGGTAGGCGACGTACAGCGTTTGGTTGAGGCGGTACGGAGGACAGGCGATGGCTTATGGTACAGGATAGAAGCTGGTAATGTGCCGTAGAAACAGCAAGATGATCTCAGCAACAGATGGTCAGGGACGTGAACATGGAACAGGTTTAAAGTGGAATAAGAAAAGGTTCTGACTGAATAAATCCCTGGAAGAGAGTGGATTAAGGCAACGAAGTCCATATTTCATCGTTGAACTCGAAATCGGAGTGGATTCTTATATTCTTCCATCTGTACTAGACTGGAACATCCATGAGTCCTGACAACTGCGAATTTTTTGTAGCCCTCAATACCAATTACAACTGCTGATTGTCCAAAATATTGCCAAAGAGACTGTGGGCATTTAAATTTTGTTGTAGCTCATATCGAATATATTCCTCTCAATTTTTTTTATCTAATCTTCGTTTTGTTATAGTGCATGTGGAAGTAGAGCATTGAATCTGTCCGAGGTTTGCTTTCAATTACGAAATTATGGATAAAATTTAAGTTTACACCTGATGAAAAATTTTAAATATAGGCACATGACACTGACTCCACAAAAGGAATAATTTCTAGAAAAAATTCTCTGAAAAATTTTCATTATTCTTATAATTATTTGATTTATAGACCCACCTGCAAATAAATATCATTAATGATGACATATGTTCATTTAACAAATCAGCCACTCGCAGAATCTTCTTCATTCTCTCATGAACATTTATGGAAATATATTTCAACAATTATGTCTATAATATGAAACACACAAACTGCTATTCTTAAAATGTTAATTAATATTCTTAAATTAATTCTCCTGGTAGAGAAGGCATAATGAAAATCTAAAAATTATAATAATTTTCTCTCGCGCAACCAGAGAGTTTCTTCAATTGTTTGCAGCAGTGACATTATCGACTGTTGCTCCGTTTCACAGTTCATTTGTTTTCTCGCGCGAACAGCGCACATCATACACACAGCGTATTTACCTACATATCCCGCACTGTTCAAGTTTCACACGCAATTCTCACATAAGTGCCGTGTCTTGGAGAAATGTAGATGCACTTTCATTGTATATCACTATGGCTTCTGCCCATAGTCCACACTTAAAAACACTAGTATTTAACAATTTCTTCTACCTATCTTAATATTTTGTGCTAAACTATCACAGGAGTAATCTCACTGTCTCTTAACCTATCACAGGAGTAATCTCACTGTCTCTTACCCTCTAGACAACATAAACTTCTTGATATTTATATACACATTCGACTCATAGTCAAATTCCACTCTGAATTCTTCTCCATATTTGGTATCACAGATCTACGATCCTTCAAATAATTTCTTAATATCATTATGCGGGAATAATCCCTTTATTCTTTTCGATTCGGGATATGCCAACAAGTATGATCCAGGATTTGGTATATTTACAATAACATATGGTCCGGTATAAATAAGATCCCATTTCTTTATGTTCTTCATCAGTTTCGAGGACTGGATGTGTCGCCTTAATAAAACCTTTTCTCCATCATGAAACATCTGAATCCGCTGAATCCGTTTATCATATGTCAATTTCCGTTGTATTGTCTTTTTAGTTCAATTGACAAGTGCGAGTCGAATCTTTTCCTCCCATTTTAGATTCTGGTCTTCATACTTTTCTTACGTTGCCTCCAGGTTTTGGAGTGACTTAGAGCGGAGAGCAATATGGACTAGTTGATGGCTCAGTCAAGTTCCATTCTAACATTCTATTTGTCTCCATTTGAACAGATTGTTTTAAACGCCAGGGGATCGGATAGTGCGTGTAACAGTAAGTCTGATGTGGCTTCACTTGTGGGTGACAAATATACCCTTTAATAATTCCTGGTTTATAATCAAAAATCTCTTCATATGCCTTTGTTCTCTGGTAAGCTGATCTGATTCAATAGCTTTTATAATTGTTGTTTGGTTAAAGTACTCCTGTTGTATCAAATCCTTTGAAAGCTCCTTCCAACGACAGTTTGTAGTGTCAATTAATTGAATTATGACATCGCGACAATATTTCTCATGCACCGTTTCCTTTCTATTTAAATCCAGTGCTATCTCTTCTCCATTTAATCTTAATTTAACTATTCCTTCAAAAAAAATCAATCTGGCAATCGTACTCCTGCATGCTCCCAATACCAAGAATACAGTCCACTAATAACATCTCCACTATAAGGAACGTGCATTTTATTGCTACATTTCCCATTTTCATCTCTAATTGTGTTTGTATTTTGACATTGGGAGAGCTTGCTCCAACTGCTCCGATGATTTTGCAGTTCTGTACCAGCAAAATTGGTACCTTCTTCTTCCTAATAATTATCCTAAAAAGAGTGCCTGAGATGACATTGGCGGAAGCGGCGGTGTATAATATCACATTCGTTGGAACTTCCTCTATTTCAACAAATACTTCCGATACCGGAACACTCGATCTGCCATTATGACACGTTATTAAATCCTTTGTTAACTCTTCAGTCAACAGCTCACCATCATTATATCTTAACAATTATAATTTTACTGTTTCGCCCCTAACAGATCCCCTGACCGCTCCTCTGGGCATGATGTGGTCATGTTTAGTTTGACTGATTGTTGGTCCGATTGGTATTTGACTCTTCAGCTACTTCAGTGATTATCTGTTGTTGTGGTGAATTCGGTCTATATGGTCTTGCTTGATTCGTGTAATTATTGTTGTTGTTCTGCTGGTGTTGGTAGAACTGTCTTGTGTTGCCATACATTGGATTATATCGATTAAAATTTCTATTGTTCCTAAAATAGCCCCTCGATGCACCATTACTGAAGTTTCCATTATGGTAATAATTATTGTTTGTATTTTGTCCATTTCTAAGTCTCCTCAGAGAGTGTAGTTGGTTATGATTATTGTTACTGTTACCATTACCGCCATTCCCATTCGAGTTGCAGCTTGGATTCGCTTCTATTACTCTTCTTTCATATGACATTTCTCTTGCCCTTTTATTGTCTTCCTCAATTATATCAATATGATCAAGCGTAGTCATAAATGAGTCTATATCCTTATCATTTATATACAACAGCTGATTCCTTATACTGGTGGGTAGTCTGGACTTGAGTATCCTAAGTATATTCGGCAAAGGAATCGGTACATCCCAATACAAAGATTTATTAATGTATTTCTCAAAATATCTCTTTAGAGATCCTCTAGAAAGTGAGAAAGGCTCAGGATATAATACTTCCAGCCTAAGTCTTTCTTGTATTCCAGCAGACCAATATTTTGGTAGAAAAGCCTGCTCAAATTCTTTATAACATTTACAAGAAGATGTTTGTTCGGATGCCCACAATGCTTCTGATCCTTGTATATATCCGGATACAAAACTAATCTTTTGCCATTCTGTCCAAGATCGTGGAAACAGACCTCTGAAACTTCGAATAAAGACTACAGGATGAACATTCTTTTTGTCAGGGTTAAAGATTTGAAATTGTCTCTGTTTAATCATCTTCTCCTCAACGGTTCTATGATTCCAAAAATCATCCTGTTCGTACTTTTCCCTGTGGCTATCCGTTGTATCGAATCTAACTTGTGACGTACCAGTTCTGCCTACATCGGATCTTGACGTGGACGGAATGTCACGCGCAGATTGAGAATTTTGTTTCCTGCGTCTCGCTGTTTCTAAATCTTCCTGCGAGAGATTTAGTGATCTACCTATATTTTCTTTCCAACGCGAGAATTCTTCGCCAAGTTGTTCACGAATTTCCTTTAACCCTTTGTTGAAAAAATTCTCCTCGGAACTCTCCGAAATTGACTGTAAAGCTACTTTCACAGTTTCTTCTGTCGTTTCCGAAGGAAAATTTTGCCGCTCTAATGTCATTTCTGAAAACTTTCCCGCAAGTACATTCATTCTATGTTACACTGTCTCCTGTTTTTCCTTCACTTCGTCAAATTGCTTCTTTAGATTATCTTGGGATTCTACAATTTCTGGTATCATAGCTACGGAACACTGTATGTCCTCTTGAGCTTGTACTACTTGAGGAAACCTACTTGTTTTTGTATCGTGTCAATTTTGACGGATACATATTCGGTTAGTTCCGCTTTTAATCTTTTATTGTTTTCTTGGCATTGTTGGCGCACCTGCTCAATTTGAGCAACAAGATTCTGTTCGGTCCTTACTGCCTGTTCTTATATTTCCTGTGTCTGGGTATTTATCTCTGATCTAATTCGGTATAGGTTGCTCTTAATTGATTTTGTAATTCTGTTTGACTTTCGGCTAATTGATTTTGGAGTTCATTTTGTGTAACGGATAAGTCTCGTTTTACCTCCGCTTGGCCTTCGGCTAATAGAGACAACTGTTGCATAATAACAACTAATGTGTCAACAACACTCTGATCAACTGTTGTATGAATGTTTTCTGAACCAGCGGGGCTATTTATATTGCTACTGCTAGCCACAACAGTCTCAGAATTGCTATCCGTGGCCTCTGCTTCTGCGCAAACAGCTGAAGGCTGTTGCACGTCTAGTTGCTGATTCAATGACATTTTAAATGCCGCTCTAGTCAATACCATTAAATGTCAATATCAGGTTCTAGTCACTAAATACAGTTTCAAATTTATTGTCATAGACACGCTTAATTTTCAAATTACTTCACAGATGGTATAAAGTTCAATGTCCAGATACGAAAATCACACAATATACAGTTCTACAATCTAACTACTATCTGGAAAAAGTTCTTTCTGAATTGTTTTAAAACTATTTTAACTACAGGATAAAAAAAATTAGATTTCTCTGGCCTTGTTCTGAAGTCTCGGTGTTGTCCAATAGTTGAAATCGTTTCTTGGTATCAGCAATCTTTTACTATGGGCACCAAATCTCTCTTCAGATTAGTTACCTCTCGGTCTCGTTGGTTTTCATGAAACAAAAAAATACATATATTATATAACAATCCAAGAGTGTCCTGTCACACTGGCGCCACTGTAAGTTTTCCTCCTATCTACGTGATTATGTAGCTCTCAATTCGTTCGAGCAATCGATCATTCATGATAGGAAACACAGTCATAGCTCAGTCACTCAAAATGATTCAGAAATTTTACTTGTTAGAATGAAATCAGGCGATGATTCTTCTTCTCTGCAGGCTCGTGCTTTGCGGCAGTCTGCTAATCTGTACAAATAAAATGCCTCGTAATTTTGGGAGCGTTGTATAATCAGTCGGGAAACCTCAGATCAAGCGGATATTTGGCTTTGATGAAGTTTAACCTTCCGAAGAAGTAATGGAGCTCTTGGATTATTAAATGCAGGTTCGTATCCAGTCTTTCGGAAGTTCCCTTCTGATTAACAACTACGCAATATATCGACGAATATCATTAATTCTCAAATGTCAAATACACACGTTTTGTATGAAAGAGCAATATATATATTTCCCTTTTTATCGTACAATTTCGTATGAGTTATCTTTTGTCATAAATCTCAATAATCAGATTACAGTTCTTCAAAACAAAGCTCAGGCTAATCGGTACGAAGACAATCTCGGAAGCTTTTTTTCTAACAACCCCCAGAGAGAGTACTACAAAGAATAATTATGCACTCAGGGCATAGCTATTGTATGAAACTATTTTGCGCATGGATTCTGCGAGTATGAAGATAGAAAATTTGTAAACGTCATTCAAGGGTAGAATTGTATCAGAATAATTCATCGAATATAAAGAAATATTACAAAGTGTTTTGATGTAATAGCAGATGGTTAAGAAGAACAAGAAACGGGTGATTTTTATTCATAATGGAGCTCCAGATGGATGGAATTCGAAACAGTTTATGTAAAACAACTACGCTATAAATTTCAAAGTATTGTTCTAGTGTCTGGGATCAGTACCAGGTGGGTATTGGTAAGAGAGAACACGCACTCCTAAGGCCACACGGCCTTGCACTTAAAACAGGCTATAATGTTAGATCGCTTGAGTTTCCGACGTATCAGTCATGTAGAATGCAGCGCTGTTAATATTCCAATGTAAGAAACATATTTCGAGCGCATAATATACATCTTTCTTGCAGGTTTCTCTACGATAAACTGTAACACGAAAAAACTACTTCCTTAAAACAGTGGCTCTGTGTGATACATGCACAATATAGCTTTCCAGAGATGTACAGCATCCACTGTTAACATCCGATCACGGTTCAGAAATTATATTATGACCACATCAGTCCTATATAAAATGATCGTTAGTAATGGGGAATACCTCTTACAAGTAAACAGATAAACAAATAGCAGCAGCATCCAACATGTGAAATTACAAGTCATACCACTACTAACTCTGTAAACAACACATCTGTCAAGCAAATGTATACAAGGGTGTTGCAGTGTCTCACAAACACCTATCGCTGTCTTAGTTATGAAACTGAAGTATCGATTTTATACCCAAGCTGCGACGGGGGAATGGAGTACATCGCAGAAATCTTCGTTCGTTTAGAGGAATGTGTCACGTTTCATCACACAGGAGATGGAAGTCCTCTGATGACCGAGAGGTTTACTGTTAACAATCGCAAGTAGACACTGCTCTGAGACCCATACAGAACCCTCAGTTGTATACAAGTCCAACGCAGCCTGTGTCACACAACTGATGCATCCTGACAGAACATCAGGAAAAAAATGGTCGAATGATCTGCAACAACTTCTCCCTCCCTCTTTCTCTCTCTCTCTAGAATGCATCATCAGCCTACCATTAAATCGTACCTCGTTACAACTCGATCTCTACCGACACCCCATTCACTCTATGTCATTCTTTAACGCAGATGCTAGTAAGTTTTGACGCAGATGGTTCTCTGTCTTCCTGAAAAGCGTCAAATACAGAAGTCAACTCGCGTGTATCACTATTGCCTCAAAGGAAAAGGAAGCCTGTTTCCCTGGTTCCCTTCGCTTCCATATCGACGTTTTCTCAGAATACTTGCTGTAGAATACTTGTTCCCACGTACAAATTGTTCCGTGCCAAACACAAGACACATAAGTACTTGTTCAATTTCCTCGCTTTTCGGTGTATACAGGGTGTTACAAAAAGGTACGGCCAAACTTTCAGGAAACATTCCTCACACATAAATAAAGAAAAGATGTTATGTGGAGATGTGTCCGGAAACGCTTAATTTCCATGTTAGAGCTCATTTTAGTTTCTTCCACCTACGCTCAGTGGAGCACGTTATCATGATTTCATACGGGATACTCTACCTGTGCTGATAGAACACGTGCCTTTACAAGTACGACACAACATGTGGTTCATGCACGATGGAGCTCCTGCACATTTCAGTCGAAGTGTTCGTACGCTTCTCAATAACAAATTCGGTGACCAATGGATTGGTAGAGGCGGACCAATTCCACGGCCTCCACGCTCTCCTGACCTCAACCCTCTTGACTTTCATTTATGGGGGCATTTGAAAGCTCTTGTCTACGCAACCCCGGTACCAAATGTAGAGACTCTTCGTGCTTGTATTGTGGACGGCTGTGATACAATACGCCATTCTCCAGGGCCGCATAAGCGCATCAGGGATTCCATGCTACGGAGGGTGGATGCATGTATCCTCGCTAACAGAGGACATTTTGAACATTTCCTGTAACAAAGTGTTTGAAGTCACGCTGGTACGTTCTGTTGCTGTGTGTTTCCATTCCATGATTAATGTGATTTGAAGAGAAGTAATAAAATGAGCTCTAACATGGAAAGTAAGCGTTTCCTGACACATGTCCACGTAACATATTTTCTTTCTTTGTGTGTGAGGAATGTTTCCTGAAAGTTTGGCCGTACCTTTTTGTAACACCCTGTATTCCCTTAATTTATATGTATTTTTAGCAATGCTGTCTATTTTATGTCAGTTCTACCCATGCGATCACGACACAAACTCTCGTTCCGTGTTCTAAAATTGCTTGTAAATGTAGTATATCTACCAACACCTGGCGCAAATGCAGTTATCGGGAGGCATAGTATAGTACTGTACTCGACTGTACCCACACCACATATTCCACATTTTCAGAGCGTCTGCTCTGTTTTCTGTATGTCTGTGTATGTGCCTATGTCACAGGCGGCTCCCAGGACCCACAGTAGACCCGAGTTTCATACCATGTTCCTTAGCTGAATCAGTTTCAAAATTCGGTAATTCTATTACCAGGATGCACCATAGGCGATGTGTAATGGCACTGTTGGCCTGATAATATACACTCCAGGGATCACCATCTATATTCAGTGCCGCGGTATTTGCCTGCAAAAACCGCATCATTCATAGGTAATGCCTTACCTCGATTTATAAAACCTGTATAGCTTTTAACATGGATACTTGTCTGCTTGTCTGCTTGTGACAGTAATATGGTCGTGTTCTTTAAAATCTGGCAGTTTGTAAGACGCCTCTCTTTCTAAAACACGGTGGTAGCGCTCGCAAGAAAAACTTATGAGACATGTCCACCCATCGCTGATTTTCTCTCGGTATTATTTCATATCGTCAGCAATCATTTATTGACGAAGTATTATATTTAGTAGAAGGGGATGTGTGATAGGGTCGCCTTGAGGATCATGCTTATAAAGTATATGTTACTGTTCCAAGATGTGCAAAGCAAATTACTATGTCCAGGCGTAAGGAAGGTATGGATTTGACGTGGGATATTGCGATAGCAAAGGGAAGAGTATGTCAAAACATAAGAATGGTGCAGATCTTTCTATTTCCAGAGCCACAGCCGTCAGAAGTGATTTTTCCGTTACTTCACTCATTGTTGAATGTTGTTCAACTGAGACCGCACTCATAACATATAATTGTAAGTATAGTGATCCAATATATATGTGAGTAGTTTTCCTGGGATGATGATTCTTGCTATGCTTGCTTGATGTGCAGCACTGGTGGCCTGTGGTGGGAATGATTCACGTTTCCTATTAACGGCAGGAGCCGTCTTAATGGATAGGCCTGTTGGAATGTAGGAATGTAGCTGACTTAACTCTGTCGTCCTCTAGACGGACAAATAGCGAACTAATACTTTGTGTTGGGCAGCTTTTGTGATCGCGTGGAATTTGGGAAGATTCAGTATGGATGTGTGTTTGCGTTGGCCCATTATTACCCCCCCATGTAAATTGTCTTCGCAGGTGGGATAAGTTCTAGTTATTCAGTGGTTTACAGCACACTCCACCTAGCTAAAGTTTCAGGTTTCTAGTGAAATAATTTCCAGTCTATATCTTCTTAATTATGTTGCATGAGCGATACTGCTATGCAAGTGATATTGCTATGTGCTTGATTTCGAGAAGTACCACGAAAATGGTATGATACGCTGCCAAACCATGCGAAATTGCATATGTTCTTGTAACGCCATGGAAATGTCTAGTGCAGCGAGGGGTGTACCTACGGTGCAAGTGCTTATGCTGTCTGCCTTCGCAGTACATGTACGAGTGTCTGGCGGCCAATAGCTATATGAAAGTTGTAAAAGGGTCGATTTTCGTATGGTACAGGATACACATTATACGTTTACTACATCGACACAGTACACAGTGATATATTTCTGGGACAAATAGCGAACTAATACTTTGTGTTGGGCAGCTTTTGTGATCGCGTGGAATTTGGGAAGATTCAGTATGGATGTGTGTTTGCGTTGGCCCATTATTACCCCCCCATGTAAATTGTCTTCGCAGGTGGGATAAGTTCTAGTTATTCAGTGGTTTACAGCACACTCCACCTAGCTAAAGTTTCAGGTTTCTAGTGAAATAATTTCCAGTCTATATCTTCTTAATTATGTTGCATGAGCGATACTGCTATGCAAGTGATATTGCTATGTGCTTGATTTCGAGAAGTACCACGAAAATGGTATGATACGCTGCCAAACCATGCGAAATTGCATATGTTCTTGTAACGCCATGGAAATGTCTAGTGCAGCGAGGGGTGTACCTACGGTGCAAGTGCTTATGCTGTCTGCCTTCGCAGTACATGTACGAGTGTCTGGCGGCCAATAGCTATATGAAAGTTGTAAAAGGGTCGATTTTCGTATGGTACAGGATACACATTATACGTTTACTACATCGACACAGTACACAGTGATATATTTCTGGGTTGGAGATTGGTTTCACGCTCTAATATTCAAGCTCGAGCCCTCAGTGGCAGAGTGGTGTAATTGTGTAAGGGTCTACTCATATTTGATGATCTGTAGGCCATTTTGCAGGGTTTAATTGTCGATGCAATATGGTGATCTGTTCAAAATACTTTTTTTCTTTTTGCCACTGAAAGTCTCGTTTTTGCAGGAAGAAAGAAAAAATGTAGACGGTGCTTCCACACCGGAGGCATCAGTTTGGCGGGTAAATTCAGTAAGAGCCAATGATAATACTCCATTTACTCACAATAAATCCTTTGTGCTGGGGCATAGCAGTCTCTACATAGAGGTGAGAACGTTTGCGTATGTTTAAAGCAGGAAGGGTAACATCTGATGGACAGGGTGCCACGTTAGGACCACGAGAAACAATGTATTCGGCGTTATTCTGCGTTATTTTTTCACAAACAGGGTATGTTAGGGCGAGAATTTCCATGCAGACAAGCTGAGACGTCACGAAAGCTCCTACAAAAGCGATCGTTATCTATTTCTGGGGACACTATACTGTTTCCAAGAGGCTGACTTGGCTCTTATTTTACATAGCCATGGAACATCAGCATAACATGGAGAACCTTTTAGATAGTGAGTCACCACACGTGCATTTCGCAGTGATGAGTCAGCCACACTGGGCAGGTAAGCATGCATGCACGGCTGGACGCAGCTCACATGTCCCATTAGGATCACTAGGGAAGCAATGGAACGGATTTCTGCAGTGCCTGCAAGGATGAGTCACTCGGCAATTAGCTCTTCACTGGACTGTAGGTAGAGAAAGGGATGAATGTTACACTGATGTGATAAAAGTCATGGGCCAGCGATAGGTTCATGTACAGATGACGGTAGCATCGCATACACAAGGTATAAAAGAGGAGTCCATGGGCGGAGCTGTCATCTAAGCTCAGGTGATTCACGTGAAAAGATTTCCAATGCCATTAAGGCCGCACGCCAGGAATTAACAGGGTTTGAACGCGGAATGGTAGTCGGAGCTAGACGTATGGGACTTTCCATTTCAAAAATCGTTAAGGAATTCAACATTCCGAGATCTACAGTGTCTACTGTGTGCCGAGAATACGAAATTTCGGGCATTACCTCTCACCACAGTCAACACCATGGCTGACAGCCTTCACTTAACGACTGAGAGCAGCAGTCCCCTAGAACTTAGAACTACTTAAACCTAACTAAGGACATTGCACACATCCATACCCGAGGCAGGATTCTAACCTGCGGCCGTAGCTGTCGCGTGGTTCCAGATTGAAGCGCCTGGAACCACTCGGCCACAACGGCCGGCGGAAGTTTCCATTTAGATTACAACATGGACAGGCAGAGATTCCAAAATCAGATACTGGATTGTAAGGCGTACCCAGGAGCGGATATGGACTCGGATCACACGGGATTAGTCAGGAAAAATCAATGCACTAAAAAGTGCGATGCAGAAGTACTAAGGAATCAAGAAATAAGCTTGATGCTTTCCTAGGCCGTAGATACTGCGACAGTAAATAGCTCAGTAGGCAATCCAAATGAAGAGGAAGGGACATATCTAGAAACGGCAATCACAGAAGTTTCGAAGTAAAACATAGATACATGGAAGGCAACTGCGAAGAAACCATGAGTAACCGAAGAAATGGCTCTGAGCACTTGGGACTTAACTACTGATGTCCCCTAGAACTTAGAACTACTTAAACCTAACTAACCTAAGGACATCACACATATCCATGCCCGAGGCAGGATTCGAACCTGCGACCGTAGCGGTCGCGCGGTTCCAGACTGGAGCGCCTAGAACCGCTCGGCCACTCCGGCCGGGAACAGAAGAAATACTTCAGCTTGAAAGCAAGGGCGGTAACACTAAGTGTCAATGAAAATTTCACTGTTAAATGCAGAGGAGAGAGCGGATATGTTGAAAGAGTTCATTAAATGCTTCTATAGGGCTAAAACTTCTCTCATGATATCAGGGAAGAAGAAACAGGACACGGCACAGAAGAGATAGGGGATCAAGAAATAGATTCAGAATTCAAAAGAACTATGGACGACCTAAGGTCAAATAAGGCAGAAGGGATAAGTACCATTTCTTCGGAATTTCTTAAGTCTTTGAGGGAAATGGCAACAAAACGACTATTTACGTTGGTGTATAAAATGTATGAGACTGGCGATGTACCATAAGACTTACGGAAAGAAATCACTCACACAGTTGGCGAGATACCAAGAGCCGACAAGTGCGACTATTGTCACAGAGCCGGCCGGTGTGGCCGAGCGGTTCTAGGCGCTTCAGTCTGGAACCGCGCGACTGCTACGGTCGCAGGTTCGAATCCTGCCTCGGGCATGGGTGTGTGTGATGTCCTTAGGTTAGTTAGGTTTAAGTAGTTCTAAGTTATAGGGGACTGATGACCTTAGATGTTAAGTCCCATAGTGCTCAGAGCCATTTTTTTTATTGTCACCGAATCAGCTGAACGGGAAAGTCAGCTGACAAGAATAATAAACAGGGAATGGAAAATAAAACAATATATTTTAGATGACGATCAGGTTGGATTTAGGAAGGGTAAAAGCACCAGAGAGACAGTTCTGACGTTGTTACTGATAATGGAAGCAAAGCTGAAGGAAATTTAAGACACGTTTATAGGATTTGTCGACCTGGAAAATGGATACGATTATGTAAAGCGGCGGAAGATGTTAAAAATTCTGAGAAAAACAGGGGTAGCCTATAGGGGACGACAAGTAATATACATTGTGTTCTAGAACCAAGAGGGGACAAAAAGACTGGAAGACCAAGAATGAAGTGCTCGGATTAAAAAGGGTATAAGGCAGCGATGTAGTCTTTTGCACCTACAATTCAATCTGTAGATCGAAAAAGCAATGACGGATTTGGAAGACATGTTCTGAGTGGAACTAAAATTCAAGGCGAGACGATATCAACGATAAGGTTCGGTGATGACGTTGCTATCTATGAGCTTGTTTCCATCTCAGTCACTAATAAGTACCGAAGTAGTGAAGCACGTTGTCACTATCCCCGACTGTTGTCGGGAGCAGCGCAACTAAATATGTGGACTGATGGAATTTTTTAAAACGCAAATTATGTGTCACGATCTGATAAACGATCTACCATGTGTTATTAGTTAAAATTCTCGGACTTATTCTTCGAATGACTGCAGGTTCATATTGTACGATAAAAGAACAAAGGAAAATTAGTAACAAAATCACTCCAATGGCTGACAGGTGTCACGTCGAAGTATTGCGTCCCTAGCAGAAAAAAGCCGAAATGTGGAATTAGCAGTACAATGATTATTAACATAAATATGTGGACTGATATTGTAATAAACTTTCATACACATTTTGGATGAAAATTGGTTCAGTATATTAAAAATTATTCGTAGCCACAGAGAACGATGCTTACATGACAAGATCAGAATGGTAAAAGACAAACGCGAACAGCCAGGCATCTCCTAGCAATTCTCGAAACAACTGAAGGCCGCACCAACGTTTACTTGTACATGTGGTGCGAATATTGGCATATGGCCACGTTAGCCTTCAATCGGAATATCAGTTATACTGACGAGTCAAAACATTACGACCACCTGTTTAATAGCTTGTTTGTCCGCCTTTGGAACGAAATACATCACTGATTCTGCGTATGAAGGATCCGACAGTTTGTTGGTAGGCTTGTGGAGGTATGTAGCATTAGATGTCTACGCGCAGGTTTTGTAATTCGCTTAAATAACGGGCCGCTGATATACGTAGGCGATGGTGGCGCCCGATGGCGACCCATATGGGTTCCATAGAATCGTACAAATACACCAGGAGAATTTGGTCGCCGAAACATCAATTTGAGATCACTGTAATGCCCCTCAAACCAATGCAACATAGTTACTGCTCCGAGACACGGACCATTACACTGCTGAAAGACGATGTCGCCGTCGGGGAAGTCATCATGGATGAAAGGATGCAAGTGGTTCGTAGCTGTCAGCTTTTCTTCCATCGCTACCATAGGTCCCACACGAGGGCAGGAGAATGTCTCTCCATAGCGTAACGCTGCTCCCATCATCCCGCGTCCGTGGCGCGCTGCTCATTTCGAGTCGCCGTTCATCTCGATGACGGCGTTTCTGGAGCGATCTAGTGCGGCAAAAATGTGATTCACCCGAAAAGCCGACACATTTCCATTGATGGACGGTCGAATTCCGATGATCCCGTGCCCACTGCAATCGTAATTGACCATATCGTTTGGTCAACATGTGGACAGGTCTACCGCGGAGCTCCACGTTCAACAATGTACGATGAACGGTGTGCTCCAAAATACTTGTGCGTGCGACAGCATTGTGCTCTTTCGGCAGAGATGCCTCAGATCGCCATCTATCTTGCTATGCAGAGTAGACATGCCTCCGTATCCCATGTTCTGTAAAGAGGCTTGAACGTCCAACCATTTAGCGCCTCGTGGTAAATTTACTGCCCCTCTCTCTGTAGATGCTCACGACAATGGTGCGTGAACACTGGACCAGCTTCACCGTTTTCGACATACTCGTTCACAGGCTCTGCGTAATAATGAGCTGCCTTTTATCAAAGTCGCTTATCCCGACAGATTTCGCCATTTGCTGCCCATATCTTCGCTAGCACTATGCCCCGTCTGTGTCTGCTCTGCTTACATATTTTTGCCATCGCATCACGTGGCCTCAAAGCCAACGTCGCGGTTGGAGGTTGTCATAATGTTTCGGCTGCTCAGTGTACGTGTTCCTTTGCAGTAACATCAGCAAAATTTTACAAACAAAAAACAAATTTTGGTTAAGGGGTTCTACAACGCCCCTGAATGCCTACAAAAACAAGTTGTTGCTTTATTGTCAGTAGTCATTTAACTTATTATATGTGTACAGCGTCAAAAAACTTATGGTATGCCCACGCTGACACCAGATGGGTGTCGTTTTCCACGGCATACCGTAATTTCTCCGTAGCAAAACTCTTCGCTCACATCATCGTTATCACACACTTGTGGAGGAATAAAGGACATAATTAGAATTAAAAAGTCCCCCTGCTTAGCTGGGTGGTAACGTTTGCCTCCCATGCTGCGGGCCCGGGTTCGATTCCCGCCGTGCTGGAGATTTTCTCCGCTCGTGGACTGAGTATTGTGTTGTCCTCATCATCATTTCATCCTCACCATTGTGGCGTCGATTGAAATAAGACTCGCACACGGCGGCCGAACTTCCGCAGGTGGGGTCTCCCGGCCAACAATGTCTCACACGACCATTTCAGTTTTTTACAATTAAAACGGTTTCACATTCTTTATTTACGTTATATACTTTTTTGCATGACAGTCAGTGGATACTAAAGAAGGAGGAACCGACACACTTAATGTAGAAAGAGTAACTTAGAAGGGTACAGGCTTCTCCCCTCCCTCCCCTCCCCTAACCGTCGTGGTGGCTTCTCTGGGGACGTTATCCATTCTGTAGGATCCCAACACAAAAATATGCATTTAATCTCGTCTGTATAGACACAGGAAAGCAAACACAAGCCGGCGCTGCTCTGAAACAATAGCGTATTTCTACCTCTGTGTGTGTAATATGTGGACAGTAGAACCAAACAGGTCTTTGTAAAAAAAATTCCTACCTAGAATATCGCACGAACCGTTAAGTGTTCTGGCTTCAATGACATTCCCGAGTGGTGAAGAGAATACTTTATCCAATGCGAAACATTCCTGCCTTGAGAACAATAGCAAGGTCCGTGTCTGCTGACCATGCTTTCCCAAATTTATATCTCCGTCTCGTATTCGTAGCGACTTAGCAAACCTAAGTTTTTCCATCGCAAAAGTATCGCGATAATCACGTAAATATGTACCTGTACATGTCCTAATCCACTTTTCGTATTTCTATGCTCAATACCCTAGAAATACGACATTCTAATTGCGTTAGAGTGTTTGTTGGAAGCACAATATTTCATGAGAAAAACATCACATTTTTTCAAATGTAGCATACCTCCCTAACACGAATCTAACAGTATCACAGCGTTCCCAACACACTATCCACTGACTCATACATGGGTGCAACAACCTCACACCTCCATGCATAATTCGGAACTACTACAGGAGTAGGGGGAGATTCTGTACTTAATGACAGCATTGCTAATTTTTTACCCCGTGCGCTGTCGATAGTGGACCGACCATGATACTGTATTCCACCTAGAGCAGAGTACATCCACATGGCTACTCATATGCGTAATGGTAGTTATTTATTTAGACGTAAACTCAGTACTTAAGTGCAGTAGCTCAGAATTGTGCATGGGGGTCTGATGTTGTTACAACAATGTAAATGATTCAATGGATAGTGTAGTGGAAAATCTGTGATGCTGTTCCATTCGTATATGGAGGTATGCTCAGTTAAAAAAAAAAAAAAAAAAAATAGGCGTTGTATTGCTTACGAAATATTATGTTGTGAACAAAGACACTGACACATTTACACTGTCATATTTTTAGCGTAGTAGTCATAGACACACAATAAAGGAGATTAAGACATGTACAGGGACATAGGAGTATCTACATGATTTTCGCCATAGTTTACCCATGTGAGAACGTGGGTTTGCTCAGTCGCTGCGAATATTGGGGGGGGGGGGGGGGGGTATTTTGCTATTTTTTACAAGCCAAGAATATTTCCGTTTGGAGAAAGGATTTCCCCTCAGTATTCAGGAATGTCATTCAAGCCAGAACACTTGACGGTTCATGGGATATTCTATGATTACGAAGAATACATTGAAAGCCTCTATGAGGGTGAAGATTTGTCTGATGTGATAGAAGAAGAAACAGGAGTCGATTTAGAAAAGATACGGGATCCAGTATTAGAATCAGAATTTAAAAGAGCTTTGGAGGACTTACGGTCAAATAATGCAGAAGGGATAGATAACATTCCATCAGAATTTCTAAAATCATTGGGGGAAGTGGCAACAAAACGACTATTCACGTTGGTGTTGAAACACGTATGTAACGTAGCAGCGATGGTGAGGCATGATAAAATCTTTGACCAGAGAGCCTTTTATCGTGGTTAGTCTGCGCTTGACCGCGCGAGAGTTGCGAGCGGCAGTCTGTCGGCAGTAGCAGCCCAGTGCAGTTGTGTGATGTCTGTCGGCAGTAGTGGTCTAGTCCTCTCACGCTCGCGAGCGGGACGCAGTCGGCGAGCGTCGACATGGCATTCTGGTCAAGATGCTGAATGAGGTATATTGTTAGTGTAGGTAATCATCAGGTAATGTAAAGTTTATTTATTGTAATTAACTTTCAACAAGTGCCCCAATAATAATTTTTATTTCAAAGCAATATTTTTAACAAAAAAAATCATTTAATTGAACCAACGATTTCCTTCCATTTCCCTTAAAGAAAAGTTTCAGTTAAATTAAAAAAAAATATATATATTATTTGCAATGCAGTTCCTCCAAGCCGTGGCCAGCAATAAGAGCAGAAATTTGACATGGAGTTATACTGAGGTAAGAATTTAATTCTGATTTTTTTGCACAGGGCCAAAGACCGATATTTCGGTTTAATTGTATTTTCATTATCACTGAGATTTTCTTATCACTGAGTGGACTTTCATTTTTTTGTGAGGAACTTATATTTGAGTCAGATTGCGATTCTCATTTTTATTGTCATTTAAATTTTGCTAGGGAGGTTACGCTTGGCTCCATTTCTAAATAATATTGTCCTTTAAAATTTCGGTGGGGAGGTTACACTTGGCGACACCCAGTCCAGGATCGAATTTCGTTGAGAATCTTTTGAACAACAGTCAGATATCTGCTCTTATTTGCTTAGATATAATTAGGATTTGGCGCAACGCTTTTATTAATCTTGTGACTTTCTTTCTACAGGTCAACGGCAATTCGTTGCTCTGTTGTATTTGTTTGTTGCCTTTTTATATTTGTGCTTATTTCTTTTGTGAATAGTTGTGACTGTTGTAAAAATGCCGCGAAAGACTGTGAATAGTGTATCGCGAGGTATTATGAACGAAATAAGCGAATTAAATAACTTCACCAATAGTACTAGTGACACGCAGTGTAATGATGACAATCCTGCGTCCACTAACAATCAGTGCATTCCAACCACTAGTGATGACTTTTACATTAATGATGAACAAACGAACTCAATTGTCTCGTCTGTTAATTTGACGACAATTGATGACGCGGAGCGGTCTATAGTAATGAGCGCTGCCCAGCATAACACACCCGATTTGGAAAATTCAAGTAACGTACAGACAAATTTGTCTAATGAAAATGAACAGGATACACAAAGTACGACGGATTTATTTAATTCTGAAATAGTGTCTGACAGTGTACATCCGACTTATAAACCTTTTTGTAAATTACAGAATGACCAAATGGTCACACAAAACGCGACAATTGCAAATACACCGTCAAATAGTACAGAGAATGGAGTAGATAATGTTACATTGGGTCAAATTATGGCAATATTGCTACAAAATAGTAAAAGACTAGAAAATAATGATGAAAATCTCAAACAACTTAGTGAACAGGTCAAACAACAGAATGAAAAACAAAGTGAAGATTTTAGACAACTTAGGGAAGATAACAAACACTTAAATGAAAAACTTGACAATAATGACGAAAATCTCAAACAACTTAGTGAACAGGTCAGACAACAGAATGAAAAATTAGACAACAATTCCAGACAGCTTAGTGAACAAATTAGAGCTGTTGCCGCGCAGTGTCATGACACTAAGGAACAGTTGCGCGCGGAAATTGAGGCTTGTTCACGAAAAAATAGCGAAGAAATTAAGTCTGTTGCGCAAGAATTAAGGGAAATGCAAACAGCCGCAACAGAAACACTCAGAGACGAAATTAGCGGAGTCGCTAAACAATGCTC
The DNA here is from genome assembly GCF_023864345.2 of Schistocerca serialis cubense. Lineage (NCBI taxonomy): Eukaryota > Metazoa > Arthropoda > Insecta > Orthoptera > Acrididae > Schistocerca > Schistocerca serialis. The sequence continues at coordinate 757,248,652 of NC_064642.1, read as the reverse complement.
TGAAAAAGCTACACAATTACGGGACGAGTTTAAAGCAATGACGGCAGAACTTTCGCGCACAATGGACGCAAAGATAGACGCGAAATTCGAGCAGCAGAACACTCAAATTGACGAGCGATTTAGTCACCACATACAAAACAGTGATACGCGTTTCCTCAAATTTATTCAGGATCAAAACAAAGTCAAACGTCAAGTCATGGAAACAATCACTGCTCAAAGACAAGAAGACAAACGTAAAATGTTCGCGAAAGCGAAGACGTATGTAGACAATAATATTACTACAGTGTCCGACAAAATTAATACCATAGAACAGTTGAACGCGGAATTACGTGATGAAATTTCTGATCTTAAATCAAAAACAGATACACACACAGTAAATATTCAAACAGTGACAGACAGATTCGAACAATTAGAACTAACACAGGATTGCGATGTCATCAAAGCTGATGTTAAAAAACTGAGCGAAACTACACGTAAGTTGCAAAAACAGATTAATGCGTCCGATTCTAAAACCGATGATCAGGCAAAAATACTGACTGAAAAATATGATGAATTAGCCAGTCATATTGATGCTATTGAAAGTAATAATGATAACAAATCAGACGATACTTCACCGGTTTCATTTAATCAAACACCTGAATTTCAAAATTTACAGCAGACAATTAATGAGATCGATTCGTCTAATACCACGTTGCGTAGAAAGTTATCGAGTTTACAACAAGAAGTAACAGAGATGAAAAGTATTTCAGTTAATAACACATCACAGCAGACGCCACTTTGCGAACATCTGTCAGACTCGCGCAATGCGTATAATTTGGGTAATCTACAGAGAGTACGGGACTTTGATTCCGAACAACCACAGTTCAACAGATTCTCTTACAATCCTGAACCTGTTCCATCACACAGAGACGATAATTTTGATTACAAACATTTTCTGTCAGTGAGAAAGTTTAAAGTGTTTAAAAACGACAGAACACAGATTCACCCGCTAGACTGGATACAACAATTTAGCTTTGCTTTTCCACCGACTTGGCCTGTAACGCATAAACTTGAATTTATTTGCAGTTTTTTGGAAGGCGAACCGGCAACTCGTATGAGACCGATCGCGAGGCAATGCTACTCAGTAGAGGAATTTCAGAATGCTTTTCTATCTGCGTATTGGTCGAAAACGACACAGCGCGGAATTAAAGATCAATTAATTAGTTTGCTGAATTACGAGAACTCAAATTTTCCCAGTGTGACGCAATTTTTTGAGCACATGGTGCAACAAAACCAATACCTAAGTGAACCGTACAGTGAATCTGCACTTATACAATTATGCATTTCCAAATTGCCACGGTCATTACGAGTGTCACTTCTAACGGGGCAGCAAAAGGAAAACATTTCAGCATTCAGAGATCTTTTACAGCTCTTGGAAGTACAGCAATCTGATTATTCTTTTGTAAACAAAAACTTTTCATATAATAACCAAGGTCAACAAACTTACAGTAATTATGATCAGGGACGTAATTTCAATAGGAAAAGTAACAGACGCTTTAGGAACGACAACTACCAGAACTTAAATCACAGACAAAATTCAGATTATCAATATCGTCAAAATCATCAGCAGCAGGAATCATATTTTAGTAACAATAGAGGTTTTACACAACAACAGCAACAAAACCAACCGGTTGGTATACGTAACCAACAATGGAATGCACAAGGTCAACCAGGCTTTAATGTTCTGCCGCATGCACGTATAGTCCCAGATCCAACAAATAGTAACGCACGGCAGCAAGGAAACAACTACGTACAAAGAAGACAGTATTTCAATTCCTATCGCAATGCACCGTATAGGAATGACTATCACGACAGACGTAAAAACGATGAGCACAATTATCAGCGTACATATAATAACAGTCGGTCTCACTAACAGCAAAATCATACGCAAGAACATATTCTCATGAATGAACCCGACAGTAGGTACCATCCAGAGCGTAACACGTCTGGAAGAAGTAATAGAACAGTTCAAATAGTAGAAATGCCACAGAATCCTCCTAATAATAATAACACGTCAGATAGAATCTGACTAGATGCTGCACAGGACGCATCTTCTAATAACACAAGCACTACCTTTGACACGCTAAATGTTGTTCACGAAAACGTAATTACTTTTGACGATATCAGAGACACTCTCTTGCAGGAAAGACCATTTGTTCAGAAAACTATTTCACATCCTGTTATCGAAATTAAAATTGGTTCATCGAAATTTTCAGCAGTAATCGATTCCGGATCACCTATATCAGTAATAAATGAGGAGACTTTTAACGACTGCAACAAAGAGAATGCGTATCCTACATTACCATTAGGCAAAATGAAAGTAAAAGGAGCAGTGTCGAGTAAAGGAGTAGACGTCAAATTACAGACGCATTTATCATTTTGTATAGGAGGTCATATTTTCCACTCAAATTTTTGGATTGTTCCTTTATTGACAACAGACGTTATTTTAGGTACGAATTTTCTGGTACAACACGACGCAGTTATTGATTTTCAAAATTCTTATTTAATGCTAAAGGATGAAAATGTACAACTTGCTTTAGAATTTCAGCACTCACTATCTGCGGAAGAACAAACAATTAATCGCACAGAGGTCATTTCCGTGTCACGTAGCATAGACTGTAATCCCACATTGTTCACGGATACGTACGTACACAACTATAATACTCCAGACGAAGCTGACTACGACGTAATACAGATGATTTCTGATAAGGTTAAAGAGAGCAGTGCAAATACAGACGACGAACGCACGCAGTTACACAAAATTCTTTTACAGCAAGCTCCAGTTTTTGACAACATTCCTGGTACTATGTCCGGTTTTATGTATGAATTTCAAGTGAAACAGCACGACACATTTAAAGCTAAGCATTATCCTATTCCGTATATTCATAGAGAACAAGTTAAAAAAGAATTGCAGGATATGCTCGACCAAGGAATTATTGAACCAGTAGTTAGTCCGTACATAAACCCATTACATATTATTAAGAAAAAAGATGGCTCACTTCGCCTTGTACTTGATTCACGTCACGTTAATGACATTATTATTAATGAAACAGATCGACCACAGACATTAGAGGAACTTTTACAGAAATTTCATGGTACTGCTATTTATTCCACATTAGATTTGAAATCGGGATTTTGGCAAATTCAACTTCATCCGAATTGTAGAAAATACACAGCTTTTCTTTGTTTTGGCGACTGTTATCAATTTTGCAAATTACCATTCGGCTTAACTATTTCTTCTGCAGCTTTTATTCGCGGTTTGAACACAATACTTCCGACAGAACTTAAGGACAGAATTACGACGTATGTAGACGACATTCTTATCGCAGAAGCTAATTGGTCTGAACACAATCTGATTCTTGAACAACTGTTACAAACTTTTCATGCACAAGGACTCACAGTTAACCTCAGTAAATCGCATTTTGGCAAAACTTCCATAAAATTTCTGGGACATGTAATTTCAGCAGAAGGGATTGCACCTGATCCGGAAAAACTTCAAGCTCTACGTGACATTACTGTTCCTACGACAAAGAAGCAATTACGCAGTTTTTTGGGCTTAATTAACTTTTTTCGTAAATTTATTCATCACTCTGCTTTAGACACGCCTAGATTATGCCAATTAACAGGTAAAAACACTATTTGGTCTTGGGATAAGCAAGCACATTCTGAATTCATGAACCTGAAACATGCTCTGTTGAATGCACCACTTTTATCGCACCCAGATCTTACTAGAAATTTTTCCATTGCCACCGACAGTTCCAAAACCGCTTTAGGCGTACACATTTTCCAGGAAATTGAAGAAGATGGCTCAACAGTAATTAAAAACATCGCATTTGCAAGCCGCATTCTGTCACCTGCTGAGCGAAATTATTCCGTTACAGAACTGGAAACATTATGTGTTGTATGGGCTTTCACGAGATTTAGGCACTTTCTTTATGGCAGACATACCACCGTTTACACAGACCACAGAGCGATACAATTTTTACTTTGGGCTAAATTCACTCACGACAGATTAAGCAGATGGAAACTATATTTACAGGAATTTAATTTTACAATAGTTCACATTCCCGGCACGCAAAATGTTATAGCAGACGCACTATCGCGTTCTCTCAGCAACAATCAGCAAGACGTAGCAACCAACTTCTGCAAAACAAATTTCAGTGTCATGTACATTCAGCAAGTTGCATTTGAAAACTTTATTTCATCGTCATTACAGGACATAGCACAAGAGCAAAATAAAGACAATGTGTGGAAAGAAATTAAACACCTTTGGCAAGATAAGAATAATGTTACGATTAGAAACCATTACACTGTACGCAATGACATTCTGTTTCGCCGCTCTCATCCTGACAGCAACAATTGGTTATTATGCATTCCTGACGAACTGGTTAACAAATTAATCTGGTACACTCATTTAAGTTACGCACGTTACGGAGCAAGAAAATGTTTTCTTATACTGAGACAGAACTGTTATTTTACCAACATGGAGAAACGTATACGACGAGTTTTAGCGTCTTGTAAAATTTGCCAGAAAGCTAAATCAGACACCACTTCACATATTCCTCCATTATATCCCATTATACCTGTTAAATTAAGACATATGGGCGCAGTAGATATTTTTAGTCCGATTCCGAGAACTAACAGAGGTTTTTGCTACATCTTTGTCGCTGTTGAGCTCACTTCAAAATTTGTTACTTTCACTCCGTTACGCAAAGCTACTGCTAAAACTGTTTCGAAAGCATTTGTAAAACATTTTCTATTTCATGTAGGGCATGTGATGAAAGTAATTTCTGACAATGGATCTCAATTTCGTTCTGGCATATGGATACGCATGTTACGAGCTAGAAACATTTCTCTGATTTATATATCCAAGTACCATGCTTCTTCGAACCCTTGTGAACGGTTAATGAAAGAAATTGGTAAGCTGTGCCGAATATACTGCCACAAAAGACATATTGATTGGGATACACACATACTCTCATTCCAAGATGTAATTAATTCCATTCCAAATGAATCCACTATGCTATCTCCGTCTGTTATACTGAAAAACGTTGAACCACCAAACAAAATTAAAGAATTAGTAAACTTCCCTAAATGTCGTCGACTAAGACACCACGAAATAATTGACATTGCGCTGAACAACATCAAACGTGCCGCAGAGCGCCGGAGAAGACAGCAAAAACAGGTTTGTACACGCCGCGACTTTTACGTTGGACAGAAAATATTAGTACGTACACACTATTTATCCAGTAAATTAAAAGGTAAGTGCAGTAAATTTGAACTTCTATACGCAGGTCCATATCGGATTCGCAGCATCCCTCACCCCAATGTTGTACACGTCGAAACTTTGAGAACCAGAAAATCGAAAGGCAACCACCATTGGTCAAATATTAAACCCTTTATTGAATGAAGACACTGTATGATTCAACACACTATGATGCCATTTACTAATGCAATTATATTCACCTGACTAATTACTGATGATTATCGTATTTTTTCTTGGCAAGTGCCCGGCAAGGTAAGGTTAGCAGGTCGTTTTTCTTGTCGTTACACATCAGACCGAGCACATTTTCCATTTTTTTTGTGTATGTGATTGTACTCCAGTTTTGTTTGTATGTACTGTGAAATAGTTAAGATATAACACACACCAGTTGACTTTGACATTTGTTGCCCTATGACACCTCAAGATAGTGACTGTTTTACATTTTGCTGCTGCATTGTGACATTCTCTGTACATTTTGGCTTTGAACACTGTCAATGTCTTTGACATATTACGTTTTCTGTCATGTTATGCTGTATGGTTAATTATGTTACCATAAACCAGTCATTATTTGGTGGGTATATGATTTAAATGCAAGACATTAATCTTTGTTCATCAATTTCAGAAAGAAATGATGCGTGTAAGAAATAAATTCAACAGAAATGGGAATTTCACCTACGGAATAAACGAAAGAAGATGCAATAACTTTATGAGGAAGAGTAAATTGATCAGGATTAACAAGCATTAACAAGAATATACTATACTCATCATAGAATAGCAGTCTTAACTAATTTTCTTTCAGAATACAAGGCGATTGATGCAGGCTGTCAGACAGAACTACACATCTTAGTTTTAGTGATGAAATATGCTAGAGATAAGGAATAGTTATGTAATGAGTAATGAATTGATTTTTTTGCAGATGATAATGAATGCTGATGAATAATGATGAAGAATATGCTATTATGAATAATGAAGTTTTTCTTTACAGGTGATGATAATAATGAAGTTATGATAATATGGATAATGAAGTGATTGATAATGAAGTTTTTTCTTTACAGATGAGGATAATGTTGAAGTTATGTATTTATGCTACGTAGTTATTTAAGTATTTGTTGCAGTTTGCTTTGACAGCAGGTGTTATATTGCATAGTAGGATGACAGAAAGTTTTGGAAAGGACAGCTATGGAACACATTTTTATACACATTTCACTACCTGTTAATTCGAAGTTCACTACTTTTCAGCATAGTGTGCGTTTCTTCTTTCAGGTCAATAATCCATTTTGTATTTTTTCCAGGAGAAGCTTTTCATGATACTTACTAAACCTGTTACTTATTATACCTGTTCTAGTACTTGCATTTTTATTTTTTACCCATTTGTGTTTATCATTAATAAATGTGATCACACGTACTGCCTTGTCACATAACCTTGCTACAGCTGACTCATGACGAATGACGTTACCTATCCTCATTTGCAGCAATAGGTCAAAAGCAAATAGTGTTATGCCTCAGCAATTAATTATCGATCCCAACGCAATGCATTGCTAAAAGAGGTATTACCAGTCCCACATAATGTCAATAGTTTATGATAATTCTGAATAATACTGATCAACTCTGAATAGTATGTCACTTGAGTAATGACTTCTTAATGAGACAAATATATATATATATATATATATATATATATATATATATATATATATATATATAAAATAATGCTTTGTAACTGGCTAATAACTGCCACTGTTTATTGTAATGAGACTACTTATAATGCCCATGCTTATTAATGCTATGATTGTAATTAGCTGATTTTTAATAACTTTGTAATGATCTGAATTATACTGAATGAGGAACAATGTTTTATTGTAATGAGACTACTTATAATGCCCATGATTATTAATGCTATGACTGTAATTAACTGATTTTTAATAATGACTTCTTAATGATCTGAATAATACTGAATGAGGAACAATGTTTTATACTATTCGATACTTGATGGCCACTGAGTGCCAATAATTAATGTCACTCAATGAATTATGTTATTAATTATGCCATTAATTAGCTCTTGTTTTCAATGTTAATACTTTGTAACTGGAAAAGAATGTGATTGTTTAATAATGCTTTGTAATTAGGAAAAAGCTAATGATTCTTACTATATTGAAATGACAAATGATTAATTAACTATGCCATACTTTGTAACTGGAAAGGAATGTGATTGTTTAATAATGCTTTGTAATTAGGAGAAGGCTAATGATTAATACTATATTGGAATGACAAATGATTAATTAACTATGCTATACTTTGTAACTGGAAAAGAATGTGATTATTTAATAATGCTTTGTAACTAGGAAAAGAAGGCTACTGATTCTATGTAAAACAATTAATGAACATTTTTCTGTAATGCTACATACATGGTACAGAAATGTTCAATAACTGGGCTATGAATGCCGCAAACTACTAATGAAGAATGGTATGTGACTTAATGTCCTTCACCTTATGAGCTAACTACCCTGAATTACTGCAATGTCCATTTGTCCTGTCCATCCTTATGATCATGGAGCACTATATTTGGTTTTTGCACTAATTCTACGTTTGTGTGCCTTGTAAGAGCGTGGTGTTGACACGACATGCTGTCCACCACCGTGAGCGATGAAGACGTTATTATGGTCGCACTGTTTGGTGTACCTAGTGTACTGCCAAAATGAAAACATGGAACATTACTACGACAGTTCAGTGTCTTGGCTACGCTGATAAATTCTGATGGGAAAAGAACTTCAAATTGTGTCACTTGGTGTTGTACTTCTGTGGAAAGATATGGACTTTCAGAACAGCTGTGTGCAATCTAAAGTGCTACAACCATGATGCAATCCTTCCCTTTCCTATCCTAATTCTTGTCACATAATGAAGATCATTTTTTTGCTAACATCATTTATGTTCATGGGTTATACATTTTTTTCGATTCGCTGAACTCCAGTGCGGGTACACTTATGTCACTGGTCGACATGATTTTTTGCCATTATGTTTATTTGTTGTGAAAATGCTAAAGACATTTTTTCGATCTGTTCTGAAGTACAGTATATGTACACTCTTGTCTTTTATATTGTATATACATTTTTTATTTTAATGATATGTTCTGAACTACAGTGCATGTGCACTTATGTTAGGTGTTAATATGTTTTCTACTGAACTTCAGTGCCTGTGCACCTTTCTCATTTTTCAATATGATTTGTACTCATTCTGTATTTTCAATACTTCAGTGCGTATGCACTTATGTCATTTGTTACTCATTGTATATACATTTCGTCATTTGCTAATATGTTCTCAACTCCAGTGCGAGTACACTCATGTCACTTATCAACATGATTTTCTGCCATTCTGTTTATTTGTTCTGAAAATGCTAAAGAATTTTTTCAGTGCGTGTGCACTTTGTTATCTGTCAAATAATTTGTATATACATTTTTCTGATTTGCTAGTATGTTTTGTACTCACATTTTGTCTTTGTCTGAAATGTTTTGTACTCGGTGCGTGTGCACCACATTTAATTTATGTACTACATTTGAATATTCTGTAAATTGTAAAAATTTCTTGCGATGGCAAGTCCAAATGACTCACCATCACTGCCAAATTTTTGCCTCCCCAGTGGAGGGTTATGAAACACGTATGTAACGTAGCAGCGATGGTGAGGCATGATAAAATCTTTGACCAGAGAGCCTTTTATCGTGGTTAGACTGCACTTGACCGCGCGAGAGTTGCGAGCGGCAGTCTGTCGGTAGTAGCAGCCCAGTGCAGTTGTGTGATGTTGTCTGTCGGCAGTAGTGGTCTAGTCCTGTCACGGTCGCGAGCGGGACGCAGTCGGCGAGCGTCGACATGGCATTCTGGTCAAGATGCTGAATGAGGTATATTGTTAGTGTAGGTAATCATCAGATAATGTAAAGTTTATTTATTGTAATTAATTTTCAACAAGTGCCCCAATAATAATTTTTATTTCAAAGCAATATTTTTAACAAAAAAAATCATTTAATTGAACCAACGATTTCCTTCCATTTCCCTTAAAGAAAAGTTTCAGTTAAATTTAAAAAAAAATATATATATATTATTTGCAATGCAGTTCCTCCAAGCCGTGGCCAACAATAAGAGCAGAAATTTGACATGGAGTTATACTGAGGTAAGAATTTAATTCTGATTTTTTTGCACAGGGCCAAGGACCGATATTTCGGTTTAATTGAATTTTTATTATCACTGAGATTTTCTTATCACTGAGTGGACTTTCATTTTTTTGTGAGGATCTTATATTTGAGTCAGATTGCGATTCTCATTTTTATTGTCATTTAAATTTTGCTAGGGAGGTTACGCTTGGCTCCATTTCTAAATAATATTGTCCTTTAAAATTTCGGTGGGGACGTTACAGTGTGTAGAATAAATGAGTCTGGCGATATACCATCTGACTTTCGGAAAGGCATCATCCACACAATTCCGAAGGCGGCAAGAGCTGACAAGTGCGAGAATTATCGCACAATCAGCTTAACAGCTCATGCATCGAAGCTGCTTACAAGAATAATATACAGAAGAATGGAAAAGAAAATTGAGAATGCGCTAGGTGACGATCAGTTTGGCTTTAGGAAAAGTAAAGGGACGAGAGACGCAATTCTGACGTTACGGCTAATAATGGAAGCAAGGCTAAAGAAAGATCAAGACACTTTCATAGGATTTGTCGACCTGGAAAAAGCGTTCGACAATATGAAATGGTGCAAGCTGTTCGAGATTCTGAATATGGTAGGGGTAAGCTATAGGGAGAGACGTGTCATATACAATATGTACAACAACCAAGAGGGAATAATAAGAGTGGACGATCAAGAACGAAGTGCTCGTATTAAAAAGGGTGTAAGACAAGGCTGTAGCCTTTCGCCCCTGCTCTTCAATATGTACATCGAGGAAGCAATGATGGAAATAAAAGAAAGGTTCAGGTGTGGAATTAAAATACAAGGTCAAAGGATATCAATGATACGATTCGCTGATGACATTGCTATCCTGAGTGAAAGTGAAGAAGAATTAAATGATCTGGTGAACGGAATGAACAGTCTAATGAGTACACAGTATGGTTTGAGAGTAAATCGGAGAAAGACGAAGGTAATGAGAAGTAGTAGAAATGAGAACAGCGAGAAATTTAACATCAGGATTGATGGTCACGAAGTCAATGAAGTTAAGGAATTCTGCAACCTAGGCAGTACAATAACGAGTGACGGACGGAGCAAGGAGGACATCAAAAGCAGACTCGCTATGGCAAAAAAGGCATTTCTGGCCAAGAGAAGTCTACTAATATCAAATACCGGCTTCAATTTGAGGAAGTAATTTCTGAGGATGTACGTCTGGAGTACAGCATTGTATGGTAGTGAAACATGGACTGTGGGAAAACCGGAACAGAAGAGAATCGAAGCATTGGAGATGTGGTGCTACAGACGAATGTTGAAAATTAGGTGGACTGATAAGGTAAGGAATGAGGAGGTTCTACGCAGAATCGGAGAGGAAAGGAATATGTGGAAAACACTGATAAGGAGAAGGGACACGACGACAGGACATCTGCTAAGACATGAGGGAATGACTTCCATGGTACTAGAGGGAGCTGTAGAGGGCAAAAACTGTAGAGGAAGACAGAGATTGGAATACGTCAAGCAAATAATTGAGGACGTAGGTTGCAAGTGCTACTCTGAGATGAAGAGGTTAGCACAGGAAAGTAATTCGTGGCGGGCCGCATCAAACCAGTCAGTAGACTGATGACCAAAAAAAAAAAAAAATGGTCCACTGTGCGAAACGATGTCCAGTTGCTGTGAATGTGGACACACCACAATTTTTCGGACGCTATACACATATAAATGATAATCAAGTTACCTTTCGGCAATGTTATGCTGTTGGAATGTAACGTTACAGTGGTTAGTGTTCCGACATATCACCTAGCGTGCGTGGGAAGCAATCAGGCTATCATTCCTGTAACGAATTACGTGTGTCTAACCGTAATGGCAGGACGAAAAATGGTTCAAATGGCTCTGAGCACTATGGGACTTAACATCTTAGGTCATCAGTCCCCTAGAACGTAGAACTACTTAAACCTAACTAACCTAAGGACATCACGCACATTCATGCCCGAGGCAGGATTCGAACCTGCGACCGTAGCGGTCGCGCGGTTCCAGACTGAAGTGCCTAGAACCGCTCGGCCAAAGCGGCCGGCAATGGGAGGACGGATTTGACGTGGCGCATCGGGATTTCAACGTATTGAAGTGTATATCTGACCACAATGGGCAATAGATTCATTTCATAAACAGCTGCATAACACACCAATGCAGCATTCAACTGGTTCTGTTATAGTGTACAAACAGGGCAGGCAATATGGCTGTAATGTCATGGATACGGAGAACGTCTTCTCATCGGCTTCTCTAAGCAGATCCTCACATGTTCTTTGTCGCATTGGTCTGCAGCACGTCCCAGTTCTCTAGACGTTTATTTCAATACACTAGCCCATATTGGTGATGTCTTTCCAACGTTTTCGTTTGTGGGAGCTCTTTCGATTATCACAGAATGCTGCATACTCTCGCGTCCGTCGGCCGTCGTAATTTAATATATTATTATTGTTATTATTATTTTTTGATTGTTGCCGACTTACGTGGTGGGCCTTAATAAAAATGATATTTCATTTAATTGTTCTGTGACGGACATGGGTTGGCGTTCCATTGTGGCGCTGTGTTTTACTGCCACTGTGGTGTCGGTTCATTACAACCACGCCACTGGTTTCGGTTGTTCCCCCATTGCAGATTGCCGTTACCATTATATCCATTACTCATGCGTCCATCATGATGTCTCTTTCGATTTTGACGATTATAACCGTTGCCGTTATAACCATTGCCATTGTTTGTGCCTCGATTCTGTTGCCGGTGCTCTTGCCTATTCCCGTTACCATTTGGTACTAAGTTACTACCGTTACTGTGGCTGCTATTGTAATCGGCTTTTTGTTGATTACAGCCTGCATGGTTCCACTTGTCTTCGGTTTTCATATCTTCGATCAATAAGTCAACAGAATCCACTATTTCCATGAATTGTTCTATATCGTATTCCGGCAAATTGATGAAATATCTTTTAATTTCACTGGGCAACTTCATTTTTATTAATCTGATTATGTCACGATCGGACATTGGCTCGTCCCACTACCTGGGTTTGTTTATATACTTTTCAAAATATTTGCGTAACGTTCCCACCTTAGGATTGTACATTTCTGGACTGTACAACTCCTTTCGTAGTCTTTCTGGGACGCTATTGGACCAGAATTTTTGCAAGAAAGCACCTTCAAACTGTTGCATCGTTAGACATTTTTCGGACACGTCGGTGGCCCACAGTGCCGCGTCACCTTGAATAAAGGAGACCGCGAACTGTATTCTTTGTCTTTCCATCCATGTCCTGGGAAACACGTTTCTGAAGCTCTTAATAAATACCACAGGGTGGACATTTTGTTTTTCGCTATTGAAGGGTTGGAATGTCCTGTGTTTTATTACACTGTCCCCTTTTTTGCACATCTGATTGCTACATTCTGTGACATTCATTACTTCCTGATGTGCGCTGCACGGTATCGCATGTTGTTCGTGCTCATAATTCACATTAGGTTGCGGATGCGCACTCGCACCCTGCATACCGTCAGCGTTATTATAGTAATCAGTACGCGGATTCATTATCTGTCAGCCACTGTTTACATTGCTTTCCAGCACAGTCAGTATCCGTGCGACCTCCTGTTGCCAATTTGGCAACTCCGCTGTCACACGGGAATTGATCTGTGTTAATTCGGCATGTAGTGCGGCAGCGCTAGCGTCAATATTTACACTCGCGGCCGCAGTCGCTTGTTCTACAGCTGTTTTTGCGTCGCTTTCAATGTTTGCAGAAATCTCGCGATCCTTTACTTCTAGCCATTCATTAAATTCTTTGTCGACTTTTTGAGCTTGCGCTTCCAAATATGTATCAGTAGTTTTCCGTGCATCTATCTCCACATTATCCACGCGGGTGGTAAAAGTCTGGATGTTGTCTTCAAGCCTAGCCTGCGATATTTGTAATTTTTGCATCTCGCCGGCTAAGCTTTGCACAAGATCGGGTATTTCTTTGCAAGCGTCCCACATCTCGGCAAGTTTGCTTTGGATACTGTCTAGCTTCGCTTCACTGCGCTGCTCTTGCTCACTGAGCTTTTGCGTAAATTCTTTCCCTTGGTCATGTAGCATTTGCGTTAATTTTTTCTCCTGCTCATGTAGCATCTGAGCCAGTTTTTCGCCTCTTTGTTTTTCCATCTGTTCTGACACTCTTTCCCTTTCTTTCTGTTCTCTTTGTTGCTCTTGCTCATAGAGCATCTGAGCCAGTTTCTGATCTCTCTCCCTATCTCTTTCTTCTAACCTGCGCAGAAATTCTGCAAATGGGTCTGCAATCGGTGAGCATACTGGTGCCCCGCTTAATCTAGCACTCGATTGGCCCCCCTGCCCCAGGCAGTGGAGTTGTTGTTATTCTATTTCCATTCTGCTGTGGAGCGTCATTCACCGTCCACAGATCCTCGCCCCCCGCTCCGGAAATTATGTTATCCGAGGCGGTGGCTTGGCATTCATTTACGTTTTGCAACTGACCCTCACTTTCCATTTTAACAAAATTTTGTTCGTCTGGTACGGATGCTTTAGCTTGTCCTATCTTACCCATAATAAATTCACTTTAAGCCACTGACGAATCTTTAACACTGATACACACACGAATAATTATCCCCTCCAAAAATAAACACACAAGTACACAAAACACCGAAGGTATCTCATGTGCACATGGGTTCGATATTCCGCACAGAGCTACACAGGATGCTTGCACAATAACCTTACTTATTTTTGTTTCTCGCAATCCTTTTTCTTTTCTACACTTTTTCTTCTCCAGATGTCCTCAGGGTGTAGTTTTGTTGTTGTACATGTAAAAGAATTCATATAAGCATTAATATTTTACAACAATTAGACACATACATAATGTGGAAAAAAATTAATATTATGTTAATGGCGGGCGAGTTTTCCGCTTCCGCTAATTTTTCATAAGTTAATATCGCCACGTAATGGCGTCGTTGGCTGCATCGGCCGCTGCGATTGTTGAACTGTAAATTACTTGAATGCAGGTTAATTCAAGGAAGGCGGACATGAAATCGTGATCACCTCTTACAAATTAAAAGTGCACAATAATATTAAGTCAATGTATTATCTGTTCAACTCATACAAATATGCTTACATTTGCCAGCACTCGAAAGATGTCCGTCTACACGCAATCAAGACAAGAGAAGAAGTGAAGACGACTAAAAAATTGGCAAAAGAGCGTATCTTGTCACCTCTTTAGATCATTTTGTCATATATTATTTGTTTGCAATCGAAACTTACATAGAGAAATGATAAAAATACATATTATTCAATTTTTAGAAGTCTCTTCTTTATAAATACCGTTTTTAAGTCTTTTCGTAATATACGACTGGGGACGCTGTAATACCTGTGCTTTACTTGTTTGAGAATCTTGGCGTGGGATGCAGTACCTTCCAGAAGCGCTGATTGAAAATTCCTGCTGTACACGTATAAACGACAGTTGCATTGCTTGTATGAAATTCGTATGTGTTTGAATGTAAAGTTACTGTGGTCTCTGTTCCGACATGTGCAAAGAGAATGATGGTGGGAAATGAAGACTGTTTCCGGTTGTAAGCGGGGTACTGACTCCCTGATTTTTACACCGGAAACTGCGATGTCAACATATGTCCAGTCGTAGGGGTATGAAATAATTTACGTGGTAATTTATGTCCAGTCGTATGGAGGATATAGATTTATGTAGCAAATTGCATTTCCAGAACCACAGTCGTGATGAAGTGGTATTTCTGATACTTTGCTGATTGTCGAATACCATACAGGAATGGAACGAGGCTTGCCTTGTTTTGGACTACCTAGTTTCATACCTATTTGAGAGCAACGGTGACGTCTCTCTCTCTCTCTCTCTCTCTCTCTCTCTCTGTGTGTGTGTGTGTGTGTGTGTGTGTATACATGTGTGTGTGAGTGGGGGGGGGGGGGGGGGGCGGCATCCAGAAGCCTGTCTTTCGACTGTTAAGTATACTGACGTTCTACACATTTCCTGTCTTTATTTGGCTGAGAGAACAGTGACTGTGATGTTTGCATCAAGATAGTGAGACACTGCTGGATGAGACATTTGCTGGTTCTCTACACATGAGAAGTACATACGATTTGAGTGTTTAGACTTTAGATGACTTTGTGGAGTACAAGGATGATCTGGAATCTGCTTACATCATTGACATCAGTATTCATTATTTTGGAGTTTTCAGGTACAAACTTCGCATACGAGAAAACTTTCTAGTTACTCAATCGTCTGCAGCACGTCTCAAGCTAAAGTTTCAGTTCTCTAGAGATACGAATTCCACTCTTTATCTTCTGAATTACTCTGTGAAAGGGTTCGGTAGCATATTGATATGTGATTGACATGGAGAAGGGTCGCATAAATGGTAAGATATTCCTGTAAACCACGTGAAAATATATGAAATTCCGAGAATTTTCATGTGCTACTCGATGATTTCAGCATAAAAGTGTCACAAATATCGCCCTTTTTGCCGTGTAAACTCGAATATTGCAGCTGATATTGGTAAATTAACTCGCGGTTGACGAAGCAAATACCGTATTTTTTGTGCATAATATCGCTTATTTGATTGTAATGTGGTTGACCCATGACGTCACACTTATTTGTCAGAATGTGGGAGTTTCTCTCTCTCTCACCAAACCAGCAGGTCTTTGCACTGGTCTCGTGGTCTGTTTAAGGCGCCCCCTTCAGCAGCAGACAGCGCCGATGACCGCTGGCACAGGGTGCAGAGGTCCTGTCCCAGTTCATAAAAGCATGCTTGGCTGCGGAATGCAGTATTCGAAACTCCTTCTGGATCGTGAAGCATGTTTCGTGATTATTATTAACAGGTTTTTTTCCTCCTGAATAGGACGGTGCATAGCACAATTTTTTTTTCTTTCACAGTTTTCTCATCTGTAAGACTGTACCATGAATTCCTTTGGCTTTTGAAACATGTGCTCTGACAGTGCATCGCGCACTGGAACTGAGGCTCATCGTACCTGGCCTAGTGCGGTGGAAGTGCCCGGAGCTGGGATTGGTAGCTGACGCACCGGCCAGTAAACGCAAGGCAGGGAAATAATTTGCTGTATCTCTGAAACATTCTTGCCCCCCCCCACCCCCCCTGTATTTGAGAGTGTAGTGTATTTGCCCAGTCGCTATGGATAGGGGGCAGGATATACGTTTAGGAAGGGGTGTTCAGCAGCCAGGTATTTAGCTATTATTGGAAAGCTGCTGTTGAAAATTTTGACAACGGGGATGTTCGAGAGCTATATCTCTGGAGGGACTTTTTTTCTTTTTTTGTGAAAATGACCAACAGAGTCTGTTATTTACGACCACTGGCCACATATCACAGGTGCACACACACATACACACACACACACACACACACACACATACACACACACACACACACACACACACATATATATATATATATATATATATATATATATATATATATATATATATATTGCCAAAGTATGCCATTGTTATAAACCGACGACGGTTTCTGTTTGGTCTTGTCCATCTAATGAGTGCATATTCGTGTTTGGATTCTCGTGAATGTACAAAATAACTCTTGTGAAATCATAATAGGACTCTGTATGCTGCCTCACGTAGCAGCCGCTTGGTGCACAGCACCGAGTGCCTCGCCATAGTTCTGCTAACAGCTGTCAGGTATCACGATGGTCAACAGTGAGTGCAGAGGCCCTGCAACAAGCCACAGTCGCCAGCAGAGCTCCGAATGAGCCACAGTTACAGTTCCGCCAGCAGCCCAGGATGTCACAGTGCACCATGCTGTGAGTTACATACTTGATTACGAGCGTTATGTGTCGTAACTTTTACCCTCCGCTGGGCTGGAACTTGCTAATTTTCAGAGATTTTTCATGTTGTTTTTATGTTCTGCAGCACATAGCTGCAATTTACATATCCAATGCTGTTCCTCTTTCTGTAGCTGTTTTTAGCATGGTGCTATTATCAGTGGCAGATTAGTGTTGTATGATTTTTTAATGCATCTCAATTTCTGTATGTATACCAGCTTAGTGAGTTCGTTCAGTTATCGTTTGAGACTGAGTCTTTTTCCCACCAGTTCACAAGTATGGAGCAGAGAGATTTATTTCGACTTGAAGGTGATGGGAACATCCAATATAGAGTTAGTATTTATTTTGAGTCTACCTGCTACTAGTTTCGAGTGGTATTATGAATTTTTTCCAGCAGGATAACAACAGTTGTGTGACATTGTCAAATTCAAGCTATATTATGATTTTAGGCACAGATTGTATAGCACAATGAATATACAAGTTTAATTAGGAGCGATCTTTACGTCAGTTTTCCACCAAAAATAAATAAAGTACGCTAATCAAACATTCCCCTTCAGCAGCTGGACAGAGACTGACTGTTTCCCACCATTTCCAGGAGAAGGGTGGTAGCGGGGTTGGGTGACACCATAGGAGTGGGACATGGATGTGGATATTTTGTTAGTGGAGGTACCCCAATTGCCTTATACACTCCCAAGAAAGATAATTCTGCTCCATGATGTCAGTGCGATGTTGCCGCATCTTCAGCCGCCATCCTGGATTTACCATCTTCGATAAATTTGAAACAATGCATGCTGTGCCAGAATACGCCTATCCCCACTATGGTGGTACAGTAGCTAGTGGGGCGGCCTGTCACTTTATAATATAGTGTCCTGAACCCGATTATTGTTTTTATTTATTTTCATTCATCTACCCACGTCTGTAGGAGACTACATAAGAAAGTTTCTTATGAAGAGGGGAATACAAGGACGTTATATTAATTGTAAAACATATAACCATGTTTCATAGCAAGTGCCATACATTTACTACACAATGTATGTATGTATGGTATTTTCAGGGGTTGGAATCTCGTTAAATTCTCATATTCTTTAAATTCACTCTTATGTCAATTCTTATATTAATTCTTATACTTCATTCTTATGTTTATTGTTCAGGAAGATTTGGTGTATTCCGTTGGATGATAATGATCGTAGAAACACACAAAACATAGAAATTCCGAAAACCACGAGCATCATTGCAAGGAAAGTTTGCCTCTGAGACATTTTTTCGAACGAATATCACTCGGAAAGGAATTATCGTTAAGATTGCCGAATATTTCACGGTTTGACAGTAATTTCGCGGCCAACCACATATAACGAATCACTGCCAAAAACTGGTGTTCGCAGTTGATCATGATTCAAGATACACTACAGGAATTTTTTCACAGAAAACAATTTCAAATAATTTGCCCATTCATTTATTGTTATATTTCTAATTGATTCACCGAACACAGAAGTAGTAGGCGACTAATTACAACGTTATTTCACTACAAATTGGAATGCATTTGAGTAGTAATCTTCTATGGACATGGATAAATAAACGAAAAACAAAATTGTTGTGTACATAGTTCCGCGTAGTCAGTGCGTACACAACTTTCCCACTAGAGCGCGCTCCGCTAAGCACAACAACGCAGGCGCAGCGCTCGTCCATCTCCACACTACGAGATGGTGCTACCTTAGAGACGGACCGAATTCTGCTTCCGCCGATCCGCGTATTAATATGTAACGCAGCCAATGAGATTGCTGCTAACGTAGAACCTTTCCTCCTCATGGATCACACTTGCGCAGTGATACCTGAACACGCGAGGTATTATAACGAGTGTACAGACCTCCGATTAGTCAGTCTGTACCAGTCTGTATTAGTCTGTACCAGTCTATAGTCAAGTTTCAGTCTGCGCCTAATAAGATTACCATATTCCTGTACATAGCCATGAAGATAAATGTATAGACACTTTGTCAAGTATCAGAAATATGTGAGAATAAGATTAACATACCAAGACCAAAGGAACTTCCGATTGTCAATTGTAAACAGCATCCAGAATCAAGTTACATAATGTCTATGCTTTATATTATTTTAATAAATGTGTGTGAAAATTAATCAAGTTCTGTTTAAAGTTGGTCACCGTCAATCTGCCACTCTAAGCATGCAAGTGGCATTTCTATTGTCTGACCTAACGGCAGAAGATGAACACGCCACGATAAGACCACGAGACATATTGCTGACACTCGCCTATTTCGTTAGAGCGACAAGTCAAATAATCTGATGGTGTGTATATCGAAGGTCTTACAGTACGCACACCACAAAAATAAATATTAATCATTTTGTTTCGAACATGGGTCGCAAAATTGTGAAGGTACGATGCTAAGCACTGCGCCACCACTGCAACAGAACAATTTTTCCCTCTAAAAAGCAGATAAAGGAACTAGAAAACTTTCTTATCCATGCTGTGGCTCGCGTTGGTGCTGTTTGTAGGTTTTCGCCCTCTGTTGGAGGCCAGATGGTATCGTTTAGTTGGCATGGTTGCGGTTGTTTGTCTTCTTCTCGTGTTGACTGACGCCACTCGGTTTCGCAAGCTTTGCCTGTCCGCTAGTGGCAGCAGCTGCGGTTATCGGTATGTAATAACTGTTGTCCTATCTTTTGGGCGATGTCGTTGTTTTGCTGGGTCGTGTGAGTGGCGAGTTCGGTTGGGGACTGAGTAAAAGCCAGGTCCACGCAGTGCACGAATATGCCACTGCCGGATGGAAGGGCTGTGATCATGAGGGTGCACGACTTCGTCGTAAACCAGATCCAGCAAGCCTTAAGATGAGTGCATTTCAATCCAGATAGAGAAACCTCCATCATTGCGATATACCACTAGTCTCCAATGACTTGGGTTCGTGTTGCTGCTCTTAGTGTCGCCGAGGCGAAGAGCAGCGAGTGGAGTGCTTGGGGAAGGCGGATCTGATTATCTTTCCTCGACTTCTTATTACTGTTTACTGAGTTCAACTTGTTACAATTTATTAAGTTCAACCAGCGGTAATTTTTCTTGCCTGGTGGCCGCTAACGCCCCAGTTACCTGCCCTGGGGGTTAGTTCATGTAGCGGCAGTGTACATTTCCTTGCTTTGCCGCTGCTATCGGGTAAGGCTTGTAGTTTTGGCAGCTTTCTTGATTGTAGGCCGGTTGATTCCTCTACTCTGATGGTAATGATTCCTCTCTCATTCCGGGGGCTATAAGCACAGTATTCTGGACATAGCGCAGACCGCCTGTTCCGGCTTTGGCGTATTGTTCCATCATTGCATTTGGTTTATCAGACGTCAGGTAGCTCCAGCAAGATTATCATTAGTCATTCGTTAGACTGCCACTAGTCCGAGTTACCATCTTGTGAAGTGAATGCAACTCTTGGCTGCCTATATCATCGCTTGTGAAAGTGTTCGTTGCTGGACCTTCTCAGTGGTCCATTCCTGGAGCACCGTCTGGATCAGCTGCTTTTTTTAAATTATGTTTTGCTATTGTATTTGCTGTTTTAGAGCAGGTTTCAAAATTTTTGTATATTATTGCCATTCCTAGCGTGTAAGGCATTTAGCCGTGATTGTGGTCATTTGCCTTAAAATTCTAATTTGGTGTTTGTATTTACGCAGTAAGCCTTTAAAACCCTCATTTACTGCCATTCCTGGCGTTTGATGCCGTCTGCTGTGTTTGTGGCGACTTGCCTTTAACCTTTCAATACCTGTAATTTGTAAGTTGCAGTGAGGTTTAAGCAATTCTTCATTTATTGCTATTTCTGGGGTGTAAGGCCTTCTGCCCAGATCACAGTGGGTTGCTTTTAAAACATTATCTGTTGTATCTGTATTTAATGGTGATTTGCGAGATTCTAACTTACTGAAAGCACTATTATTTACCCCAGTTTTATTCCTTCATTAACAACGTGTGGTATTTTTTATTTATTGTTGAGTCTGGAATTAGTGGTTTTAAATAAATTGTGTGTAATTGTTAAAGGCAACCAATAGTAAATGATTACGGTCCCGTCCACAATCGTAACCATATCCTACCTTCCCTTGACTACCACCAGGTACCACTTTCCTTCCCTCATTCCCTTTTCAAAGTACAATATAAACGCAAGAAGTGACAATGAACATCCTTGTGTTACACTTTTCGTGAACTGGTTTTGACTTCTTACACTAATCTGCGATTACACGCTATTAAAAATCACTTTGAAGAGGGATAGTGAGTTAGTGATCCATCTTTCTCTGTTATCGATACGATACTGCGTAAAAGAGGGAAAGTTTTTTATTTCATCACACACTGTAAAACACCTATCCATGTTTACGAAAACATTATATGTTTCTTGGTTTTCCTCTGTAACTGTTTCTCTCTCTACTAAAATTGAAATTTGTCACAGACTCTACATTATTATTGTCATCCTCCTAATTGAGAATGCATTAAGAGCTCTCATTGCCTGATACAGTGTTTTTGTTGAAATCACCATGATGTTCCATTTCGTGGTCTCAAATAAAGCATGATCATCGTTCTATCCTCCAAATGGTTTAGGCATTTACCTATAGAAACTAGAGGCACAACACATACGTATATGTTGCGAGAAATATGTGCACCAAATGCAAATAAAATAACTTTAACGTGATAAATTGCAGGTGCAATAAATTTAAGTATTACTGCAACCAAAAACTGATTTTTTTCAACCTCTGTGCTGTATTTGTCTTTGGCAGATGTTAAAAACAGTGTACATGCAACTAACAACACATATGTTATGCAGTCATGTCCTATTTCTGCATAATTCAAGTACTCCATTGGATATGAAGTTATCATAATATGTAAATTAAAAGTGGCCAGCGTTTTATATTCTTTTACAAACAATGGAAAATAAAATTAAATAAATTTAGTCTTCACTTAATTTCAGCTGTCCACATTCCTTAGTATTTCAGAAAAATTTAGGTGCAGACCCCATGTAGTCTGATACTGCAATTAAAACTCGACCATCCACTGACATTCCTTTTTACAAAATTAGCTTGCCTCAGTGCCGTTGTTGTTTAAAATAACAACTTATCATAGCATTAAAACTATAGGAAAAGGATATCTGGGTGCAAACAAACAGCTACAGTAATTGGCAGAGCAAACAGGTTTAATTTCCCTTCCAAATAATAACTGATGTCAATTAACATCCTAAATGCCTGAACGGCATATATTCCTGGTCTTTCTTTTGCTTTGTAACACTTCATTATTACTGAATTTCAGAATGAATACTTACAAAGTATTTTACAATCAGCAACTTTCTCTCCTTACAACAGCCATGAGGAAAACAACCAACTTCCGTTATCTTCTTTAAATCACAGGGCCACACTGATGTTCATGAGCATACGTCTCAAAATTGCTAGCCAATGATGTTTCACGTTTTACAAAAAAAAACCGAACAGTTCTTGCCTGCACATGTTAAAACTACCGTCTTTGTAGTTTCTTAAATAGCTGTAGAGTTTACTGTAGTTATCTAAAACAAGACTACCATTAGTTATAAAAGCAGAATATGTTTCACATTTATGAAATGACAATATTTTTCTCAAAACATAGCCACAAATATATCTCTAGAGTATTTTCTTCTCCCAAGTCTAGAGGTTTGGCTACAAAAAGCAGTACTTGGATGCTGTGTTTCATATAATAGCACAAAGGAGATGTGATATTTTGCATAACGTTAACCTCTAAAATTGCTTTCCTCCAATCCACTCTTTGACAACTACAATTGGCAAATGGATCAACTTACTCAGTGTAGCATTATTAAACGCAGCAGTGAATTGCATTGGAGAGGGATTGTTGCAGAAGCCTTCTTTATATCTGGTAACTGTAAAAAGAATTCTCCAATCCATCTAGGTTTACCTTCTTCATTAACAGATATTTGTCAGATCCTGTTATGAGCTCATTTACCGCCAATTGCAATAAAGCGACGTTGGTTTGTAATCCTTTTTTGAATTTAATTCTTCCAGTATAATCTTCACCGCTGCGTCAACAATGTTCGGGCGGCCGGTGTGGCCGAGCGGTTCTAGGCGCTTCAGTCTGGAACCGCGTGACCACTATGGTCGCAGGTTCGAATCCTGCCTCGGACATGGATGTGTGTGATGTCCTTAGGTTAGTTAGGTTCAAGTAGTTCTACGTTCTAGGGGACTGATGACCTCAGATGTTGAGTCCCCTAGTCTCAATAAAACTGTCAAATGCTCAGAATTACTTTCTATGCCATTTTTCAGAGATACTGGTCCTCTGAAGTTACAAAAGTAAAAGTGCCAAATAAAGAGTTCGTTTTTTTGCAAAAATTTGCATTGCAGGCGTAAGACTACAAGATACAAGCACCTCAATAGCAGCTATTACTGTGTGGCTGTCCACACGTGCAGCAAAGCTAACACTTATTTTTGAGAACGGTGACAACTCAACAGCTTTCGTCGTCAACTTAGGTGCTAATATGAAACTGTGTTTACTATTACTCTCATAGAGGAACACTGTCTTTCCAGGAAGCTATAGGAAAGCCACCACTTTCCGTTTTACGCAAAATTATTTCTGGTACTTTTCAAGCGATGAGGAAAGTCATAAAAGAAATAAACTTTTCTTCCTCATAAGTCACGAAAGGTCTCTCCTCCCACACACTTAAACGTTTCGTCCACTGTTTCTTCCACTTACCTTTTAACGCTAATATCATCCTCCCTTAGCTTATGTTCTATTGAAAAAAATATTTTACTCAGCACATCACCAGGCACACATTCATTACAAAATATATGATAATGGTTGCCTAACAATGGTTGCCTAAATTTTGAAAACAAACCATTTATCATTACTACTCGAACAGTGTTGGTAATTTTTGGGGTTCGTGTGTCATTAAAATCTTCCAACCGAGTAACATCTTATGAAACATCATATGATAAATTTGACATTAATGGCATTTCATCCATACACTCATTTTTAAGTTTTTCACTTTGAAGAAAGTGTTTTTCACCTTGTCTTAAACAAATGAAAAAGTTTTTCATCAATACAAAATTTTAGATTTATACCTTCCACATACTTCTGAAAAGTTCTAACTAATGGAAGATGAAAATATTGTGATAAATACTTATATGCAATCGTACTGCAATATAACATAGTCAAAGCAAAGGTCTTTATTTTATCATCAAGCCGAAGACCACGTTTCCCTTGAATAGGTACTCTAACTTGACTCAAAACAAGATGTAAGGCTTTCTTTGTAAGTAGATGACACGTTATGGTCTCATGTATCTTCCTGTCTTTAGGCACTTTTTTTTTGTTCAACTTTCTTCTTGCAGTTCTTGAGTGGAAGTTGTACATTTTAAACTTTCTGCACCCTTGATGCAAACAAACTATTTCAGCAGATTTATAAGTCATTTGGTTTTTCAGGTGATCAATTATTCAATATAATTTAATTATTTGTTCCTCGCATGAACTAAGTGGCACAAATCAGCTAGTGCAGCCTCTGTATTTGAGTCTGCATTCAGAGCACTCACTGATGCAGTCGATTCATCTCTGTCAGTCGCATCCACAAAGCACGATGCTTTTGGCTTTTTCTGTACTGTCATAGCGCATCTGTTCGACAGTTTCCGTTTCAGCGAAATATCTGGAGGAGGGGGGGGGAGGGGGTGGTGGAATATCAAATAAAATTGACACTGCATTCCACAGTAATTTCTTCTTGTCTGCATTCAAGAAATGGCATGCCTCAGTAAGGAGAGCACAAAGCCTAATATTCTTGTACACATACTGCGTATCCTTCTTCATAAGGTCGGCCCTTCTTGTGTTTACAAGGCACTTCTTCCTCCTGGGGAGCGAAAATAAACAACTGCTCCACAAAGAAAGAAATCACAATGCATTCATAACTAATCACAAAACATTTTACACTATCCATAAAACATTATAATAATCTTTTCGTTCATGCCAACATAATATAGCCTATTGTAATCCAGAACGTTTCCTTGCTTTCATGCACTTAAAACATGCTAATGTTTTCAATTTCTTGGCTGCTTGACCATGACTATGTTAATTAATTGTAATTAATTATAACTACACATTTGCTTACTCAATCAAGTAGGAAACCGCAAAAATGTACCGGTATGTACTCATACATTTCTGGGAAGTTGAAGTATGAATGTAAGTAAGTCCTATTTAAAAAGTTGCCGGCTACTTATCTGCAACTGGGAAACTCCTGAGCATTTTTATGCAATAGTAACATCATGAGATGGTGTTTAAGATTTTGCGATTCTCATTAAGAGCCGAAGTTCTGAATACATTACAAATGAATGGAAATGTTAAACATTCTCTTACATGCTCAAAAGTATAACTAGCCATTCCTAAAATGAGCATTTGTTATTCATAAGATTATCGACTTACCTCTCAGCATCCTTCGGAAATCGAAAAATAAAATAGTTTTCTGGATTATATTTTTGACTGGTGCTACAATTTATGGCTCCACAATAAGCGCCGAAATAAGATCGCATTTTAATGTGCTTCTCACAATATGTCCCGAAACACGTACACGCTTTAATATGCTTCTGCCCTCCACATACAAAAAGACGATCATGTCGCAGTATGTTGTGTTTATACAGGCCAGCCCCTTGGCAGCGCTGCAGTAGCGTAGCTGCAGAATATCTCTGGACTTTTCGTGACTCACATGTTAATCTCTGGTACAACGGTACACTCGCCGCTGTGAGGGTCAGAACAGTTGTGAACGGAACCTCCGTGGGTCGGCTGTCCGCGGCCCGTGGCCACGCTCTTTGTAAAACGGCAAATATGTATATTTTGACTTCTACATATTAATCCAATTGTGAGTCATTACAATCCGACTGGATTCGAACCATTCATGGTCGTCTGGTACGTTTAGCCTTGCATTTTCTTCTGTGGAAGCTAACATTTTGGACCCTCCTGACTGGACTCTGATGCATTCGACGAAGTAACGTCAGTGGCAGGCATCCAACTGTGGAAGATAGAGACGAGTTTCATCGAAGCAAAGCACTATCGACACGACGCACCAAGAAGTTAATCACAGGATCTGGCTATCCTGCTTCCTGTTCTTTCTGCTCACGGTAACTGCTGATTCTGATGTTGCCTGCCACAGCCAGCTTTCTATTAGGTCTTCGAAGTTTTTCTTTTAAAAAATTAAAAAAAAGCAGCTTACAAGGTTTCGTCAGATGCTGGGCCTGCCTAGCATCAAGCGATCTACCATAAAACTGCCACCATTTAAAGGCGATATAACGCCATTCCAGAATTTTTGCGACGCATTTGTGGGCCTCGTCGTAAGTAAGGAACTAGAGGATATTAAGTAACATCATTTGCTGGGTTCATTAATAGGTGAAGAATCAGTGTAACTGCTCATTTTCCAGTGACTAGAACTAACTTTAAGGTTTTGTCTGTAACAGAAACAAAAATCGTCGATTGACTACATCGGCACTTTTAAAGAAACTTTACATTACTGTCAATGAAAAAGCCATGTTCAATGGAACGTCGTGCAATGTTCAATGAGGCTTCAAGCAGTGTGCATGAGCTGGTAGCGTTACAGCTAGATGTCTCTTTGCAAGACATAATTACATCACAGTTCCTTATAGAAAGGGTTGAACAGCCTATAAGAGCAGAGTTTGATAACTATGTAGTACCACAGGAGAATATTGAAAATCAGATGCACTGACAAGATAAGGAATGAGGAAGTTCTCTGCAGAATTGGCGGGGAAAGGGAATGTATGGGAAAGTCTGACACAAAAATCGGATAGCATGTTAGGACATGTGAAAAGACATCACAGAAGAGCTTCCGTGGTACTACAGGCAGTTCCGGACGGTAGAAACTGTAGAGGAAGACAGATACTGGAATACATGCAACAAATAATTGAGGACGTAGTACGCAAGTGCTATTCTGAGATGAAGAGGATGGCAAAGGAGAGGAATTTGTGGTGGGCCGTATCAGACAGTCAGAAGACTGATAACTGAAAAAAAACAGCCAGTCACTGCAGAATGACTACAAATAGATGGACAACCAATAATAACAGAGGAAAATCCTCTGTCAAAAGTTTCGCATCAGCATCACACTACCATTCACTTTGCTTAGTAGTATTTCGTGTGAGCGTAGATGTTTACTTTGTGAGCAGGCTATTACAATGTTGATGTTTATTTTGTTGTGTTCTGATGGTACATGGGACACAGTGCAATGTATGTGTACAAATATTTTCATTTATTAACAAGACACATTGTCTGGCATTTTACTATTCACTCAGCTTCATAGGTTTATGACCATCTTTTACTCACTTCACAAAATAAATGTCACAGTATTAACATGCGTTATACATAGTGGGTATCCTGCAATTTGTATCTGAGATGCACCTTTGCACTCAGAGAAAACAATCATATATCCTCCCACAAAAAGCAGTTTAATGATTATTAACATAAATAGGTGGACTGGTATTGTAATAAAGCACTCAAACGCATTTTGAATTAAAATTAGTTTCATTGTGTTATAAATTATTCAGAGCTACAGAGAACGATGCTTACATAACAAGATCAGGATGGTAAAAGATAAAAGCAAACATCTAGGCATCTTGAACATACCGAATGCAGCACAATCGTTTATTTGTTCAGGGAGTAAAAATATTAATATATGGACTAATTGGCCTTCAATAGAAACATCAACTATATGTTCCTCTGCGGAAACATTCACAAAATTTTACAGAAGCAAATGGTGAATGGGTCTCACATATCCTCTATAAAAGGTGAAGAAGAATTTCAGGGTCTGTTGAATGGGATGAACAGTCTAATGACTACTGAATATGGACTGAAGAAGAATTTAATGAGAAGTAGCAGAAAATACAAAAGCGAGAAACTCAGTATCAGGAGTGGAGATCACAAAGTAGATGAAGTTAAGGAACTCTGCTAACTAAGCAGAAAAATAACCCATTATGGACGGAGAAAGGAGAATATAAAAACACAGATTGTCACTGGCAAAAAGGAAATTCCTGGCCAAGAGAAGTCTACTAGTATCAGACATTGGTCTTAATGTAAGGAAGACGTTTCTGAGAATGTACGTTTTGAGCACAGCTTTGTGCGGTAGTGAAACATGTACTGCTGGAAAACCAGAACAGAAGAGAATCGAACCATTTCAGATGTGGTGCTACAGACGAATGTTGAAAATTAGGTAGTCTGATAAGGTAAAGAATGAGGAGGTTCTACGCAGAATCGGAGATGAAAGGAATATGTGGAAAACGCTGACAATGAGAAGGGACATGATGGTAGAACAGCTGTTAAGACATTAGGGAATAACTTCCATAGTACTAGAGGGAGCTGTACAGGAAAAAATTATGAGAAGAGACAGACTAGAATACACCAGCCGGG
This sequence comes from Schistocerca serialis cubense, assembly GCF_023864345.2. NCBI lineage: Eukaryota > Metazoa > Arthropoda > Insecta > Orthoptera > Acrididae > Schistocerca > Schistocerca serialis. The sequence goes on along the minus strand of NC_064642.1, from coordinate 757,220,007 downwards.
TGGGTACGCCTTGGTAACGTGTTGTTCTGTACTATCAGAACCGCAAGACCGCCGCAGCACGGAAGAAGGTGCTGGTCCTCTACTCGAAACTTCCACCTGACTTCTCGGTGGACGGAAAGCTATGTGGGAACCAAAGTCAAGGAATTCTTACGTAACTGGATTTTATAGTGAGTCTCCGGTCTTGCAATCGCACGAGGATGAGTGGGTGACGTCTGTTTACTGGTAGCTTTCAGTGGCGCCTGTAGCTCCGCCTGGTTGAATAGCGAGAACTGACTTTTGTAATTTGAGTGCATTTCTTAAGGGGGCGTTGTCTTTGTTCTTGTAAACTGCGTAAGAGAAAAAGCACTAATGTACAGATATTAAATTGCAGATCTGTTATTCAATGATTAAGGTTCAAAAATGGCTCTGAGCACTATGGGACTTAACTTCTGAGGTCATCAGTCCCCTAGAACTTAGAACTACTTAAACCTAACTAACCTAAGGACATCACACACATCCGTGCCTGAGGCAGGATTCGAACCTGCGACCGTAGCGGTCGCGCGGTTCCAGAATGTAGCGCCTAGAACCGCTTGGCCATTCCGGCCGGCAAAGATTAAGGTATTGAGGAAAATTTTACTGTGTGCCCATCTTTAATAGCGCAGACGTTTCTTTTGGACTTTATTTTAGTTAAGTACTGTTACATTTCAGTTAACACTGACCAAGATGGTTTCCCCCCCTTTTTTTTAATTTTTGCGCCAGCTGACAAAATAGAATAAAGATCATGAAGTTAGGTCGAGCGTTAACACCATTCCAATAACTGATGCTCTGTAAATTTTTGGTATAGGCGAGAGTGTAAATAGTACCTTGTTTCTGTTTTAGACTAATTGCTTTTCTAAGGTTGTTCCATCGTTACCTGCCCACAGGGCGGTTGCTGTCGGCGCCATGTTTATCGGGCTGATGGTACCTTTTTGTGATTAGAGAACAGGTCTGAATTCTAGAATATTTTGATTGTTTGTTGCATATCTTTAATTACAATAAAAGTCAATCTGAAAAACTTATGGCCACCGGGAATCAATTAGCTTCTAAACTTGAACTTTAATTGCCCTTCCTACTCTCCCCGTATTATTTCGCTTTTTTTAAAAAAATGACTGCTAGTGATGCTTAAATACTGCAGGAGATTGCCACACCTCGGTAGACGTGACGCTACCAGCATTCGACCGTATGTCCGCCCTGAAGATGGCCCCTGCGATATGCTGAAACCGGTCTGCACTAAATAATTAAAAAATCTCGATTCAGACTGTTTTCTTAAAACTGAGTACAGTTTTCTGTTGATGTAGGTATCACAGACACTCACAGCCATTGGAATGTACAGAAGTGTTCTTCAATAAACGGAACTGCAATTATTATATTGTACTGGCGTATCTGCATATTATTTCTGTCTACATTTTATTCGAAATAACGAAAATGTCACCTTTACAGCTTTGCCGCATTAGACATTTAGACACTCAAAAGACAACAAGTGTGTTGGCGATTGTTTCAATTTAATTATTGTGAAAATTGCATCACTAGATTTACCTTATTAAATAAAACGATCGCAAAACAAACGGTAAGTGATTTTTGTAGTGCATTTAGTGACCTATTCAGTGTATGTATCGTTTTTGTTGGAAATTTCGTGTAAATTGTTTCTACGTGTTAAATGAAAAATGGCATGGTGGGGTAAATTCGACCGCTAAATGATGGAGTAAATCCGACCGCATATTTTTTATCGTTTATGTGTACGGAATTATTCATTTATGTAAAAAAGTGAATTTTTGTTTATTTTTATGAAAATGGTACGAAATTACAAACGGAAAATGACAAAACGCAATGAAAACGATATTCACCGAGCAGTTACTGCAATGCAAATGGGAATGTCTTTACTAGCTGTCGCTCGTGATTTTAACATTCCGAGATCGACATTGCTGCTGCACTGCCTTGCAATGAAATCATCTTTCTTTTTTCTATTAAAATTTAGATTCATTTAACTTTCAGTACATTTAGTACATTAAACTTTGTTATTTTTTTTAATAAATTTTGTTCATTTATATAAAAAATGTAATTGCTTATAATTATTTCCCAAAAAACCGTTTATTTATAACTACTTCTGTGCAAAATCAGCCAAACAAATAAGGCGATTTACCCCACCATTTTTGCAAATGGTAAAAATGGACGTTTCTTGAAACATGGTTACCTCAAAAACTATAGATGGTATAACAAAAATATTTAGCAATGTGTGTGTGTGTGTGTGTGTGTGTGTGTGTGTGTGTGTGTGTGTGTGTGTGCGAGGGAGATAAAGAGAGAGACAGATAAACAAACTAACAAATATATATGAGCGTAACAGTAACGCTCTACGAATACCTGTAAGGTTTATATAAGAATGAGCTACACGTTGTAAGACAAATGCCAATTATTTAAAAGCAAAAAATATAAACATCTCATCTATTCCAGCAGCAGACCTTTGTCTATCCCTCGTAATTTTCCAGGCAACTATGGATGTACGTATATAAAGATCCAAAATGCAATTAAATGCAGCACTAGGTGCAGAAAAGAGTCGGCCTCATAAGAGCAATGATAGATTGGAAGATGTTGTGTTTCCAGGTGTAGAACAGTAGACGTTGGTGGGCAAAGACACTATGGCCACTGCCCATCGCGAGATGGAGCTCTACGAGGTGGTGTTGTGGGTGCGTGGCTTGGTAAGGAAAGTAGTATATAAACGAAGCACACACGATACGTACCACAAATGAAGAAATCCGCTGACATAAACGACTTTGACAAAGAGCAGTCTGTAATCGTCCAATGCTTCGGAACGAGGATATTGGAAAAGGTGAAGACGGTCTGCTGTTCAAGTACTGCAAAGTGGCTTAAGAGCCTTAAAACCAGCAAGCGTCAACAGGTGTGACGTACGCCTCAGCACACTTCGTGCAGATCTGAATCTTTCCCCGCTTTTTAATACAGAACAGGAGGTGATCTGCGGCAGGTCTGACGACAGGGCGTTACACTGGTGCAGACACAAATGTTTCAGAGCACACCGTTCAACACACATAGCTGAACATGGGCTTCTACAGTAGACGACCCCTACATGTTCCGAACGTTTATCCAAGGACATCGTCAGTTGCGAATGTGGTGGACACGGCATCATCGAGGACAGATCACAAATCAGTGGAAACGTCACGCCTGGCAGCGTGGCCAAATGTCTCACTATACCAGGTAGATGATCATGACAGGATACGCCGTCATCTAGAGTTCCGACTACTCAAAATATCCACCGCGCAACGGACACAGGCTGGTGGGACTAGTATTGTACTATGGAGGACTTTCACCACGGATTTCATGGGCCCTGTCGTAGTATTAGAAGGTAGCTTTTCGCAAGGTATTAGAAGGCAGCTTTGGACTACGTAAATACGAGTATTATTGAGGACCACTTCCTGCTTGATGTCTTGCTCACCAGCGATGGAATCTTCCAGCAGGATAATTTCCCGTGTCACAAGGCCATATTCAAGCTACACTGGTTTGAGGAGACTGAAAGTAAACTCACGTGGGTGTCGTGACCACCAAATTCGCCCGATCTGAACAAAATGGATCAAATCTGGGACACTATTGGGAACCAGCACCGATCTCGCAAGCCGCCGAACTGTATTTTACGTTAATTGCGTGACCTGAACGGAGACATGTGGTGCCACGTACCTCCAGAGAACTAGCAAGGACTTTCCGAACCCTTGTCACGGAGAATCGCTGCTGTACGAGTATTGTCTTCCAAAGATGGACCAACACGATGTTCAGCAGGCGCCGACAATGTTTTGACTCTTCAGTGTATGTTACACTGAGGCAGACCAGCTTTCCGCAGATGACGTTATGAAACTTGTATCCATAAGATCAAAACTGACACATCCTTTTATCCTGGTACCACAGAATTACTAGTTGTGAAGTTACTGCCAGCGATCAACCGAAATCAGGAAACAAGAGCACCTCCCACGAAAAAATAAAAAAAAAATCGGAAAAAATTTCGCTTACCGTCAGTTTATAAAGCCATAGCATAGCGCAAAATTATGCTCCTGTAACGATAATTGATTATTACTCTAATAATTATGATGGGTACTACAGCAAACAGAAATCAATTAAAAATTATATTGTTATTATAGTAGACTGACAACCCTTTTTATTCAATACAAATAACGTGTATTGGCTTAATGTCAATATGTGAAGGGTCAGCGTCTGACCATACAAGCTTTTTGAGGTATATTTGCTGTGTTGGATTTGTAGTACCTTTATATATGTGTATCATAAACCTTGAAACGTTCCTCACCATGAAAAATAGTCGTGAAATTGCCTGTGGGACAAGCAACAAATCAAAATAGCATAGATATCTGACTATTTTAATAGACATTTCAGGCAAATATTCATGTCCGTGTATTACTGAAAAAGAAAAAAAGGAACGTTAATGCATAACTCTCCGTCGATACCGAGTTTATTAGGGATGCGATGGCACAAAAACCAAGTAAGAATGCTGTTTATATCTCTTGTCAATAATGCTTCAACAACTTCTAGATATGCTTTAACGTAGAATGCAGGAAAGTATATAATCCGTTTCCCTAAACGACAGTTTCTTTCATGATTTTTCGTTTCAATTACGCGATTCGACTGCAGCTGACAAGAAGTGGAATTTTGTCAAAATAGTACTGGCCGGCATTGATCCCAACCATAGTAGACCTGGAAAAGTATGATTCATTTGCACAGGAAATATAGCGTCGAATGCCCGTGTAAAACCGTAAAAAATCTGGCTAGTTCATACGAATATCGCATGTACTTCAATAAAAGTCTACACTTGGTTACGTGGCAACAAGATCGAACTATTGCTGCCGAGACTTCGCTGCAAGAAAGGATAAAATTGTAGAGAGAGAGAGACTGAGCCTTGTTAAAAAGGGATTTCGTAAGACTTGTCACGCTATGACACCGTTTCTGTGGAAACGAAGACCAAAGTGTGACACACGACGTTCCCCGAGATTATCGAGTGAGCTGTGCTCTTAGCGACACTTAGTATCTTCAGCAGTGAGTGGCAGCGGCAGAAATAGAAGAAAAAAGATAAGGAGAGAGCTCACCTCTTATGATGTCGCTCTTGTCGGCGCCCGGAGACGGGGAAACCTCGGAATTCCACAGATAAGTAACGCACTACAAAAGCGTGCCTACACACGTTACTTACAGAGAAGTTAGAAATAAAATGATAAAAAGACTTGGACAGCGCTGACAGCTGATAACCGTACTGGAACGTTCCGTCCAGAGCACATTGTGTGTACCTCAACGGCCAATTTAACATTTTCGTTTGCGACGTGTTCCAAGTAATAATGAATGCAACAGTAAAACAATTTACACATATCCATGAATCCTATTAACTACTTTTCCACAGGCTACGTGTCATTTGCAGCTACTGGTTCCCGACAAAATACTTCTCAGATTCTATACAGAATTTGCAACCCTTCTCGTAATCATAATACTCGTATGAAGATGCCTCGAACAAAAAACTGTAAATAGTACTTGCAAGAAAGCACAGGTTACGCTTTCTACAAGAACAGAGGGAAAAGTTGTTTACGCTGACAGTCACCTGTTGTGGAATCTGAAAAGAATATTGTGAGCTGAAGCGTAATGAATTAGCTCGATTAGAGAGCCAGCCAGCCGGCCGCTGTGCCCGAGCGGTTCTAGGCGCTTCAGTCCGGAACCGCGCGACTGCTATGGTCGCAGGTTCGAATCCTGCCTCGGGCATGGATGTGTGTGATGTCCTTAGGTTAGTTAGGTTTGAGTAGTTCTAAGTTCTAGGGGACTGATGTCCTCAGAAGTTAAGTCCCATAGTGCGAGCCATCACGGATTTCTCAAACGTCGGTTATGCGAAACCCAAACCGCACTTCTGTCTCGTGACATCTTCCAAGCCGTGTATCAAGCAAATCAAGCAGATGCAGTATGTGTCGTCTTGCGAAAACACTTTGCTTCAGTACCGCATCAAGGCTTGTTAACGAAAATACGATCATATTACATATCAAACGAAATTTTAACTCTGCCGGGGATTTATTTGTATGGAGAGTGCAGCTTGTCTTGGATGGAGAATCATAGATTATATAGAAGTAAATTCAGGCGTGCTCCCTGTTTTGGGATCCTTGCTTTTGATGCTGCATATTAATGGCCGGCTGACAATAATAATAGTAACCTGTCTTTTTGTAGAAGGTGCAGTTATGAATAATGAATAATCGACTAAAATAGCTGCACAAATATTAGATCAGGTTTTTCGTTGTGGTACAAAGTTTTTTATGTTTTTGTTTCTATGGAGCATTGTTAGGTTTGTGAAGTACTATTGTAGTACTAGGATTTTTTCGTAATGTTTCCGGTTACAGGCATAATGAATTATTCTTTGTATTTTACACAAAAGAATGAACTGCATGGCGTATGTTAGCTTTCCACATAACTGGTTGTAGCTGTAAAGCTTGAATTAATTATTTATTATTATTTTGAGCTTTTCCTCATTACAGAGGCTTATCTCCAACATAATAATTTACTTGGAAATTACAATACAAACAATAAACGTTCTTAAACTATATTCTCAAAATATTTCTCCAGGTGTTTCGAGCTTGTGTGTCCTCTTCCTCTGCGCCCATTCTCCTCACTGTGTGCTGTACATTCTGGAGCCAGGTGGTCACAGGTCGTCCTCTTCTTCTCCTCCCCTCTGGTTCCCACTCCAGTATCAATTTTGGTGTTCTGGTTTCCTCCATTCGTCGTACATGCCCGTACCACTGTAATTTTTTCCTATCCATTACGTCATACATTCTTTCTTTTATTTCCATTCTCCTTATTACTTCGGTGTTCCTTACCTTTTCTTTCCTGGAGATTCTTGCCGATCTTCTCCAAAAGTCCATCTCTAGAGCTTGTAATTTTTTAATGTGCTTCATGTTAATTGTCCAGGTCTCCGTTCCATACAGAACCACACTCTCTAATATGGATTTGTTTATTAATTTTTTAGTTCTGCTCATTACATTCCTGCTCCATAAGACTGAGTTAAGCATCCCAATGACCCTCCGTCCGCTACTAATTCATTTATTGATTTCTGCCTCTGATTTTCCCTCGATTTCTAAAATGGATCCCAAATAATAGAAAGTGTTTATCTTTTTGATTTTCTTTCCTTCAATGTATAGCTCATCTGAATCATTAGTCAGGTATTCTGTTTTTTTGGTAATTAATCTTCAAACCCCAAGTGTTCTATGCTACTGCTAGTTGATTGCACATATAGTTAGCATGCTCCCCATCTTGTGCTACGACTAGTTGATCATCAGCAAATAATAAATGATGTAGGTAAACTCTATCTCTTATTTCTAATCCCATATTATTACATTTACGAGACCATGTTCTAAGGCTAATATCTACATAGATTTTAAATAATGATGGTGACGTGGGACAGCCCTGTAAAAGGCCTTTGCTTGTTCTGAATTTCTGTGAAAGTTTATTACCTACTTTCACTTGGCAAATGTTATCTTTGTACATCTGTTGTATTATTTTAATTAAGGAAGGGTTTATGTTTGCCATATGTAGTGCTCTCCAAAATAATTTTCTTGGAACAGTATCATACGCTTTTTCTAGGTCTATGAAAATTAATCCTATATTTTTTGATTTTTCCCTATGTTTCTCCAAAATCTGTCGTAATGTGAAAATATGGTCTACACATGATCTCCCAGTCGTGAATCCACATTGTTCTTCTTGGGTTCTAAAATTTTTTTCCAGTTTGTTTTTAATTACTTTCGCAAAAATTCTCATTAATGTGTTTGTAACATAAATTCCTCGATAGTTTGAACAAATTTTGCGATCCCCTTTCTTAAATATTGTATTAATGTAACCTAGCTTCGTCTCGTTGGGTATTGAATCTCCGTGTATCATTTCGTTGAAGAGCTGTGTTATCAGTTTCACAATTTTGCCACCACCATATTTCAGACATTCCAGATTGATATTGCCTGGTCCCGGTGATTTACCATTCTTTCCTGTTCTCAATGCCTGAAGTACTTCACTTTTTAAAATCTGGATCTCATCATCTTCATGTCCTTTATCTTCCCCTGTTCCTTCTTCTAGATATTCTTCTCTGTCCTCATTTAATAATTTTTGGAAATACTCTTCCCATTCCTTCTGTGTTATCAGTTGGAGATTAGTTTTGCTTTTTGTATTCTGTCGAAGCCCTTTCAATACTGACCATGCTTCTTTTGCTCTCCCAAATCCTAATTTGCTATTCACCTTGGCACATGTTCTTTCCCATGCTTCATTTTTTGCCATCCTTATTTTTTTCATCACTTCATTCTTCTTTTCCTTGTATATTGAATTAACAAATGTATAAATAAAATTTCAGTCATATCTCGATAATTTTTCAAACCGGAATTTTTAAGTTCAGACTGGAATATTTATCGTAAAGGTAGGTTAGTCGCCATAGGTGGTGGTGTGTTTATTGTATTAAAGAACTCGATAACATCTAGCGAGTTTATCACGGATTCCGAAGGTGAATTAATTTGGGTAAAGTTACGCATTCTAAGCTCGGTCAAAAATGGTAATAGGATGCTTTTACAGACCGCCTGGGTCAGGAGCTGTAGAGGTACAGGACTCCAAAAGAATTTGCAGAATATATTTAACAATTTTCCTGGTCATGCAGTTGTAATAAGGGGGTGAATTCAACTTGCCAGCTATAGACTGGGAGAGTCATGCTATCAAAACTGGTACCAAGGACAAGGATTCAAGTGACATTATTCTGAATGTTATGTCCGAAAATCAGTTCGGGCAGATAATTAGAGAACCACTTCGTGAAGGTGACGTCTTAGACCTGCTAACTACAGGCCTGAACATATCGAATCAGTTAACGAAGAGGGGGGTTTCAGTGTTCATAGGGCTGTGATAGCAACTATGGGTTTTCCAGGCACTTTGGCAAAGATTTTTGCTTGACAAGAGTGACAGGATACAAATTGCACAGTATCTGAATAGTCAGCATCAAATATTCAGTGTTGAAGGCGGAGATGTGGAGCACAAATGGAAAACATTCAAAAGCATCGTTCAGTATGCCTTACACAACAAAGTACCACGCAACGTCTTAAGAGATGGGAACCCACCGTGGTTTAATAGCAGTGTTTCTATGAAAACAAAGAGAGGTTCATCATACATTCAAGAGAAGTGAATATGAGCATAAGGAGAGCAATGAAATAAGCGTTCAATGACTTTGAAAGAAAAACGTTGTCAACAGATCTGAGTAAAAACTCTCTTACGTAAAATCAGTAAGTAGTTCGAAATCCTCTATCCATTCCCTGGTCATTCCTCCTAACATAACAGAGAGAAAGTCGAAATACTGACCTCTTCCTTCCAAAATTGTTTCCCGCGGAAGATCGTAACATGATCCCTCATTTCAATCCTCATACGAACATCGAAATGGTACATATTGAGATAACCAGTCGCGAAATAGAAGAGCACTGACATCGCTTAGTAGTGGAAATGCATCACGATCATTTGAGATATCTCTGCGATCCCACAAAGATTATGCGAACGAGTTTGTTCCCCTTCCAGCAACATTTTATCGTGGATCACTAGAGCAGCCAAGGGTACCAAGCGAATGGAAAAAAGCGCAGGTTATTCCCGTATTCAAGAAGGTTCGTTGGCAGATGCACGTAATTGTGGGCCTACATCTTTGACGTCAGTCTGTTGTAGAATTAAGGAAAATCTTTTTTGCTTATGACGTTTTTGGAGAACGAAAATCTCTATAAAAATCAACATGGGTTCAGCAAACAGACATCTTGGGAGACTCAGCTTGTTCTGTACCTTCATGAGATCCATAGCGCGGTACATAACGACGATCGGGTTGATGCTGTGTTCCTCGATTTCAGACAGGCGTGACAGAAAACCGAGCTTATCGAGTATTGGACCAGATGTGTTACAGGATTGAAGACTTCCTTGTAGACAGAATTCAACACGTTTCTCTTTAAGACTGTTTTCAGATAGTGCGATTGTCCGTAAGAAAGTAGCAACGCCAGAAGACGGTATCGATTTGCATAACGACTTGCAGAGGATTGATGAATGGGTGCAGGCTCTGGCAGTTAAATAAATGCAACATAATCCATATACATAGCAAAATAAATCCACTACTGTACAATCACATTACTGATGACAAATTGTTGGAAATAATATCTACTGCAAAATATCTAGGAGTAAGTATCCAGATCAACCTTAGGTGGAAAGACCACATAAGACAAATAGCAGAAAAAGCAGATGCTAGACTAAGATTCCTTGGAAGTACCTCAAGTAAACGTAATTCATCCATGAAAGATGTGGCTTCAAAGCACTGGCTCGATCGATTATTGATTATTGATCGTCAGTCTTGGATCCTTACCAAGCAGGTCTGATACAAGAGATGAGAGATCCACAAAGACCGGTGTATTTCGTCGAGGGATTGTTCATTCGACACGAGAGCTTCACAGTTTAATTTCACTCATGGCAGAGCGTTATGGAAATGCCAAAAGGCCTGCATTGGCAGATGCGTGGAGATAGACACCAATTTTCCCACAAAAGCGTTCTTACAAATTTCCAAGAACCTGTATTAAGTGAAGAATCTGGAGATACTCTTCAGCCCTCTATGTGTTGCACCCGTAGCATCCGTAACGACATGGTTAGATTTAATTACAGCACGCACAGTAACATTTAAACAGTGGTTATTCCCACACTTCATACAGAATGGAACTGGAAGAATGTTTAATGTGTGGTACTACGAGAAATAATCTCTGTTATGCACTGCACAGTAGTTTGCAGAAATGTATGTTCATCATGGATTAAGATACACAAACCCACGTTCATCTTCGTGTAGAAAGCCCTGCAGGAAACTGTTCATACATGGAAAAATATACCGTGCCTGAAGCACTAGCAATTAAATTTTTGTAGCCGAGCACTCTAGGCGTCTCTTACCTAACGTAACCCACACTGCTTGGCATTTGTTAAGGAACAACTGAAACTTGGTATGGTACAACCGCCAACTGCTATGGAACAACTGACAATTGCCACAAAACACCCGACTGACGATAGCAAACGGAAATGTGGGCGGGACATGTTAACTGCTGAGAAGCAAGTGCACGAACGTTTTGTAACCATTAGGTTTTTGACGAAGGCTGTCATGGAACCGATTAATGTGATATTCTGTGTGGTAAGACAACTTGTCTCCAAGACATCATTTGGAAATTTAGAAATTTGTGTTAAAGGCTTATGGGACCAAACTGCAGAGGTCATCGGTCCCTAAGCTTACGCACTACTTAATCTAACTTACACTAACTTACGCTAAAGACAACACACACACCCATGCCCGAGGAAGGACTCGAACCTCCGACGGGGGGAGCCGCGCGGACCGTGACATGGCGCCTGAGACCATGCGGCTACCCAACGCGGCACATCATTTGAGTGGTTACGGTCGTGGACGAGCAGTTGGACGGCTCGAAGCCGGGCAAAGTGTCTCTACCGTGATCACAGTAATGGTTACAACTAAAAGGGTCAACTCTCAAAGAAAGGCCGCTGGAGGTGGAAGTGCTGTGCGAAAGCATTCCAGTGGCCACAGGCATACCACCACACCGCAAGAGGGTGGATACATCGCGCTAGTGGCGGAAAGGAACACACATCTCACTCCTAGGCAGATCGCTGAAGATCTTGCAATTGCTACCCGTACACGTGTTCTAAGACAGAACCATTTCGCGGCGATTACATCAGGCTGATTTGTATGCTCAGATGTCTGTTAAACGCATCCCACTTCAGACATGCCAACGCTGATAAAGAGTTCGTTGGTGTACAGAGCATGTTGGCCGGGTCCGAAACTGTGGTCCAGAATGGTGTTCTCCGATGAATCCCGCTTAATTGTGGCAAGTGATCCTGGTCACCAGTTAGTTTGGAGAGAGAAGGGACTACATTACACATCACAGAATATTCATGAACTCCATCTGCATGGCCTAGGCGTTATAGTGTTGCCAGGCGTTACGCGCAATGGCCTAACACCGCTGTTCGTCGTTGCGCCAGCTAACATTACAACACAGCAGTATTGCAGGCAGATTATTCTGTATCATCTACCTCTGCTTAGGAGTGCGGTAGATCTCGACTTTCCGTTTATGGATGATGACAATTCCCGCCCATGCAGGACCGCTGAGGTGTCGGACACACTGTAAGGTAAAGATATTTAACGTGCAGAATGGACTGTGTACTCCCTGGACCTAAAAGCTACAGCATGCCTGGGGTCCTCTTGGCAGACGTGTTCCTCAACGAATACCCCTTTCAAGAACCGAAAACCGCGCTTGAGAGAGGAGTGGGAAAGTATCCACGAAGGATTCCTCAACAGATTGGTAGCCAGCATGATTAACAGGTGCAAAATGTGCACTAATGACAGAGGAGGGCATATTAGCTTACTGAGAGTCTGATATCGACCCATGTGTTGGTTGTCTGACCTGTGCCGAACATGTAAGTTATTTATGCATGTTTTCCTGCTTTCCAGTGTGGTGAAATCTGTACTACTTTGCTTCATAAATATAACATTTCATCTCTAGTATCTATATCCTGTGTTTCGCGCCATCTTTCATTGCCTGTGATTTTTCAAATCCGACAATGTCTCTGTTCCCTAGCTGAAGCTCAGGCCCATTGCAACAACAGTTTGCTGTCTTTCAGGGGCAGCAAAAATTTCGTATTCAATATTTGAAATTTAAATGATGTTGTAATCTACTCATTAATAGATAACATTGAGATAAGTGGAAAACTATATTTTCTTAAAATGGAACACAATTTACCCAGATCGTACTCATCCAGTCTTTGATAATGAGGGCACATAGCGAGTCCCCTCAATTTAAAACATAATTTCAAACATTTTCTAAATTTTTTCACTGGTGTATTGGCGAAAACTCCGAAACAAATAAAGCCGAAATAATTTTGGTTTTTTGAAGGAACTTGATTGAGAGAGCTGCTGGTGTTACACAAACAGGCAGATTACGTAGGATTGTTAAGTAATGCAACACTATTTCTTCTTGGCAAATTTCTGCTGAAAAGACGCGGTACTTAATGTGGGACATTGAGGAATATCTCCGCTTCAACTTCTATAGTTTCTTGAAGTTCCAATAGGTCGCAGCGCTATACGAAGCCTTCAAAATGGCGTCTGTAACGGCGGTTGGTTCCAACCAGAGATCTGTCACTCAACTTCTTTTGGAGGAAAACCAGAGCATAGCTTGTATTAATAGGTGCTTGAATAATGTTTATGGTGCCCTGGCAGTGAACAAAAGCACAGGAAGTCGTTGGGCAAGGCGTCTGTCACCGTCGCACCGAGGTCAGGCGAACCTGCTCGATGTCCCGCGTGCAGTCCGGCCACACACACACAGTGCTCACACCTACAAAGTCGGAACGTGCGCACGCTCTCATTCGGGGTGATCGACAGATCGCGGTCAAGAACCTCGCTGTGTAACTGGACGTGTCTGTCGGCAGTACTGACACACTTGCCCCCAGATGGGGTACTCGTGGGTGTGGGTGCGCTGGGTCCTCGCCTCTTAAAAGAAGACCACAAAGAGCAACGAATTTCATCTGTGCGAAATTTCTTACACGTTACGAGGCTGTTCACGATAATTTTTCGTCGAACGACGTCACAGGCGAAAGCAAAACGGCAATATATGCAGTGGCGAAACACTATCTCTCTTTCGTAGAAGACGCTCAAAGCCGCTCCCTGAGCCTGTAAAGTCACAGCGACAGTTCTCCGAAACTCTGAAGGGGTTATTCGGTTTGACGACCTCCCCCTTGTCGCAACGATCAATTCGGAAGTGAACTGTGCTACTGTCAGGAGATTGAAGACATGACTTCAGGGTGTTCGTCGCCACAAAAATGCAAACGAACTCCTCCTTCTCCATGACAATGCAAGGCCTCACACAACTCTTCATTTGACTGTTCTTCCTCATCCACCCTACAGTCGTATTTCGCACCTTGCGACTTACAGCTGTTTGGCCCAGTGAAGGATGCACTCCATGGGCAGCAGTACGCAGGCGATGGGGAAGTTATGGACATAGCGAGACACTGACTCCGCTGCCGACCAGTAGAGTGGTTCCATGTGGGCATCCTGGTCCCCCCAGTAAGGTGACATAATGCTGTCGCATTGAACAGAGATTATGTCGAAAAACACGGTTTTGTAACCAAAACAAATGGTTCAAATGACTCTAAGTACTATGGGGCTTAACATCTGACGTCATCAGTCCCCTATACTTGGAACTACTTAAACCTAACTAACCTAAGGACATCACAAACATACATGCCTGAGGCAGGATTCGAACCTGCGACCGTAGCAGCAGCGCGGTTCCGGACTGAAGCGCCTAGGACCCCTCGGCCCAGCGGCCGGCTATAACCAAAACAATGAAAACAATATGGTCTATTAGAATCCTAAATAAAACAGTCCTGCTTTCTAAAAAAAAAGTGTGTTGCATTTCGTACTGAACGCCTCTCGCACATTTCCTTACCATCTCCTTCTCCACTTCCACTTCAGATATACAGTCGATTCTGCGTCAACATTCACGAGTTGTCTCATCAGTACATATCTTTCTATTGATAAGACCGAAATAATTAGATAAGCAGCCAACATAACATTTACCTGTTCTTAGAAATTCAGCCACTTATACAAATAAAAATCTCACACTGCAAAACTCTAAAATTCCCCGAGTCAAATATTTCGCAAGCTGCATCCAGTACAATGTGAAGGTCTCTTTTTACGAGCATTGCTCCTTATAGTCTCTTTAATGCGCACGTGGAGAGGTAGCAGTATGTTGCCGCTGCTCCTTTGCGTGCTTCTCTGTTATTTCATTCTCAAGATCCCTATTAGAGATATACAATTGAAGCGCTAGGACTCTTGCCCAGTTTACCAGGAGCACTAGTTCCTTAATTGTATCCAATAGAGTCTTCTGACAACAACGTCCCCTTTCGTCCAGCAACTGTCGTTACAGGTCCCTTGGATTCTTTTAACGTATTTGCATGCCAAGTTCCTCCGACGTATACTGCTACATGTTACACAACAACCCCAAACACCGAAACAGTACATCAGAATAGGTCGCCCTAGAGTGTCGTACACAATTTTTTTTGAGAATGCAGTGTTCTTCATTGTAATTACCTCAACAAACCGTAGCCTTCTGTTCGTCTTCACTTGTACGCTATGTTTCACTTAACATGACTGGATATTTACACGATGATCCAAACGTCACAATTTTATCACTAACGGTATACTCTTCCTCCTGTGTATCTGCATTATCTGTCGAGTAGTACATAAGGTAGCACTTGATATGATTCTCATCTCAGAATACACTCCCTGATATAAAAGGGATTCACCCAGATGACATGATCAGATACCAACGTAACTTCGGACATGCACGTAAATGACTTAGGGTTGCAATTTTCTGTGCTTTGTAGAATGGCCACCAGAGTACACCAATGTTGTTCGTGTTTAGTGTTGTTACCAGGCCTCGTAAGCAGTGTGGTACTGGTGGCTCGAGTCCACTATTGATATCAAATTAATTAAATTGGTCAACTAATTACCCCAGACCTCGCCCACCCCAACACACAGATGGCGTCATGTGTTCTCATCACTCTGCACGTGGGTCTCAGCACCCTCCCCCCTCTCCCACCCTCCCCCATCTATCCTGTTGGTGGGAATTACGAAATTTGGAGGGAATTTCGAATTTTGGCGGCAGTTCCGAATTTCGGGTGGAATTTTGAATTTTGACCCCTCCACCCGGGAATTGGTAGAAAATTAAAAATGACGATGCCCTTTCCGGGACTCGATCCCTAGCCCGCCTGGATGGAAGCCCAAGTGTACCCCCTAGCACAATTATGCCGCCAGAGGCGGTTGGAATTGGCGAGGAGTTAAATACGACGTCGCCATATCTGGGAAAGGAATCCTGGTCCTTCTGGATGGAAAGCCCAAGTGCAGCACCCAACATATGGAAACTGCCCACATGCAGGAGAGGAAGGTTGGGTTAGTGTACTTCATTTATCTTGGTTGGGAACTGAAGTAAATATGGTTCTAATTACGTAATTAATCATACAGATCGGTACTAACTGCACAACTTTATGCATAGCGCTACAGAAGGACTGCCTAAAATCGCAATACAGCTCAAAAATTGCCGATGCCATACAACTGGTGTTATCCTTCTGCGAAATAATTTCACAATACCACTCGAAACTAGTGGCAGATGCACTCAAACTCTGCCCTTCACCTACAAGCTGGCGGGAAATTGGCTGGGTTGTACGGTACTATCTTTATTTATTTATTTATTTACTTTTTGACGGGACGTATATTCAACTGACGAGACGCTGGTGTTGGACAGAGAAGAGTTTAATATGTATATTACCTGTAAGCATTCACTGCTATTTGACGTCAAGAGTTCACTGCAGACACCTGGTCGACAATCACCCTGCAGCCTAGGTAATCGAAGCCAATACATGCTACCACAACTGATGGAAAATTGCATCACTGTTCTAATTAACTTCGAAATTGTTATGAAGAAACCAGCACTGGTAATGGGTAGGTCATAATGCAACACATACACTGGGGAAAATCGTCGTCCAAAAGACCGCAGAATGGCGATAGTTGGACGTGCGTTCTCATCGATGGGTGCTCACGAAATAACCAACTTGGAGTGTCTTACACCCCCTTCCACAACTCATCCCTCCTTCCCTCCGTCTCCTCACCGTAGGTAGGGATACTGGCCTTGCCACTGGTTGTCCACATCTACATCTAGATCTACGTCCACATCTAGGTCATACTCCGCAAGCCACTTAATGGTGTGTGGCGGAGGGTACTTTCGGCACCACTATCTGATCCCTCCAATCTTGTTCCACTCGCGAATAGTGCGTGGGAAGAATGATTGTCGGTAAGCCTCTGCGTTGGCTCTAATTTCTCGAATTTCCTCCTCGTGGTCAATACACGAGATGTATGTGTGTGTGTGTGTGTGTGTGTGTGTGTATGTGTGTGTGAGTGGAGGGGGGGGGGACTAATATATTGTCCGACTCCTCCTGAAAAGTGCTGTTGCGAAATTTCAATAAAAAATCTCTATGTGACGCACAATGCCTCTCTGGTAATGTCTGCCAGTGGAGTTTGTTTAGTATTTCCGTTACGCTCTCTCGCCAGCTAAACGATCCCGTGACGAAACGTCCCGGTCTTCGTTGGATGTTCTCTATCTTAACTATCAGTTCTACCTGAATCCCAGATAGATGAATAATACTCAAGAATCGGGCGGACAAGCGCCTTACAAGGCACTTCTTTCATGGATGAGTTACATTTCCTTAAGATTCTTCCGATGAATCTGAGTCTGGTGTCTGCTTTTCCCATTGTCTGTTTTATGTGGTCATTGCACTTAAGGTCAATCTGGATAGTTAGGCCTAGATATTTCACGACAGGCGCTGTCTACAGCTGTTTGTCATCAATAGTGTAGCTGTACAGCAATGGATTTTTTTTCTTATGTATGCGCAATATGTTACATTTATATACATTCAGGATCAACTGCCAGAGCCTGCACCTTTTACCAATCCTCTGCAGGTCGTTCTGCAAATTCTTACTATCTTTTGGCGTTGCTACTTTCGTATAGACAACTGCATCCGACGCTTTCTACTAGATCATTTATATATATTGTAAACAGCAACGGTCCTATCACACTTCGGTGTGGTACTCCGGATAAAACTTTACATCTGTCGATTTAGTTCCGTTAAGAGCGACGTGTTGAGTTTTATCTGCAAGAAAGTCTTGAATCCAGTAGCAAGTCCGCTCCGATACTCCGCATTTTTTTCATAAAACGGCAGAGCGGGACGATGTCAAATTGCTTATTGAAATCAAGGAACACGGCATCAACCTGAGCGCCGTTGACCACTGCGCTGTGGATCTCACGGAGGAACAGAGCGAGCTGAGTTTCGCAGGATTTCTGTTTGCGGAATCCATGTTGATTTTTATAGAGAAAATGTTCATTTTCCAGAAACCTTATAATTCTTGAGGATAAAACATGTTACATAATTCTACAACAGATTGACGTCAACGACATAGGTCTACAATTGTGCGGATCTGTCTTAACGGTCTTTCTTAAAAACGGGAATGACCTGCACTTTTTCCAGTCGTTGCTCCAGCGATGTACGATAATGTACTGCTAGAAGGGGAGCAAGTTCTTTCGCATAATCTTTATAGCATCTTACAGGTATATCATCGGGTCCTGACGCCTCTTCACTACCAAGCGATTGTAGCTGCTTTCCAATTCCGCGATCTGTTGTCTCAATATCTGCCATTTCGGCATTCGTGCGACGATTGAATGGAGGGACAGTGTTACGATCTTCCGCGGTGAAACAACTTCAGATGACCGAATTCAGTATTTCCGCCTTCTCTCTGTTATCTTCCGTTTCGGAGCCGGTGTGCTTGCTGACAGAATGAATAGATGATTTTGGCCCACTTTCTGATTTTACATACGAACCAAAATCTCTTAGGATTTTTACTCAAGCCTGTTGACAACGTCTTACTTTCAAAATCATTAAACGCTTCTCTCATTGCTCTCCTTACGCTCATTTTCACATCGTTCAGCTTTCTTTGTCAGCTGGGTTCTTGCTTCTCTTTAATCTGGGATGAAGTGCTCTCAGTTTAGGTAGCGCTTTTCTAACACGGCTGTTAAACCATGATGGATCTTTGCCATCCCCTAAAACCTTAGTCGGAACATACGTGTCTAGGACATATTGAATGATGCCTTTGAGTCTTTTCCATTTGTTCTCCACATCTTCGTCCTCATCACCGAATATTTGATGCTGCCTGCTGAGATATTCTGAAATTTGTATCCTGTCACCCTAGCTGAGCAAAGATATCTTCCTACCTTTCTTAACACTCCTTGTAGGACCCATCGTCATAGATGCTGTCACAGCCTTATGATCACTGATACCTTCCTCAACGTTAGCTGATTCGATAAGTTCAGGTCTGTTTGTTGACAGGAGGTCTATGACGTTACCCTGACGAGATGGATCTCTAACTATCTGCTTAAGGTAATTTTCGGACAAGACATCCAGAAGAACGCTACACGAATCCATGTCTCTGGCACCAGTTTTGATGGCATAACACTCCCAATCTATACCTGGCAAGTTGAAGTCACCTCCTATTACAGTGGCATCATCAGGAAAATTACTAATGATATTCTGCAAGCTCTGTCTGAAGCGCTCTATAACTACAGACCCTGACACAGGCGGTCTATAAAAGCATCCGATTTCTACCGTTGCTATTTGCCTTCACCAAATCAACCATCCGCCTCAGAACTCAAGCGGCAGTCGCCATTCGAGCCGACATGTGCCACTACATGCAGCCCGTTGCACCCAGTTCGCTCGATAACCGCCGGCAGGGCTTCCTCCACATCACGGATGAGATCTCCCAGCAAACATACCGAATGCACACTGGTATTCTTTCCCGCCTTGCTTGCTATCTCCCTGAGGGGCTCCATCACCGCCTAACACTAGAGCTCCAAGTGACAAGCTTAGCCACCCTCTGCACGTATCCGAACTGAGCAGGAAAATCGACCGCTGGCCGAGCAGGAGAACCATCCCGTGCTGACTCTTTTCTAAAATTCTCCCAATGAACCAAAGTCGACCACGCCTTCCCCACCACAGTTCTCACACGCTCGCTCCACCCCATATAGCTTTGCAATGGTACGCCCAGATATTTAAACGACTTCACCGTGTTAAGCAGGACACTCGTATTGTATACGAATATTACAGGTTTGATCTTCCTACTCATCTACATTAACTTACATTTTTCCACACTTAGGGCTAGCTGCCATTTATTACACCAGCTGAAAATATGGTTTAAGTCGTCTTGTATCTTCCTACAGTCAGTCAACTTCGACACCTTATCATACACCTCGGCATCATCAGCAAACAACCACAGATTGCTGCCCACCCTGTCCGTCAAATCATTTGTTTGCACAGAGAACTACAGCGGTCCTATCACGCTTCCCTGGGCCACTCCTGACCATACCCTTGTCTCTAATGAACACTCGCCGTCGAGGACAAAATACTAAGTTCTATTATTTAAGAAGTCTTCGAGCCAGTCACATGTCTATGAACTTATTTCATGTGCTGGTACCATCGCTAACAGCCTACCATGGGGTGTCCCGTCAAATGCCTTACGAAAATTTAGAAATATGGAATACCATACCAGTTCCTGTAGCAAAATCAAACACGGACAACACTAATGCATTCTGGCAGTCGTTCTGCTTGACGCAGACAGTTGCAATTCCAATCATTTACATACCCGCCAATAGGCTATTTTCCTATGTTAAAAATAGTTCGAGTTGCTGTTATTTTGAATGATTATAAAATTCAAATAGCATTTTCGGTCAATATTCTCACAAAATATATGTGTTTTATGCAGAGTTTAGTTAGTGATGCAAAACGCATTTACAACAAGGGAAATAAATTTTTTGAAGCTTGGTAATGGAAACCGTCCGAAATTTGATGCGTTTACTGTCTCTTCATTTTTCAAAAATGGTCGGACCATGCGGAAAAGGTTTTCCAGGGCAACCTGTCAAAGGCTGCACAATAGAACATTTTCATTCAGAAGATAATTCTGATTGTTAATTGGTGTGGTTGTTGCTAGAACTACTACTGTTTTCAGAGTACGTCTTTTCAGAATTTTAAAATTTGCAAACAGCGTAATAACACTAGTGGACAATTACAGAGCACCGTCGTGTTTGCCTTCAACAGCTTTGCGCACATTGCAGTACCTGTTGCTAAGGCTTACGGAGCCAGCCCGCAAGGCCTACTGCCTCTTTCGCCTTCCGCCCACTACTACTACGCGAACACACCACAGTCTGCGACTCACTCTGGATTGAGGACGAACCGGTCAGATGTTGCGTGTCAGAAGCCGCAGCAATGTCTGGGTCACCAGGGTATTCCAGTGTCACCAAAGGCATCGAAGGTCTCGTCACTGGCGCTCCGACGTCACCGCAACTTCGAGCATTAGCTAGAAGCTTGTTGACGGCAGCCAACGCAGTTCCCAGCTGTTTACGGACAGCAGCCAACCCTCCATGGTCCGCTCACAAGAAGAACGGTTCCTAGCCCCATCGTACTGTGTATAAAATAGGTATAAGGTCTCAAATGGCGCTACTGAGTTTCAAATGTATACGAAATATACCAAAGGAGAATAAGGTAACAGTAAAAGTTGCTGTGCAGATTTGTCACTGTACTCTTGAGACAGCAAAGTATGAAACAGAAATAAATTTCTCTACTGAAGTTGATTTATTTATAGGTAGCTATTACTAGAAATCCTGTTTACCGAAAAGTTACTGCACGCTATAAATATTAAAACTAGGATGTACTGATCTAAACTGTGTGCTGTCGACCAGCACACAAATAAAACTTTGTGGCGTGACGAAGTTTCTGGCGATGGGAAAATTTACAATAGGAAGCAGCTCTGTAGAAGGATATTCCACGAGACTTACAAAAACGAAAACTACGATTAATTGGCTGGTTCAAATGGCTCTGAGCACTATGGGACTCAACTGCTGTGGTCATTAGTCCCCTAGAACTTAGAACTACTTAAACCTTACTAACCTAAGGACATCACACACATCCATGCCCGAGGCAGGATTCGAACCTGCGACCGTAGCAGTCGCACGGTTCCACGATTAATTTTCCAACCACTAGTCTACACAGTAAAATAGACACGTATAGTTCACTTCTTTGCAGAAACACGTGGAAAAAAAACAAAGACTAAATTAATTTACAGTCTATCAGACAAGTGCTGCTGCTGCTGCTGCTGCTGCGCATCCTCTCGGCTCGGCGGCTGCCGCTGCACGCAGAAAGATCCTCCTGGTGGCGTTGATGTACTTCTCCAGTCTGTGGAAATCAGTCACAGATAGACAAAAGGTAAGAAGAGAATGCTTCTTGCTATCTGTTGGATCTATTTATTGGAAATACTGCATGCCTTTGGAACAACAACGAAATTCCGGAGCCGGCCGAGGTGGCCGAGCGGTTCTAGCCGCTACCGTCTGGAACCGCGCAACCGCTACGGTCGCAGGTTCGAATCCTTCCTCGGGCATGGATGTGTGTGATGTCCTTAGGTTAGTTAGGTTCAGGTAGTTCTAAGTTCTAGGGCACTGATGACCTCAGAAGTTAAGTCCCATAGTGCTCAGAGCCATTTTTGGAATTCCGGAGAACGTACGAGAGCGATTTTTCTAGCGGCCAGCTGCTGCTGCCGCGCTCTGATCTGCCGTCTACGGCCCTTCTGGTGTGGTACAAGTTCGCCACAGTCGCTGACCACCTTGAGCCTACGGTCCGTCGCCAACACAAAAGCATGTTTAGTCAGCTAAACAATAGGAGATAAATGGATAGCCACCCCAAGTGCAACTCGTTCATCTAAAATATAGCGACACAGCTCCGCCCCCACATGCCGCCATCTTGTTCAGGGGGAACCACTGCGTCGGCGACCTCACTAGGACTAGGCACGCCCCCAGTGTCTCCAATAGGCCTGTCGCTCTGTGATAGAGAACACTATTATTTGACATCAACGCAACTCTTATAATCAAGCATCTTTTAAAAAGGAAAACACAATAGTGGCGATAATAAATTTTGCAAAAACAGACATAATGTCTACAGGGATACCGCAATCACTTTTTTATGCAATGTTACTTATAATCCGTCTTGATTGCAAAATGTTTATACATATGACTGGTTTCGGTTTCTCTAGAACCATCTTCAAATCTGAAATTTCGGTTGCAGGTGCAACCCGTCCACACTCAGCAACCTTCACATGCTGCGTCACATTTACAATGTGTTAATAATGTGACGCAGCATGTGAAGGTTGCTGAATGTGGACGGGTTACTCCTGTAACGGAAATTTCAGATCTGAAGATGGTTTTAGAGATACCGAAACCGGTCATGTGAGTAAACATTTTGCAATCAAAAAAAATGGCTCTGAGCACTATTGGACTTAACATCTTAGGTCATCAGTCCCCTAGAACTTAGAACTACTTAAACCTAACTAACCTAAGGACATCACACAACACCCAGCCATCACGAGGCAGAGAAAATCCCTGACCCCGCCGGGATTTTTGCAATCAAGACGGATTATAAGTAGCGATAATAAATGTCCTTTTTCCAATAAAATAGGCGCAATCCGTTTTCCTTTAGTTTATGAGCAAAATCGGTATAGTTTTTACGTTCGACGGCAGGATAAACGCGTTTCTCATTATTTTGCGACATCCAGAGAAGTCCACCACCACGAATTACAAATGATCAGAGGCCTATACACGTCCAACCTGCATAAAATTGGGGAAAAAATTACACTATTTATCTCCGATGATTACCGATCACCGCAGAATGTCCTTGTTATTTCGAAACTGTCGACAGAGTAAACAAAACGCAAGAAGCTAAACATCTATATTAAAGCAATTTCTTTCAGCTTGATGGACACATGACATGACCTGAGAGCGTCTCTCGCATTCAAATCAGTTTCTGTAAACAAACTATCATGCACGTGTGTCCTATATCATTTCAAACATTTCAAATAACAATAGAGAATACAATCTTTCACACCATTAGCTCACATGTTAGAAAAAAATAATAATTTTTACGTTCGGCAACAATATGTTATAATTCAAGACGGTGTTCTTGTTTTATACATTATGGCAAGTCCCGTTTTACCAAACTGATGCTATGTCACACTGACGTTTACGAAACAGATCATGAGACCCAGTCTTGAAATAGAACCTATTACAGGATGTTACCGCATTTCTAGCTCTCTTCTTTTAAATAGGAACCAATTATTGTTTGCGAGCTTACATTTGACATTTTTGCTCCATAACTCCCATCAACCGTCAACTCTGAAAACTTTCCATCACACAGTGGATTCTTGTTTTTGTAT
The DNA here is from genome assembly GCF_023864345.2 of Schistocerca serialis cubense. Classification (NCBI taxonomy): domain Eukaryota; kingdom Metazoa; phylum Arthropoda; class Insecta; order Orthoptera; family Acrididae; genus Schistocerca; species Schistocerca serialis. The sequence continues at coordinate 757,196,075 of NC_064642.1, read as the reverse complement.
TTTTTAAACACGCAATCCTGATCATACTAGTAAAAACTGTCATCATTCCAACACAAAATATACATCCAATTTCTGCTGCGTCGCTGGCGGTGGCAAAAATGACAAAGCAGGGAGGTCGACATGAAGTGTTCCGGACAAATCCGATATGTGACGAAACCGAACTACAGACCCATCGGACACATTTTGTTGTGCCGCCTAGATGCAGATACCAATGTTAGTGTTTTATCACCAAGCGTGAACGGGGACTAGCAGGCTGCTAGCTTGTCGATGTACAGAATATATATTAATAAATCAATACTTAAATACGCGGCACTAAAACCGACAGTTTATTTACAATGTGCAGCCGATATTATCTAGGCCGGTATGTCGATATTTTTCCGTCGTTATATTGATTATGTTTTCCGATATATTGTGCGCCCATAGCAATATTTTTTAAAATACGGATATATTGGATTCCCGATATTTTTAAAAATATCAACAGTCCTGATACATACACAGTTTGTATAGATGGTACAGTCTTTATTTACTAATCCTTAGGACGCATCTCATGCGTAGCCGTGATCATATCAAAATAAAAGCAATATCAGATGCATCGTATTTTCCCTACAACTTTGCGGACTTCATGGTGAAAAATGCGAGAGCTTAGCATCTGTTACTGTAATGTTCAGGAAAGTTGCTCTAGTGACTACTATGTCCGACAAGCGTTATCAGGTATAATAAATACCTTTCAGTCTAGACAACCGCTGTGTATAAGGCTGTCCATACACGGGGCGACTGCAAAGGAACGATGATCTGAGTCGCTGACTGGTTGCCGACTTGCTGACGAAGCTGTCCCACACACGGCGCAGCTCTGAAACGACGAACTGCAGCCGCCGTGTGCGGCCGTGTGGGGGAGAGAGTACCGTCTACATCTACATCTATACTCCGCGAGCCACCTTACGGTGTGTGGCGGAGGGTACTTATTGTACCACTATCTGATCCCCCCTTCCCTGTTCCATTCACGAATTGTGCGTGGGAAGAACGACTGCTTGTAAGTCTCCGTATTTGCTCTAATTTCTCGGATCTTTTCGTTGTGATCATTACGCGAGATATATGTGGGCGGTAGTAATATGTTGCTCATCTCTTCCCGGAATGTGCTCTCTCGTAATTTCGATAATAAACCTCTCCGTATTGCGTAACGCCTTTCTTGAAGTGTCCGCCACTGGAGCTTGTTCAGCATCTCCGTAACGCTCTCGCGCTGACTAAATGTCCCCATGACGAATCGCGCTGCTTTTCGCTGGATCATGTCTATCTCTTCTATTAATCCAACCTGGTAAGGGTCCCATACTGATGAGCAATACTCAAGAATCGGACGAACAAGCGTTTTGTAAGCTACTTCTTTCGTCGGTGAGTCACATTTTCTTAGAATTCTTCCTATGAATCTCAACCTGGCGCCTGCTTTTCCCACTATTTGTTTTATGTGATCATTCCACTTCAGATCGCTCCGGATAGTAACTCCTAAGTATTTTACGGTCGTTACCGCTTCCAATGATTTACCACCTATGGCATAATCGTACTGGAATGGATTTCTGCCCCTATGTATGCGCATTATATTACATTTATCTACGTTTAGGGAAAGCTGCCAGCTGTCGCACCATGCATTAATCCTCTGCAGGTCCTCCTGGAGTACGTACGAGTCTTCTGATGTTGCTACTTTCTTGTAGACAACCGTGTCATCTGCAAATAGCCTTACGGAGCTACCGATTTTGTCAACTAAGTCATTTATGTATATTGTAAACAATAAAGGTCCTATCACGCTTCCCTGCGGCACTCCTGAAATTACCTCTACATCTGCAGATTTTGAACCGTTAAGAATGACATGTTGTGTTCTTTCTTCTAGGAAATCCTGAATCCAATCACAAACCTGGTCCGATATTCCGTAAGCTCGTATTTTTTTCACTAAACGTAAGTGCGGAACCGTATCAAATGCCTTCCTGAAGTCCAGGAATACGGCATCAATCTGCTCGCCAGTGTCTACGGCACTGTGAATTTCTTGGGCAAATAGGGCGAGCTGAGTTTCACATGATCTCTGTTTGCGGAATCCATGTTGGTTATGATGAAGGAGATTTGTATTATCTAAGAACGTCATAATACGAGAACACAAAACATGTTCCATTATTCTACAACAGATTGACGTAAGCGAAATAGGCCTATAATTATTCGCATCTGATTTATGACCCTTCTTGAAAATGGGAACGACCTGCGCTTTCTTCCAGTCGCTAGGTACTTTACGTTCTTCCAGCGATCTACGATAAATTGCTGATAGAAAGGGGGCAAGTTCTTTAGCATAATCACTGTAGAATCTTAAGCGTATCTCGTCTGGTCCGGATGCTTTTCCGCTACTAAGTGATAGCAGTTATTTTTCAATTCCGATATCGTTTATTTCAATATTTTCCATTTTGGCGTCCGTGCGACGGCTGAAGTCAGGGACCGTGTTACGATTTTCCGCAGTGAAACAGTTTCGGAACACTGAATTCAGTATTTCTGCCTTTCTTCGGTCGTCCTCTGTTTCGGTGCCATCGTGGTCAACGAGTGACTGAATAGGGGATTTAGATCCGCTTACCGATTTTACATATGACCAAAACTTTTTAGGGTTCTTGTTTAGATTGTTTGCCAATGTTTTATGTTCGAATTCGTTGAATGCTTCTCTCATTGCTCTCTTTACGCTCTTTTTCGCTTCGTTCAGCTTTTCCTTATCAGCTATGATTCGACTACTCTTAAACCTATGATGAAGCTTTCTTTGTTTCCGTAGTACCTTTCGTACATGATTGTTATACCACGGTGGATCTTTCCCCTCGTTTTGGACCTTAGTCGGTACGAACTTATCTAAGGCGTACTGGACGATGTTTCTGAATTTTTTTCCGTTTTTGTTCCACATCCTCTTCCTCAGAAATGAACGTTTGATGGTGGTCACTCAGATATTCTGCGATTTGTGCCCTATCACTCTTGTTAAGCAAATATATTTTCCTTCCTTTCTTGGCATTTCTTATTACACTTGTAGTCATTGATGCAACCACTGACTTATGATCACTGATACCCTCTTCTACATTCACGGAGTCGAAAAGTTCCGGTCTATTTGTTGCTATGAGGTCTAAAACGTTAGCTTCACGAGTTGGTTCTCTAACTATCTGCTCGAAGTAATTCTCGGACAAGGCAGTCAGGATAATGTCACAAGAGTCTCTGTCCCTGGCTCCAGTTCTGATTGTGTGACTATCCCATTCTATACCTGGTAGATTGAAGTCTCCCCCTATTACAATAGTATGATCACGAAACTTCTTCACGACGTTCTGCAGGTTCTCTCTGAGGCGCTCAACTACTACGGTTGCTGATGCAGGTGGTCTATAGAAGCATCCGACTATCATATCTGACCCACCTTTGATACTTAACTTAACCCAGATTATTTCACATTCGCATTCGCTAATAACTTCACTGGATATTATTGAATTCTTTAGTGCCATAAATACTCCTCCACCATTGGCGTTTATCCTATCCTTGCGGTATATATTCCATTCTGTGTCTAGGATTTCGTTACTGTTCACTTCCGGTTTTAACCAACTTTCCGTTCCTAATACTATATGCGCACTATTTCCTTCAATAAGAGATACTAATTCAGGAACCTTGCCCTGGATACTCCTGCAGTTTACCAATATTACGTTAACTTTTCCTGTTTTTGGTCTCTGAGGACGGACGTTCTTTATCAACGATGATAATGTCCTCTCTGGTAAGCCGTCAGGTATTTTATCGTTTCGCCCAAGGGGGGGGGTCCCTCTAACCTAAAAAAACCCCGTGTGCACGCCGTCTGTTTCACACGACAATTTTCTTGTTATGCTTCGCATTTAGAGTACAAATTCGAGCTCAGGAGAAGATGTCGTGCTCAGTTATTTCCAAACGCGAATACTTAGGTAAGGCTTTACCGTGACTATTATTGACATCGAATGAAACAACAAGTTTACTGTTACCGATCCACCGTCTATTTTCGTCCACGACGCTTTTCAAAGGCTTGAACCTCCATCATCAGGTAGATATACATTTGTTACTATGGCGTATGTGTGTCTTGTGTTACGATTTTTTTTTCTTTTGAGCAACTTGTTGCACTGTCTCCAGTAGTAACAGTTTCCTTTCAGTGTCGTAACACATCATATGTATACTGTTATATTTTGTAAAAATAATCGTGATACAACACACAAATCCTTTGAAACGCATCGAGGAGATAAATAAACAGTGTCTGGTAACAGTAAACTTGTTGTTCCATTCGGTGCTCAATTATTATTACATACGAATGAAAAAAGGAAGAAACTCTTGGCGCCATCCGTAACATAGGGAAACATAAACTGCCGGCTAAGAGCCAAGGAGCTGCAAGAGGCAGATTCTAAATGCATTGTTTTTTTATATATAGTCATTTGCAAATGAACGCAATTGTCTTTACATCTGCCAGAGATTTGTGGCTCCTCTGTCGTCTTCTCGCTGTTCTCACTGCTCGTTTGCACACATAATGCAATTTTACAGAAAGACGCGGGCAAAAAGGAATACAACTGGTATGACTGACTTTCTTGTGGAGTGGACCACTTTAAATTAATTTTCTTTTCTAACAATGCATATACGGTCTACTGCATACATGTCATTTTAACTTCTTTTCCTACTTCGGTTTCAAATCCCTCCTGCAGTAGTCTGGGAACTTATAATAATTGTATGAAATGGGATGTTTTTTTCAGTCTGTGCCAGGTTAATGATATAAATCTGCTCGTTGTGTTCGAGGAGACGAACTATCTCCCACCCCTTGGCAGCGCCGGCGCCAAGTGACTAACTGGTTCATGGCGAGCTTACAACGTAACTTCCCATCGCACCCATCTCTGACTTAGTGGTAAGAAGGGCCCTTCAAAAACTGAACACAGATCAAGCATGAAAGCAGGAAAACGCTGTACTGAACTGTGAAAACAGAAGCAAAATGGTAACAGTGAATGGTCCAGGCTCAAGATGTGCAACATTGAAGGAGGTGAAAGAACGCCGGCGCCATGGTTATGTGGTCGCGGTGTTGGACTGCAAAGCAGGAGATCCCTGTTCAAATCTTCCTCCTGGCCCGTCTTCTTCTTTTTTTTTCACAAAATTATGAACTGCCCGTCCCGTCATTGACGTGTCTGTTCGCTCTATTCAAATTTGTCTCTGTCTCGTGGCGTAACGTCTGTTTTCAGTAGCGAGGTGTAATGAAGGAACCTCCAGACGTACGTACCTCCTATTTGTTCTACACTAGTGTCACATGTTATGTGACTCTCGGGTTCCGTTTTGGAAGTTTTGACTCTTGAATTCCTTTGTTCTAACGTTATTCTCAACCATTTAGTTGTTGTTTTCATTTCTGTGAGAGATCTATGCGGTATTTCGCTTGCTGTCACTATTCATCACATTTACTTGGGACGGTAAGATATTCTTACCACGTGACTCATATTCTATAACCAATGTACAGTATGACAATTGCCAAGATTACGTAAGGAGAACGGACACGCCAGTGACCGGACGGGAAGTTCATAATTTCATAGAGGAAAAAAAGAGGCACCGAGGAGATCTGAACACTGAACTCCTGATTTGCACTCCAACATCGTAACCGCACATCGCGACAACGCGGTTCTTGCACTGCCCCCGATGTTGCACATCTTGAACTTGGACCGTTCATTGTTTCTCTTTTGCTCCTTTTTGCACAGTTCAGTATACCTTCTTCCAGTTTTCATGCTTGGTCTGAGTTCAGATTCTGACTACCCGCTTGGCCATTTTACCATTAAATCTGAGGAGAGTGCGCTAGTATGTTCTGTTCAGCAAGACGGGAATGAACTGCAAGCCACCAATAGATAAGGATTTCCTATGCTACACATTAAAGTCCGTACCATTCGACACAAAGCCCGAAACCGACAAAAAGCTCTGTATGGTAACTACTAACAGGTCGCACATGGGGTCTGCATTTTCTACAATTATCCTCAATCATAAATCATCCTCATCCGCGTCATCCTCACGTATGCCGACGTTCCTTGGATCTCTGACTTCTCGAAATTCCACACGTTACTTGAAATCCAGGAAATGCATACATTCCGCCTCGCATTCCACATCCGCCTGTACCAACCCATCCACTTCCCACACCTTGTTCTCCGCCTGGAACACCTTCCCATGCTACCCATTAATTGAAAAAGACAGTCCAGGTATCGATAATCGACCCCATTCTCACCACTCTACGTACCCCGCTGCGCCACTACATACATATTCCACCTTCCAGGCCGTATCCACCCTCTCCAGCCGAAATTTCAACTCCCTGACGACGAGATCCGTCCCGAGATAGACACCTTTTTCCAATCCTAGTCACAACGCTCCGCCATCCTTCCATTTCCCTCCCTCCCCTTTTCGCCACCTAACTAATATCTGTTAGCTATCTCCTGTTTCACAGGGCCCCATAGTCGTAATTCATACTTCATCACGACCACGATCATTTTCATGCACCACCATCACCATTGTAGCGTCGTCATGTCATTTTGATTTTTGTATATCATGGATGTTGACGTCAGAGAGACAGCTAATTACGTTACTGTTATGCAATCTTTGGTCCCGTCGTGGCACAGACTTCGTCTCTGCGCAGTCTGATACATTCTTAGTTGAAGTACGGTAGGTGATGGACGTATTTAGTAGTGCTGTGTGGACTTTTGGTTGTATCTGTTAGACGAAGAAAGGACAACAAGAATGAATATGACTGCTTTTGAAGAGTAGAAGTTTGAGGTAAGGCCCCAGCACTGCGCACGTAATTTGTCCGAATGGTTATTGTCAGCCAGTTAACTGGCTCAGAGCTGACAGAAAGACCACTTCACTTCCCTGAATCATGGAATAACACATTAATTGATTAAGCTGCTTAATTTTTATAGAAATTCCCTATGAACTTTGTACTCGTTTTAAATCATTCTTCACTTTGTTAAGCATAGTATTGTTCAGATCAATATTATGTGTGAAGATCACGAGAAGTTTTTACTCTGTCTTTTAAATATATATTTCATTCTAAAATCGTTTTCTTGGCATATCATTTCATACGAATAGTTACTCTCCCCACCATGCTGTTTGTCATTACACATTACCACATGCAGCAGTTTGAGTATGTATTTAGAAACAGAAATCTAGCTTAGCCACTGCCTGCTTGCTGTTTTCTGTTGTGCCTTGAAGAAATCTGCAACAATTTTGACGCGAGGTAAGTGGAAATTTTGATTAGGGCCAGATAATTGTTATAGTTCATTTGCGCATTTAATAGAAAGGCAAAGACAGACCAGTTACAGTTCAGTTCATATTATGTTTGTTTAGTCAAAGGTTATCGTACGAGTTTAAGGTGGATAACAGTTTGTCTATATATAGTTTTTGAAATGCGTGGATGTCATTAAATGGGAGGTAAAGTGGAGCTAAATTTCAGATAGAAACAAACATAGTTTGGAGGCTACACCATAAACAACGTGGTTCAAAAATGGTTCAACTGGCTCTAAGCATTATGGGACTTAACATCTAAGGTCATCAGTTCCCTAGACTTAGCTAAACGCCGGCCAGAGTGGCCGAGCGGTTCTAGGCGCTACAGTCTGGAACCGCGCGACCGCTACGGTCGCAGGATCGAATCCTGCCTCGGGAATGGATGTGTGTGATGTCCTTAGGTTAGTTAGGTTTAAATAGTTGTAAGCTCTAGGGGATTGATGACCTCAGAAGTTAAGTCCCATAGTGCTCAGAGCCATTTGAACTTAGCTAAGCCTAACTAACCTAAGAACATCACACACGTCCATGCCCGAGGCAGGATTCGAACCTGCGACCGTAGCAGCAGCGTGGTTCCGGACTGAAGCTCCTAGAACCGCTCGGTCACAGCATCCGTCACAACGTGGCATCATTAACATTATTATTAGCGATTATTTTTAACTGTCATATAAAAACATTCACAAAGTTTTGAAAATCATACTGTAAATATTGCCCATCGATGTGTATTAAGAAACATAATTTATTCTCCACTCTTGTCGATGTATTTTAAAACATGTTTCAAGTTTGTGTGGCCTTCGGCTTAAGAGCTCTACTTCGGAGGCTGCCACCCTATTCCTTCATGGAGAATTGAAATAATTAAGGGGCAAAAAATACGTAATGAGTTGGACGATATTCATTGTGGCTGAACGCTGGTGAGGGCAGACGCAGATGGAGGTAGTTTTGAGTTACGCTGGTGCTGACGCCATTGCCCGCTATGTCGCCCGCACTGCCGCAGCAGAGGTGAGTGCCCTGTGTCCTGCGCTCCGTGCGGTGTGTCGTGTGTCCACGCCAGACGACGCGGCCATACCTCCGTCCAGTTTATGCCCCGCCGCGGCCGCATTCCGGAATCTACATACCCGCCGCCGCCAGCCGTCGCTTTGATGTCCCTGCGCCGTCAGCTGGACGTGCGTTCCCCGATGTCGTCGTGTCTGGTCCCTACTGCCGCCTCGCACCCCTCCAACCCCACTCCACCCCTCCAAACTCCCTGCGACGGCTCTGAAAAGTAACTACTGCTTTTACTACCGCACGCATTCGACGTGTGTACAGTCTGTGGGACGGACACACGGCGTCGTACTCTGGGAACGTTACCGGACACACAATCCCGTAGATAGCAAGGACAGAAAAGTGCGAGAACTGTCACACGGTCAGCGTGTCGTCTCAGATATGTAAACGACTTGACTGTGTGAAGCAGGACACCAGTAATATTGTATCCGAACATTAGGGGTTTTTTCTTTCTACTCATCCGCATTAACTTACACTTTTCCACATTTAGGGCTAGTTGCCATTCATCACACCAACTGAAAATTTTGTCTAAGTCATCCTGTTTTTCTGCAGCAAATCATTCCTGGCACACCGTTTCGATAAATATTGGCATATTGGTGAGGATAGTTGGTGATGTAGAATGGAGTATATTTTGTTGCTCTCTTCTTGGGGTTTGATTTGATTTCTCTCTTGATGAGAAAGGAGCAGTTTTCAAGCTTTTTCATCAAATCCTTTGACATCGCACAGTTGCACTAACGGTGTGTATTATGGGGGGTAGTCACTTTAACTCCTGGATTTTGAAAAACTCTAAGTACAGCTGAGGAGTTACTTGTCCTTCAATGAATCAATTAACAGAATAATTTTTTATTTCTGCACGTTAGGGATGGCGTTATCGCTGAAACAATCGGTTTCCAGTTATATCTTTTCTTCGATTTTTTATATCTATTATTTCCTGTAATAAACGTAGAAATTAAATAAAGATTGAAAAATTTTGACCATCTCAGTTTGAAGATACATAGAATTAAAACACTAAATTAAATCGATAAGTAAAAGGAATGCTAGTACACCCATCATTCGCTGCTTTTTCTCTAAAAGTGAGAAGTGTCTCAGCACCACAAAAAAATCACCAGTTTTCTTCTATTGATGTAAATTTCTTGCTCAAATATTATACTGTAATTGAGGACCATACAACTATTTGGGCTTTACGAATAGTCAGTGCTGAAGAGTGAAAACTGCAGTTAGGGAACAGTATTTTTTCGTATTAATTTGTCCGTTTTCAAGGGCTACAAGAGGGTAAAGACATATTTTGTTGGGGGACTGATGACCTTCGCTGTTTAGTCCCCCTTAAACATCCAACAACCACCACCACCACATATTTTGTAGACACATTCAGTACGTGTTACATTCTATTTTTATTGTGAATTACCAATGAAGTACCAAGTCTTATGTTCTCTCCTTGTGTGATGTCTCGAGTATGTAGTGGCTGCTCCCGTCCTTAATCTTCTGAAGCAAATGGAGCATTGTACTTCATTGATGCTGCACACTGTAGAATATTTGCAGATTATTTATGGTGCCATTCTATGAAACAATTTATGTCCTACGACAACATCGAGAAATTACCATGTACACGCATGTTATATACTGAAGAGGCAAAGAAGCTGGTACACCACTAATGTCTGCCTTAGTGCTGGAGGGAACTGACACCATGAATGCTGCAGAGCTATCCATAAATCTCTGAGAGTACGAGGGGGTGGAATCTCTTCTGAACAGCACGTTGCAAGGCATCCGAGATGTGCTCAATAATGTTCATGTCTGGGGAGTTCGTGGCCAGAGGAAGTGTTTGAATTCAGAAAAGTGTTGCTGGAGCCATTCTGTAGTATTTGGTGACGTATGGGGTGTTGCATTGTCCTCCTGGAACTGCTCGTTGGAATGCACAATGGACATGTATGGATGCAGGTGATCACACAGGTTAGTTACGTATGTGTCACCTGTGAGAGTTGTATCTAGACGTATCAGGAGTCCCATACGCCCCACACCATTACAGAACCTCCACCTGCTGACATGCAGGGTCCATGGATTCATGAGATTGTCTCTACATCCGTACATGTCCGTCCGCTCGTTACAATTTGAAACGAGACTCGTACGACCAGGCAACATGTTTCCAGTCATCCACAGCCCAATGTCGGTGTTGACGGGTCCAGACGAGGTGTAAAGCTTTGTGTCGTGCAGTCATCAAGGGTACACGAGTGGGCATTCGGCTCCAAAAGCCCATATCGATGATGTACCGTTGGTGAGTCGCACGCTGAGATTTGTTGATGGTGCAGCACTGAATTTGCGGAAGGGCTGCACCTCTGCCACGTTGAACGATTTTCTTCAGTCGCCGTTGGGCCAGTTCTTGTAGGATTTTTTCCAGCTGCAGCGATGTCGGAGATTTGATGTTTTACCGGATTCCTAATATTCACGGTACACTCGTATGTCGTACGGGAAAATCCCCACTTCATCGCTACCTCGGAGATACTGTGTCCCATCTCTCGTGCGGCGACTGTAACGCCAAGTTCAGACTCAATTAAATCTTGATAACCTGCCATTGTAGCGGCAGTAACCGATCTAACAACTGCGCCAGACATTGTTGTCTTATATAGGCTTTGTTGACCGCAGTGCCGTATTCTGTCGGTTTACACATATCTGTATTTTAATATGCATACCTATACCATCTTCTTTGGTACTCTGTGTGCAAAACGCAGTAATTCAAAGCAAATGAAATTTTACGAATAAAATTACTCACTTTTTAAAAAGGTTCATTTAAAAACCGTGCTACAGCTGCTATGGCTAACTGATAATTCGATTTTTTACCTAGGTATCAGTAAAAAAATAAAAAACACGTCATATAACTGAGGCCAAACCAATATCAAAAAATAGCCAAAATACCAGTATCGATTTTAGTTTTAACCGATCGGTTTTTGCCATCCCTACTGCACGTAGGGTTTCATAACATCAGTCAACACACATCTTATAAGGACGTTGATAGTTTTTCTTATTTTGATTTTATAATGACTACATTCCTATATTGTGCCACGTCATCCGTTTTTTGAATCCTCGGTCCCAAGCAGCCAGTACTGTCTTGTTGGCATTATGTAATCAGTTGACACTAATTCTCCAGAAAGGCTTATAGCGTACTGCGCTGTGTATGAGTAAGTTAACTTTATTTATATCCTCACGTTTTATGAGAACTATTTTTACTCTTCAATGATCCAGGGTTGAGTTATAAGTCGATTTATACTGGCAACATGGAAGAAAACATAGGAATGAAAATATTTTACTATGCGCTGCGTTAAAATGTGTATTTCGATTCATGTCGATGAACGAAAATTATCGGCTTACCCGTTGATCGGACGCTTAAGTTACAATCCCTTCTTGGAAAGTCATTCGGAACAGTTCTTGTGCACGCGGTTAAGTACAAACCTTTTTTGGAAATTTATCTGCAATCGCAAATTTTCCTTTGCTTTTCCTTTTCATGCCTTTCTATGAACACATTGATAAATACGGATATTGAGCATTATTTCAGTTTATTTGCAGTGTAAGTAAGGTAAAAACTGAAAATGAAACAAAAGATATTTGCGCATAGTGACTCGACTCCAGGATCGTCTGATTAATGTTCTGTAGTCTTTCCACGGCGCCACCCGCTGCTAACTTAGATGGCCCACGCCTCGCCCAACCTGCGCCAAAAAAACTCTACTTTTTTTTAAACGCTTGGCTGTAGCAGTTGGCAGCGATATTTCTGAACCGGGGCAAAAAGTTAATAGTGGCGACCCACCCCCCTCCCTTCTCGAGCGTTTGAGATCCGACGTAAAAAAAAAGAAAAACGATTTTTCAAAAATATATTCATTCTGTAGCCAACGTTTTTCTGAAGCGTTTGATATACAAAACATATACGTTCGAGGAAATTGAGACATTTTATCTGATCTTCAAGAGTGCCAAAGTGCAGTGTCACGCCTCTTCTTCGATCGCACGTCAGCGTTTTCGCTCTGTGGAATTCAAATGTTTCAATTTTGTAATGGAAGCCATCAAACCTATATTCAGGACAGTGTAGGGTTAACAGACGTCCGCATTTCGCGGACGTGTCCTCATTTTCCACGTTTGATGTAGCGTCTGCATACATTTTAGCGATTTCTGCTAATGTCCGCATTTTAGAGTTTTGAGAATGAAGATCTTATGATTTTTGTTTTCAACTCGCATCGTCAACAGTGTATGTAATTTTTATTTCGGTCATTGAATTTCATCATTTGTTATTAGCTTAAAATCGATCTGTTACGCACAGACAACCGAAAGTATCGATTTATGATGCGTACGAAGTATGTTTCTGTCTCTTTAGACTCTATCTAACTGCTTCTGCCATAGGCAGTGTCTATGGTGAAAGGATAGTTGTGATATCTACGTGATCTTTATTTTTGTGTGATTCACCTGTTTTTAGCGAACTGTTTGTTCATCCAGCTGCATCTCTACTTTGTGTATTTCGTATTCATGTTATTGGGTAAATTTCGTGATTTTCAAAATATAGCTTATGGCACGGAAACATAGTTCATGTTAGCAAATGAAGACATTTCATGCGATAGCTGAACAACGCGTTTTGAACATTCTTTGTTCCACTTTTGTTTGAGATAATTTCTTACCGTGCCAAAGTGCAAGTGTGCATTTACGGATAAACTCCGAGAAAAATATGGCTCTGAGCACTATGGGACTTAACATCTATGGTCATCAGTCCCCTAGAACTCAGAACTACTTAAACCTAACTAACCTGAGGACATCACACACATCCATGCCAGAGGCAGGATTCGAACCTGCGACCGTAGTAGCAGTCACGCGGTTCCGGAATGAGCCCCTACAACCGCTAGACCACCGCGGCCGGCGAGAAAAATATCCGAGCTTTCATCTTGTAAGAGCTCAATGGGAAGCAGAATGTATGGTTTGTTCCGCAGGGACCTATGTGTCTATACCAAATCATGGCACCAGCGACCTGGAAGTGCGCATGAAAACAGAAAAACATACGAAGTGTGTAGGAGATGCAAGTTCGTCAGCTTTTTTTTGGAAAACCCAGTGCTGAACTGGAAGCAAAAGTAAGTTCTGCTGAAGGAACTCTTGCTTACCATACTGTGTCTCACCACAGAATTATAAAAATATAGACTGTACCAGTGGACTGCTGAGATAACGATTTATCCAAATCATTAAAAATCTCGTGTGGACGTACCAAAACTGGTTGGTTGGTTGGTTGGTTTGTGGGGGTCGAAGGGACCAGACTACAGAAGACCAAAACTGAAGCAATAGTGAATTCAGTTCTAGCACCTCATTCAGTAGAATGCATCGTGAAAGATCTGGAATGCATTCCTTTTGTTGATGTCTCGACAGATGCTAGCAACCATGGGAATATTAAAATGATCCCCACTACTGTTCATTACATTGATGATAGGAGTGAACGACTGCAAATTAATCTTCTTAATATAGAAAGTAGACCAAATGAAACTCAGAAACTATTTCAAAATATATCACTCACACGCTTCACGAGTTTAAAATTAAGAATAAATTTATGGCGTTTGATGCAGAATATTACAACACAGTGTTCGGTGGTATTAAAAGAGGTGATGGAAATCACGTACTTGCTAACCTAAAGAGGGTACTTAACAAGGTATTGGTTGGAGTGGGATGCCCTGCTGATGTCGTTAATAACTGCATTCAGCACGGGATTGACCTCCTTGAAATTGACTTACAAGGATTAATAATGAAAATATATAACCATTTTTCAATGTATACTGTCCGTGGTGAGTCTCTAAAGAAATTTTGTGATTTTGTCGAAATTCAGTACTAGCAATTTCTCAGCCGTAACAAGACTCGATGGCTGTCACCATTCCCAGCTGTTCACAGACTTAGAAGTGTTTCCCGCTCAGAAAATCTACTTTCTGCCAGAAGGCAAACCTCCGACAGTCCTTAAGAATTTTTATGAACTCTGTCAGTGACCTATATCTATGGCGCACCCAATTTTTACTTGGAACTTGTCATAATTACATTGGTAACTTAGAAAAGGAAAAAAAAACTCCCTTATAGATGTCATCAATGTTCTGGATTCCCTTCTGTAATGGATCATATTATTTTTTTCTTTCTTCGTTATTTCCTTTTTATGCATGTAAACCAGATATAACCAACGGTAAAGTAACAAGTTACTTTGTGCCAGCGATAATGTTGTGATACAAAAAGAAAGAGTAGAGATACGCTCTTCAGTTGATTAATTTCTGTATCTTCACCTGTTCGTTTCAGTAAGTGGTAGCGGGCGGACGTGTGACTAGCTCCACCGTGCCAGTATTTCTTAAAAAATGTGTATTCCAACCGCATATTAAAAGGTATTATAAAAGATATGAGGAAGACAAGTTTATTCATATATAAATTTACTCCAATTACACCGGTCTGTTCAACATTTCGCCCGCGCCAGAATCCCGCATCAGGGGGTTCGAAGCAGATAAGAGGATTTTGCGTGAGCAGCGGTGGGGCGATCCGGTAACAGCATTGTTACAATCAGCTGTATGCACAATGGAACTTTAAATAATGAATGTTGATCTCAAATGTACTGACATTGAAGGTCTGTTGATATTAGTACCAGTTAAAGTTCACCCAGGATATGTGTGCCTTTCAATTTCTTTCACTTAATCTTTCCGGTTAATTTTAATAATTATCACGCAGCAATTATTAATCGGTTTTCATGATTGTACAATTTGACCCACCACTCGTATGACACTATTCAATGGCGCCGAGTGATATTTTTCAATTGTTGAGAAAAAAATTGAGATAAATGATTCATTTTATCCTGACAAGAAACTAATGGAACCTTTGTTGTATTTGTTACATGTCCGTGAGATTGGGACTAATAAAAACATTGAAGGAACAAACTAAAATTAAATTCTGCCTACAAACGAGACGCGCCGGTAATGCTGACTTCAGCGGTAAAGGTAGGAAGCTAGTAGCGGAATGCTTATATGGCCGCGCTTGGCGCCGTCTCTCCTGCAGTAATCTCCTTTCTTTCCAATTAATATCCTTTACGGAAAGCATATTTCTACAGAAAAGACGAAAATTTGTCTAAAGTCATCATTAAAGTGCAAGATAAGTCATCAAATCGTATAAGACTGTGTCCGGCAATAATCATGTTCGTTATGAATAAGCAGATAACTCTACATTAGTTGAAAAGTACCGATACGGACAAAATTTCGTTTTTGAAAAAATTTTTTCATAATTTTGCTAAACACTATTCGCACTGGAGCTAAAGGAAATGGCCATCGATGAAAACTCATTACAAAATGCAATATGCCAAGATGTCGGAAATCCGAGCTGAGCAACAGTTGAAATAACGCGCCAACTCGTGAACTGGCCGATGGCTACAAAAACAACGAGGTTGGCGTCCCACTATCAAAAAATCATGACACTGGTAATCATGATGTCACTTTTATGACGCAGGATGAGACAATTTCTCAGTTCTCACCGGGAAATATTCTTTCAAATAGTAAAACTGAAGCGCGCGACAGCGAAATTTCCTTTGATTATTTGCTCTCGCTGTCGCGAACGCAAGAGCAGGAAACAGTTCGTAAAAACAGTGTAAATACTAGTGACACCCACAATTTGACACAACTCATGCAACTAATAATAACTTACAAAACAACAGGACCGAGCGAGGTGGCGCAGTGGTTAGCACACTGGACTCGCATTCGGGAGGAAGACGGCTCAGTCCCGCGTCCGGCCATCCTGATTTAGGTTTTCCGTGATTTTCCTAAATCGCTCCAGTCAAATGCCGGGATGGTTCCTTTGAAAGGGCACGGCCAAATTCCTTCCCCGTCCTTCCCTAATACGATGAGACTGATGACCTCGCTGTTTGGTCTCTTCTCCCAAACAACGTAACCCAAAACAACAGCAATTTCAGAATAGTGTAACACAGCAGTTTACAAAACAACAGGACTTTCGGGAAATTGTAAAACAACAGCTTACAAAACAACAGGAATTTCAGCAAAGTGTAACGATTTCAGTGATAGTATTAGTCAACAGTTCAGTGAGGAGAGCAAACCTATACGCACTGAATTATCGGATGAACTATCCGGGAAGTTGACAGAGCTAGGTAAATAGGAACAACTTGCAGGTGAGTTATAAAACCTTAGTGGAGCGTGTCATCAAATTCAAGAGAAGCAATCCCAAGTGAATGCGAGGGTAAAAATCGTGACAGGCGCAATCAGCGAGCTGCTAGACGTGTGCAAAAACTTACCTGCAGATCTACAAAAGTTAAGTCTAAAAGTAGACCAGTTAAGTTTAGAGTCAGAATTTGCCAAAAAACAGAGAGATAAGTTATGTGCAGATGCACAGGAAGTAACTGAAAACGCTGAAGCTGGGATGCTGGATAAAGGCAACACCCTTGCTGAAAAGGTAGTGTCAGGGTGCAAACTTTATGTAGGCACTGTAGAAGAAGCTTTAAAGGGGAAAGAAAATCAACTTCTTGCTAAAATAGATTCAAGTTTAAAGGAAGTTTACGAGGCTACGAGGCAGTGTTGCTAAAACTACTGACATTCCAAAACAACATATGACAAAAAACAAAGTGATGCTTTTAGAGAAATTAGATACTTTCACTGGTTACCCACAATACGGGGCTAGCGCGTTTAAGGAAAATAGCGAAGATTGCAGAATGCAGCAACAATTGTCGGCAACTCTAACTGTCGAGCAAGCGTAGTTGCAATGCACTACGCCACAAGCGAACATAAACATGCCTGTCGCTGACAGTGCGCCGTATTTGTCAACATTACTTGCAGATGAGGGATTACTTGGACATCGACAATTTTCGATGTTTACCTCTGAAGGGAAAAGAATACACCCCATGGTCTTTATCAGAGCATTTCGAAATGTTTTACCTCGCACCTGGACCGAAGTCCATAAAATTGGATTTGTTGTGGATACACACAGGTGACGTTCTGCTATGGATTACGGACATGGCGGAACGTTGCCACTACTGTGAACAGTTTGAGACAGCCTTTCTGGATAAATATTGGTCTGACGCTGTACAAGAGAGACTCAGGCGTGAAGTATTCAACCCAGCTCCATTCAATAGCAAACATGGAAGCTTAAGGGGCTATTTTGAAAAATATTTGAATGAACCCAGATACTGGACGATCCCGGTATTTCAAGTAGACGTGTCGAAAGTTTTGAAGAGCCGTTTTCCCGTCCACATTAGGGAAAAACTCATTACCATTCTGAATATGACACCGAATACTTTCTATCTGCACTGGACTCAATAGATTTGATATACGAAGAGAGACCAGCACGACCGGAGCCGGTTAATACGTAGATTTATGGACCAACAAGTGAACAACGGATTCGTAGTACAACACGATGGCAACCTTACCCCACACAGACCTATGGTAACGATAACGGTAATCACAACGGCCGTAAATTAAATGACGGATATAAAAGAAATGGGCAAAAATTTAACAAAAAGAACTGCAACGGGCAAGTAGCGTATGGAAAACCTGTACAATACGTACACACACAAGCTATCGGCAATAATCAGCCGATCGCTTCGCAAACGCAAAACAATACCAGACAGCCGAATAACCCGCAGACTTGTGTCGAGGTCCGGATTTAGGCTGTTTTCCATCTGCCACGGGTTGGGTTGTTTTGGGAAAGGAGACCAGACAGCTAGGTCATCGGTCTCATCGGACTAGGGAAGGACGGGGAAGGAAGTTGACCGTGCCCTTTCAAAGGAACCATCCCGGCATTTGACTGGAGCGATTTAGGGAAATCACGGAAAACCTAAATGAGGATGGCCGGACGCGGGATTGAACCGTCGTCCTCCCGAATGCGAGTCCAGTGTTTAACCACTGCGCCACGTCGCTCGGTCCATCTGCCACGGCGAATGCGGACTTGTTCCCCTTATTCCACCTCAGCTACACTATGTCGGCGATTGCTGCGCAAACAAGTTCTCCACGTACGCGTTTACTATACCATGCAGACATAGGGGCTACACTCGTTTGGTGTGAGACGCTCCCTGGGGGTGGGGGGGGGGGGGGGGGGGTGGGGGGCACAGGGGGTCGAACCGCCGCACAATAACCCTGGGTTCGGTGTGGGGCGGCATAGGGGTGAAGTGGACTGCAGTAGCCATTGTGATGTTGTGGACCACTGCGGCTGCGGCGGGGATGGAGCCTCTCCGTCGTTTCTAGGCCCCCGGTTAACATACAATACAATATATGTATATTAATATTAGATTTAGCATGCTGGCAAATCACATTGCAGACTTTATGTTGTTAGTTTATTAGGAAAATATTTCTTTGTGTTTTTTCTTATACGTCAGACGTGTAAACAATGAGATGAGTGAATGTAACAAGGAAGAATTCTACTTTTATGTGTCGAGAGTCGACGATGCTCGAAATACAACGCTACGTCTTGCGCGTGGCCCAGTTGTAAACAAATAACTGAACCTGTGAAACGCATGGTAGCGCGCAATGCAATACACAACTCGCCGCGATGTACGTGTTATCAGACCAACGCAGCGCATACGCATTGTGGAGCGGGAAGAAACCGCAAGCGCGTACTCACCAGACAGACACAGCTGGGAGTGTTGGAGCATCAAAAAAAACAAACTATGAGTTACAGCCAGCACTGGCATTTGTAAAGCCTACTGCATAAACAAGGACCTAGAAAATCAATGGAGAGTCTATACTACGACTATCTACACAATACACACATACAAAGATAAGCTAAGGGATTATAAAATACACGGAAAGAGACCCTACACTACGGGATATTTACTGAAGTTACGCTACTATATATATATATATATATATATATATATATATATATATATATATATATATATATATATATATATACAATACTAACAAATTTAAGTACTGAAAGTACAACCACTAATTTTACAGTATCTGATGGACCAGAAAAGTCTTGGTGCAGGTAAACAAGCGAGTACAGAATAAGTGACAAACTGAATAAGAAGTCGCACCACGCCTATAATACACTTTATCTTTCAGATTTATAAAGCGAGTGGAGACGTACAGCATTAAAGAAGTTTTGTGATAACACGACTGCACAGTGAAGTGAATGAATACAGGGTTGAATATATGACGGAGGAATAGTAGCCACCGAGCCACTATACACTTATCTATGAACATTTAGTTTTCAGTTAGTACTAAGTTTTTCTTCCAGGGAAAGAATCATCAACACGTCCTACAGTGAAGGAAGATAAATTCTGGGGAGGATGGAATTGTAGCCGAATTTCTGAAAAGTCTTGGGCCTAATTCAAGAAAGGAACTAGTAAGAATTATTCAAAATATATGGGTTACCGAAGAAATCCCAGAAGATTAGAAGTGTGCCTTAATACACCCATTACATAAAATAGTGGACAAAAGGGGCCTGATTTCAGGCCAAACAGATAGTGCCCAAAGCAAATTTTAAACCTAAGGATGACGAAGATGCAAGGCAAGCCTACAGTATACGTCTTTGTCGACTTTAAAAAGGGCTACCATTCAATCCACAGACTCACACTATTTAGGACTCTCGAAGAAAAAGGCTTGGATCGGAAAATACAGAAAATCATTCAGCAGACATTAAAAAATACAACATCCAATGTGAAATTTATGGGAAAACTTTCATAACAATTCGAGATAAAAACTGGGGTTAGAGAAGGTGATGAGTTATCGCCTTTGTTATTCAATGTAGTTCTAGATAGAGTCATGGTAGAATTGGAAAAGAAACTTGAAGAAGAAAATTGCTGGAAACCAATTTCATTAGGAACAAAAAAGAAATAAAATCTAAATCCCCTACTTATCCTTTGCAGATGATCTCACAATAACGGCAGATTCTTGTGAGATGGCTATAAAACAGACAGAAACTCTAAAAGAATGTACAGAGAAAGTCGGCCTTCAGATATCATTTGAAAAGGCAGTGTTTACAACGGATTTAGAAATTTTCAAATTACAAACCAAATATGGAGAAATTAACAGAGTATCACACTTTAAATATCTAGGAGGAATTACCTCTGAAAAATATGCACAACAACAAAGAATATAAAAGCTCGCAAAAGTTTAGAATTAGTTCAAAACCTCTATAATTAAAAATACTTATCTTTAAATGCCAAAATTAGACATTACAAAACAGTAATTAAACCAGCAATGTTATATGCCAGCGAAACCTTGGCACTAAACAGGAAAACTGATATAGAATATCTAAAGAAAGAAGAAAGAAAAATAATTACGAAAATTTTGGTACCAAGATGGACCGAGAATGGGTATAGACTACAGAAAACGTTCAAAATTGAAGAATATTCTAACATAGAGACAGATTTTGAGGAAAAGACGCCTCGTATTCTATGGTCACATAATGAGGCTTCCCTAACACAAACAAAAAGAATAGTGAAATACTTAGATTCCCTCGCTAATGGAGGAGAATAAATCCAAAGAAGAAATAGAGGTAAGGAACAATTTTAGAATAAAAGTAGAAAAATAGGAGGTTAAACTAGAGACAAAAGCCCGAAGAACCGGAACAAAACGGGGCAAAGAAAGAAAAGCAAAATCCTCACAAACAATGAAAAACCGGTGGGCGCATAAAAGAACCAGAAGAACGAAAAGAACGGAAAATCAACCACCTTTACTTAGTGTCTTCCACACTGGGAGCTTTGCGACTAATAATAATAATAGGAAAGGACCGCATCGCAAGATAAATATAGTTATAAGTTAATATGTATGAACGAGATAGTGTGAAAGCACGCGAAGAAGAAAACAGTTGCGGTACGTCAGATATCAAGATGCTGAATTAAGGTTGAGCACTGCCAAATAATGAAGGGGCCGCCAAGGGGTCGTCGACTGCCCATGAAAGCTTCAAACATCTTATTTACATTGAAATGTAAACACTGTTTTACACTCACTCTGTATACCTCAGCATATCAAATGGTTATCCTTTATACAACGAACATCACAAGCAAATATTGAGCTACACTTTTAAACACTGAATAAGTGTTTGATACGATTCGTATCGACAGATTTGAGTCGTGTTTATAAACAACAAGCTATATTGTTCTTGGGATCACAATTAAGTCTAGTAACGAGACATAACTGAGCACATAAATGCCTTTCTGTGGAATTTCCTCAACCCTATAGTGTGTAGATCCTCCCTGGAGAACGCTAGAGAGGCGAGGCCATGCATACTATCTATTGTAGCGACTATGGTTTACTGCTTTAATTCTTTGGAGTTAATAAATATGCTCCAACAAGGAGTCATTGTAAACTGAAACGAGATGTATGTCAATTTACGCCACAAAAGAAAACAGAATCGATTATCGTACGAATGCACAGGAAGAATGTATAACCAAACGAGAGTTAAAAGTATACTCGTATAATTGTAATCAAACAATGTAACGAAATTGTAATTTAATAAAATGTAATAAAACAAAACAACGAGCAAAAAAAGGGAAGAAACTCTGTTACATACTATAATGTATATAAGAAACGGTAATGGGATGTCAGCAAATGAATAGGATAAGTGTATTTTGTACTTGTATTTGCATTTTTTTGTTATGTGTGTAGTATGTGGAAGGGACACTGCAGAAACTGTACGAAAGACGCTCGAAAAACAAAGTGAAAAAACATACGAAACCTGTCTGCAAAGTATTAAGTGGGCTTTTGATACACGTGGGTGTGCGCGTGATAAACTAAAGATGACTATACTTTGTGTAACACGAATTTTCTGTGCTCGTCAACGTCGTTAAAAAAAAAAAAAAATTCCGTGCTCGACAACGCCGTAAAAGCGCCAAGAAATTTACCTTGTCGACGGATATCGGATGTACTGCTGGCGTCCCCATTGAATAAGTGAGAGCAAGGTGAAATAAATTCCTCGAGCGGCTGAAATGTGTATCAGTTGTCACCGCAGCGAAGATTTCACAAAGGATCACGCCACTGAATACGAACTTCACGAGTTTGTACATTGGAAGCTACTGTAAACGCACGACACGGACACTCTGGCTTTGTACTAAGCAATGTCGAATATCAAAGGGTCACTTCTAGTTTTACTTGAGCCAGAATTGCATCTTGAATGTGAGTATCGGATTTTTTAATAGAGCTCATATCATACTTCTAGACAAGCACTCGAAATTGTTTTGCTGACTTTATTTGAGATTCTGCAGACATACGTCAGTTACTCTTCAAAAAATGGTTCAAATGGCTCTGAGCATTCTGGGACTTAACATCTGAAGTCATCAGTCCCCTATAACTTAGAACTACTTAAACCTAACTAAACATCACACACATCCATGCACGAGGCAGGATTCGAACCTGCGACCGTAGCGGTCGCGCGGTTCCAGACTGAAGCGCCTAGAACCGTTCGGCCACAGCGGCCGGCCGTTAATCTTCAATCAGTGTCATTCAGAGTATGTGTGAAGGACAAACACAAAGGCTGGAGTTAGATACTCTTACATGTAAAGCACTGTAATGTGGAAAAGATACGTACACCACATTTACAAACAACTTCACGTAACAGAATAACCAGCCTAGTGACATGAAAACGGCAATAAGCGGAAAAAATATTTTGTACACAGCTAATGCACACCTATCACAAAACAAAGAGGCCAGCCACAGTAACGTTAATCATAAGATACACCATCCTTTCCACTTGAACAAATTATTTCTCAAGGTTATAATCTACACCTAAAATTTACGACAAAGATTTTGCCTACTTGTGGTTTCCAATAAACCAGCGATTTCACTTCTAAATTCCGAACTATATTCTATGATATTTTTCTTCCTCTAGATCCCGCAAACTACTCTTTTGACTAAATGTATCAGTTTTTTTACGGGCCATGTTTCGTCTCGTGTCAGCCGTTATGACCGAAAGAAACAAACTGATTTGAATTTGACCGATTGTCTATGAAATCTGTACGTTCGGGCTATGAGATCGGCTACATTGTGACCACGCACGTAGTGACGTACTCACTTGAAAAGACTGGTTGGCCATCTTCGGACGATGGCGGTCGTCGGCGGAATCCACCGATCTCGGTGCCACTGTGACCGCAACCTAAGTCAAAATTTTATTTTCTTGAATATTCCGAGAAGATAATATGAAATCTTTTTCCCGGTTATTCCTGTTACTCGTTTACTTCCACTCTGGTTGTCAGAATGTATGAATTTCGCTAGTAACAATAACAACGCTTGTCATTCGCACACCCAATCAACCACATAAACAAACAGCGAATGGTGTTCACCTGTTTGTGTTTATTCGGCTCAACGCGTATAGACCCGTCCTCTTTTGTCAGCGGGAAAGTTTTTATTTCTTGATGCGACGGGGATTTCCCTGGCAGAGACATCATGTACACTACGAACGCATTCAAACGTCAACTTATGATTCGTTCACAAATCAACAGCTCTGAGTTTCAAAATCATATGTATAATCGAAAGACCAACGTGCGCTGGATGCTAGGCGCTTTGTGAAACAAGTCTTTTTTCAAGAATATGAATTTGGAGCACCCTGAAATTGCCACCGAGGGCAGATACCCCGGTTTGCCCCTCACTAGATCCAGGCCCGGCACTTGGTGCTCCCATTTCTGGCCAAGCCTTGCATATACCACAAATCTGGACGAAATCGGTGATGAGGATTAGACGCGCGAAGAAATGTGGCATATTTCTTGTTGCGTGCTCCTGAGTCGCTCGAAAGTTATAGTGTTGTTTATTTGCAGGTTCGTTCGTTAATGTCCCCAGCGTCTCTCCAACTCCACGTGGACGTAATGTGGCTGAAACTCTCCATAGTAATTAGAATGATTAGAAAGTTCCTACACACAGCACAATATCTGACACAGTTATTTCTCTAATAAAATGTGATATTACACGCGGTCCACTTGTCAGTAGTAAAGAAACTTCAAGTTCAGGAACCCACCTGTTGCTGTTTGAAAGCTAATTTTATATGCAACTGCAGTGGCTGTGTTAGTAAAATGTACGATGCATGCATGTTCGAATGAATAGGCATGTGGTGACTAGCTGTTATGAAACACAGGAAATGTATTCGTAATTGTGAATATGGGCAATGTCTAGCTGTAGAACGGAATGACGATTCTAAAAATTTCTGCTGGACTGGGACTTGAACCGGATTACCCGCTTGTCACATGTGTTCGCCTTAATCATTTCGGCTAGACCCAAACCTCCAAATGTCGTCGTCCATGTATCATGAATCTGAAATCATACACTTACTGTAATTTCCGTACAGGGGCGACATTTAATCGAATGTTGCCAGCCTGGTACTCGCGGTTAAGAACTAACACAAGCACTGCAATAGTATTTATCTGCCGATACGAGGCTAGTGAGTTTCGATTGAATGTCGCTCCTTTACGGGAGTTACAGTAAGTGTACGAGTGCAAATTAATGACACATGGACGGCGACATATGGAAGTTTCGGTCCGACAATGAAGCGTGCATGGAGAGCCAAAAATGGACAGTCTGCCTTTGGCTGTTGATTAGTCCGTACGTCTTGTTTACATCCCTGCTACAATAGCCCTCTTGCGTTGTTGGTGTGGCTTACAGTCGTCTCCGTGCAACTTACTTTTTCAATGCACCATGAAATTTTCACAACGAAAGTCGTAATTGAAGTTCAGTTTTACCACTGAGTGTGCCCGACAAAATGCGTTGGACATTGAACAATTTTTATGGCCTGACGTTCGCTTCGATTATTATGAGTCAGTATGGAGCGTGAGTAGGGTGGGCTATATGAAACTTGTGGATGACGGTGCTTGTGGAAGAATCCCCAGTAAGATGAGCCACCTTCAGTTCAGACATTCAGACAGATAGAGTGGCCCCGTGAAAGTGGAACAGTCAGGTCTCGGTCTGAGGATAGCCCATGTATTTGTGCTGCCATCTGAGGTGCTAGCAGAGATGATGATCACATCGTTGAGACCATATGGCTCTATGAAAAGTCATATGGCGGAAAAATGGGCACGCTTTACAATGTAACCAGCTCTGAAAAGAGTGCACCAGATGTGCATAGACCTTACTAAACATGTCCCATCCTATCTGAATATAAGTGGATGCCATTACATCTTAAATTACCACAGTCAGCTGAAGACGTGTTTGGGTTGCAGACAAGAGAGACATCCTAGGTCAGACTGCATGCAAGGTCACATCACGCAACTGCTGCCAGGGGGAGGGGGGAGGGAAAGAGAAGAAGTCATCCCATCTGACTGTGCTACAGTTGATGTACATGGGGTCCCTTCCGTCTGTATCATCTAATCAGAAACTGTTGGCAGAAGGATCATCTCCAAAGCACTGTCAGCAGCCCCCATTGAGGCAGCAGTGTATGAAGGACAGACAGTTCACACTGTCGAACACTCACCATCACTGGTCTTGTAACACAATGTGGGAATGGTCCCAGACGAAAGACTGGCTGCTGCAGACTTGGTGGTGAAGACTGCTGGTTTTGTTGCGATGGCAAGAGCTAGCAGTCGTTGTTGGATATACATGCTCATGTCAGAAAACAAAGGGCTCCAAAGCTGACTGTCTCTATCTGATACCTGCTGGGTGATGTCTACAGAGGAATTAGATCCTGACAGTCGCAACTACTCCCAGCAGGAAAATGTGATCGTCAGTTCCCCTGATAGGACTCGACTGGCAGTAGACTTACAGGACACATCACAGCACCATGCTTTTTTTTTTAAAGACAGCACGTGGATTCGATCCCTGCCCCCCAAAATAGATATGCTGCAACCTTCAGCTGCCCTGGAACTTCTGCAGGGTGATCACTGCACAAGCCCAACTGAGAGCGCCGAAGATGTCAAGGATGTGGCGTCTGCTGCTGAAGCTGAAGTGGTTGCAATTGCATCACATCATTACAGTTAAATGCCATTGTATACTGGAGGGGATCTGTTGTCAACAGTGGGGTCTTCTTCTGGTCTCCACGGCCCCCCCTCCCAATGAGTGCCAGTGAACCAGGCCTACTAGATTTGCACCATTAACCTCAATACCATCACTTCAAGGGTCAAGCTTCACATGTTTTGTGCCATGTTGTGGGCGGCAGATCTCGACTTAGCACTCCTACAGGATGTGCACCTCGACCAGTTCCCATCTATTTATGGCTACAACATTTGCCAGACGCCATACACACATATGGCAGTGGTTTGGCCATTTTCATCAAAGAAGGCACATGTAGTTACTACCACTTATGTGGACGACAGGATCATCAGAGTGTGTTCCCCTTCCAGTACGAGAGAAACGAGAAGAGAGACCATTCGAGGTTTTATGAAGAGGAGGTCATGTCCTCATTCGAGGGACGCTACTATCATACCATTGTAGAGGGCGATTTCCCCTGCCACACAATCAAATGCCACATTTTAGCACTTTTTGGGAACGGAAACTGCAAGTGCAAGACCATTGCCTTGTCGTTACCTGGCGGAGTATTAAAAGCTCCAGACATGGATACATACACGGAACTGGTCATTATGTGAGTCACCTTGACTGAGTCTACGTCTCTCAGGGGCTTAGGGCTGGGATACATTATGCAGAGGTATGGCAGACAGACTTTACCAATCATGATGCTTACCTATGTGCCAGACCGAGCGAGGTGGCGCAGTGGTTAGACACTGGACTCGCATTCGGGAGGACGACGGTTCAATCCCGCGTCCGGCCATCCTGATTTAGGTTTTCCGTGATTTCCCTAAATCGCTCCAGGAAAATGCTGGGATGGTTCCTTTAAAAGGGCACGGCCGACTTCCTTCCCCGTCCTTCCCTAATCCGATGAGACCGATGACCTCGCTGTCTGGTCTCCTTCCCCGAAACAACCAACCAACCAACCTATGTGCCATTTCTCTTTCGAGACAAAGTTTAGTGAAGTGGGAGATTGTGGAAGATGAAGTGCTCTTCGGGGATGTAGATATAGGCAGAAGATAGTGGAGACATGGAGGACCTGCGAGAGGCAGCACCTAACGCCCTCTGCTTGCTGCCTCAAACCATCAACAGGGACGCGACAGCGATCCTCACGGACCCCATAACGATGGAGGACGACATCGACGCCCACCGCAAAGGAGTAACTAACAAATCTCCAGGCCCAGATGGTCCCCAGTAGTGTTTTATCGCATGTTCCACGACGACATAATGACCGAAAGGGCTATTATTCATCAAGAATTGTTGACAGCTTCATTATATCGGTTTCTAATTCGTCTGCCTGAAGGGAAGTTGATCATTACTGGCGCCATACACTACTCACCAGCGATTTAAAGATCTTCATGAGGATTTTTGCTGCTTTTATTCAGAGTGGCCTGCCTCAAGTTGTGTCTATGGACCAGACGTATATTGGTGATAAGAATAACATCCAGATGACTCTCAGTGATTACCACAACATAATCTTAGTGAGGGAGATGTGTTGTGCATGCAGGACTTCGGTATTCAGTGGACTTTGAACTCACCTTCAATATGGTATGCCACAACTATCTTCAGAAAATGCTGCAGTGGCTGGACGTCCCCCAGTCCTTCATTAACACTGTCATATGCAATCTGGATGGCACGACTTCACCGTTGATGAATGGTGATCAATGGGCACAATCATTGTCATCCACTCTGTGAGGCAAGTTTGCTGTATTTGGTTATGGTATGTGTGCCATTGCCATGGAGTCACTTTACACGGACTATGCTACTGGCCGCAGGGAACTGAGAGACCATACCTCAGTCTACCATGCATATGTGGATGATCTGGTATTTTTAGTACATACACCAGATGAATTCGACAGATCACTGAACTGGGTTGCCCAATATGTTACCACAGCCAGTAGCTGCACCACGAACTTGGATACTTTTGGGGCAATGTTCATCGGCAGTGGTCTCCCAGGAAGGAGCTGGGTCCCGTACCCACTTCATCATAAGATCAAATTTTTGGAGGTCATCTTTATGTGTGACAGCTGACAGACGGCGCACCCTACCAGTACTCGTCTCCTATAAGGTACACATAAGGATATCCACAGCAGACTGCTGCAGCCTATGATCACGGTCCAGTGGATGGCTTATTTCAACATCTATGTTGTGTCCATGATGCTCGATCTGGCTACAGTCCTCCCACTGATGAAGATGATAATGCATAGTCTACAGGCGATCTTTGGTTACTTTGCCAGTTAGGAAATGTTCACCAGTGTGCCAAATGGTATGCTCACTCCCCCTACCACAGATAACGGTCTTGGAATGACCAACCTGCGAGTTAGAGCAGCTGCTTTATATATCGCCATGATGCTGAGGATGTGGTTAGCTGCAGGTATAGCTTCATGGGAACTCTGACTGAAGAACTGACCTCGACCTCTTGCAAACCACCAACTGCAGTAGCGCGTATTTCCTGACATTGTTTCACCTTAGGGAAATTTTTCTTGACCTTCAGTTACACCAAAGCCAAACTTCTGAGTAAGTGGCTGGAGTGCAGAGTCCCTGCAACATTTATTGCCAGATCGTGTGAGGCTATTCCCAGAATATGATCGAAAGCTGTCTTCTCTTGGCTACTTGGCTTGTGGTCTGGAGTTCAGGGCACTACAGTCTCGTCAATTTGGATGCAAGATTAGCCTGGTATTTATTGGTCAGCTTTAAATATATTAATCACCAGACTCCATTCCATACACATGGCAGACTCTCCACTAAGTCTCCAGTGCCAACTATCTGATAGAAATGAACATCTGGAATGTGGATGTACCATGTGAACGTAGAAGTTGACGAGGCTGATATTGGCCATCATTCAGTGCACAACCCAAAGAGCAGTGACCCTGACCGCCTTTCTCCTCCTTGATATGACGTTCTATCCAAGTACTAAGATGCATACAGTGATATGAATCATGGGTTTGACCATACCACATCTTTACTGAAATAATTGGAAACACTTTTTCGATTGCTGGGCCTTCCTACTGAAGCAATTCACTCGTCTCCGATGCCACATGCGCTATCGCCGATATTTTGCTAATTATCTGGGTAGTTTCTTCTCGGACCCTCCCCGCAGTTGGGGAGTGCTGGGTATGAGAAATTAACCTTACGTGCGTGTCAGTTTTACAGACCAGATCAAGTGACAGAACCGTGCAGACCCGTTTCTCATGAAGATGTGCCCAGCCCCAATGGCGGGTTAGAAGGATATGCAGACTTGTCGCTAGCAGCCGGGGATGTACTGTCTAATGCCGGTTGTGCCGGAAGGGCGACCTTTACTTTGTAATTATGATTTAATTTTGTTTTTGCTATTTAGACACTTCATTTACTCCTACGAGGGCACAATTGTACGAATAAAGATTGTTTGTATAACCTACCTTCCAAAAAAGTGGGCTGTTCAGGAACAAAAAGGGGAAGGCATCGTGGCCAGGCCTTGGATATCGATCCCTGCCTGTCCTCTCTCCTCCAGCCAGAAGCTGACCGCTCTACTTCATTAGGGTAGCTACACTACTGGCCGTTATAATTGCTACACCAAGACGAAATGCAGATGATAAACGGGTATTCATTGGACAAATATATTATACTAGAACTGACACGTGATTACATTTTCAAGCAATTTGGGTGCATAGATCCTGAGAAATCAGTACCCAGAACAACCACCTCTGGCCGTAACAACGGGCTTGATACGCCTGGGCATTGAGTCAAACAGAGCTTGGACGGCGTGTACAGGTACAGCTGCCCATGCAGCTTCAACACGATACCACAGTTCATCAAGAGTAGTGACTGGCGTATTGTGACGAGCCAGTTGCTCGGCCACCATTGACCAGACGTTTTCAATCGGTGAGAGATCTGGAGAATGTGCTGGCCACGGCAGCAGTCGAACATTTTCTGTATCCAGAAAGGCCCGTACAGGACCTGCAACATGCGGGCGTGAATTATCCTGCTGAAATGTAGGGTTTCGCAGGGATCGAGTGAAGGGTAGAGCCACTGGTCGTAACACATCTGAAATGTAACGTCCACTGTTCAAAGTGCCGTCAATGCGAACAAGAGGTGACCGAGACGTGTAACCAATGGCACCCCACACCATCACGCCGGGTGAGAACGCGAGTATGGCGATGACGAATACACGCTTCCAATGTGCGTTCACCGCGATGTCGCCAAACACGGCTGCGACCATCATGATGCTGTAAACAGAACATGGATTCATCCGAAAAAATGACGTTTTGCCATTCGTGTACCCCAGTTCGACGTTGAGCACACCATCGCAGACGCTCCTGTCTGTGATGCAGCGTCAAGGGCAACCGCAGCCACGGTCTCCGAGCTGATAGTTTATGCTGCTGCAAACGTCGTCGAACTGTTCGTGCAAGTGGTTGTTGTCTTGCAGACGTCCCCGTCTGTTGATTCAGGGATCGAGACGTGGCTGCACGATCCGCGAATGCTCTGAAAAACTAATCATTTGCATATCACAGCATCTTATTTCTGTCGGATAAATTTCGCGTCTGTAGCACGTCATTTTCGTGGTGTAGAAATTTTAATGGCCAGGAGTGTAAAAAGGGAAAATAGTGGTTAAGGCGACCACTCACGACAAGCGGGAAAACTTGGTTCGAGTCCCTATCCTGCACAAATTTTCGATGTCGTCATTCCACTCTACAGTTGAAGGTAGCCCATATTCGCATCAGCGAATACGCCTCTTGTACTCCAAGCGGCTGTAGTCACCACAGCGCCTTCTGATATGCATGCATATCCGAAGGAACAGTGCAATGTACTTCTTACACACACAGGCCCTGCAGTTTCGTATTATCTGGCCATACCAGGCTACCCACTCTCGATTAAATGTCTCCCATGTATTGGCATCACATGGAGTGTACAATTGCAGATTAAAGGCACATGGACGACGAAATGAAAGTTTGGCTCTGGTAGTGAAGGTGACCACTCGCGACAAGCGGGAAATACGAGTTAGAGTCTCGGTGTGGCACTAATTTTCAATGTCCTGCTTCCATTCTACAGTTGAAGGTTGGCCTTATTCGCAAATGTGAATACCTTTTTTTGTAGTGTATGTTGCACTATGATGCCGACTTTCGCCTTCTCCTTTCTGTAAGTTTCAAATTTCAACACGCATTGATGACAACACTAAAGTAACTTTCGTCACACTCATTGAGTCGAGCCGTATTTGACGTGTATAATTTCTCATTAAACGACCTAAGAATCGAGGAAAGAGGTCGTCTTCCAGTACTTGAGGACCCAAGGGATGTCAACCAGTCACTGTTTCACCCGCTACCTTGCAGCGTCATGCAGATGCTGTAAGGTGGGATATGGCTTCAGCACACCGCTCTCCAGGCCATTTTGGACCTTTCCAGACATTGGGGCCGCATCTTCTCAGTATGCTCACTTGGCATCACGAGGCTGTGTGTACCTCAAGCCAGTCCTCCCACCAAGGAAAAGTCCTTGGCACTTAATCGAAGCCAGGTTCTCCGCGTCTACGCTCATCACTAAGTTACAGAGGAAGATTATAAGACCTATAGCCAACATAATTATGAATACAGATCTTTCATATACTGCTAGATTATCCCATCAGACATGTTTGCACCTGGGACGAAGCTTTTAACAGACACGTTGTGTAGTTAAGACGTTCAAGTGGCAGTTTAATTATGAAGGTTACATCCGTCTAAAGAAGGGTTGCGGAAGCGATCCAAAAGTCCACGGTTCAAAGTCTTGTATATTAATGGTGTTCAGGCAATACTAATAGCATTTTTCAGAATTTTCGCAGCTGATGTGGTTATCTGTAACGAAGTACTGTTTGTCAAATGCTGCACAAATATTCATTCAGATCTCGAAAAGATCCCAAAGTGCTACAGCGAGTGTCAACTTATTCTAAATATACAAAATAATAAAATGCGCACTTCAAAACCTATAGAATCCTATGAGTAAAATGTCAATGAGTCACAGCTGCCATCGCTCAACTCAAACAAATGCTTGGGATTACCAATTTGTAGGAATACTGGTCATGTGTGTGGGATCCGTACCAAATACGAGCAGTCAGGGATACTGAACCTATACGAAGAGGGCAGGACAAATGGTCACATGTTTGTTTGACCTATGGAATAGCATCGTGAAAATGTTGCGAAAACTGAACTGGCAAACAGGTGAAGATAGGCACAAACAATCCCATCAAAGCCTACTTACGAAGTTTCAAGAACCAGTATTAAGCGATGTGTCTAAGAATTACTACAGTCATCTACATAGGAATCACTAGGACAAGGTTAGACTAATTAGAGTGTGCACAGAGCCTTCACAATAATCATTCTTTCCCCACCCCATGCGAGAATGTAATGGGAAGAAATCCAAATGACTGGTACAGTGGGAAGAACTCTCTGACATGCAATTCATAGCAGTTTCTAGAGAATGGAAATGGGTGTAGAGTGAGAAATCAGTTTATTAATGAAATAAAAAAGTTAAAACTTTTGAGAACAAATTAAGCTCTTATTAAATTTACAAACGTCAGTCTTTATTCAGGCATTGCAAGATAATTCGTTGACAGAACAGAAGTACGGATTTGTCAGTCAGGACCAAGTTCATCACATGAGACGGGTCGCTGGTCAAAGCGTTTGGAATACAGCAGGTACTTACGACCCACCTTCCTTCCACATATTTATTTGATGGAACAGACAATTACGGGCCCTATGGTCAGTGAAACTATTAGAGAGGCTTTACAGTTGTTGTGATGCTGAATTTATTGGTAGCTGGATGCATGATGTCATTAGAGGCGGCTTAATGGTGGTAGTTCTGGGAATACGGCAAGTCGCAGGTACAGAGAGAGGGAAGGTAGATCCAGGCCGGCATTTTCGTAGACTGGGATACGTTGCAGAGAAGTCAGCCTAAGCCGAGGCGCGGTCACTGGCCGTGGAGAGCACGGAATAGAGCCACAACAGATTGTCCCTGAGGCCAGAGGCAAAGCTTTTTACGTTACTTTCACTGACTTGTGAGGGAGTGGCTACTCTACCTCTGGAGGGGAGACGCACTACCCCGCTTCGGTAGGGGTACTCATTAGTTTTGTGGGAAACTTCCTGTAAGATCGGTATCAGCTAGGCCAATGAAAACATTTCACCGGAACGGATGAAATCGAGTGACAATGCAGGAGACCGGATACAGCGTTGCCAGGAAAGTAGCGAGCCTTTTAGGCCACATAGATGCATGAGCCGCGCTGTATCACACATGAGCAACAGTGTGTTGTTGGGGCTCAGACTGTGACATCAGAAAACGTAACACTGAACGCCTGCTTGATGCCTCGAAATGTATTAGGATAGGAGAGACAGCTTTTCCCGTGTTACGGAGGGAGTCTGCACATTACACGAAGTGGTGTACGATTAGCATCGGAGTGCTCCACCAGTTTTCAAGTGGTGGATCAGCTTTTTCACAGACTTGGATGTAATGTGAGGCAGCTGGGATGATTTGACTGCAAATTGCGGAGCACATTAGTCGATTCGGTCTTGGAGAAGAGATGTGGTTTCGGACTCAAGAGCCTGGGACGAAGGTGGATCGCGAACGAGAGTAGGGGGCAGAGGTCAGCCGTTTGGCCCGATGACAAGGCGCACGGGGCACCGCATCTCGACACTTCCACATGTGCATAGTGAACATTTTGCACGACCAGCACAAGGGACCCTTAGAGTGAGTTTCTGTTAGTTCATCGCGCGCTCATAGCAGCGGCAGTCGCTGCCCAGTTTAAGCGCATTGCGGTTGTTTCTTTCAGGGTACAGTTCACAATCACTATCATTCATATTTAATCACAGATCGCGTTATTCATTTTTTCAAGATCATAATTTGAGTCAAGTTACCACCCTTTGTTGCCAATTATCAGAGCATTTCACTTTATGAAGATTAGGAACAATATAATGAGTGCCTTGTGTTGACCTGTGTCCTTTATTTAATGTCTTTTAGAAATAAATGTATCGTGATATTGGATCCTATCTGTTATTCAAGTAGACAAGAACTCTTGAAAACCTTCATTAAATTTAGTTATCTAAATGGGAAATAATAGAAGTAGTCTTGGAATAAAAATACAGTTTTTCACCTTCAGTTTCACTGCACAGGGCCTTGTCAGTTGCATTTAAAATCCTTTGCGCATAATTTTCACTGTAGTGTCACTGAAGGGGTGGTTCTGTATCGTAGAAATATTGACAGGTAGAAGTTCAGTAGGGTCACCAACATACCTTCCACCCCAGAGAAACATTTTGTACACTGGACTCAAACTGGGAAGAATCAGAATTCAAAATCTCCTCCATTCTTAGAGTTTCCATCGTTTTCCCAAATTACTTAATGCGAATGGTGGGCTCATTGTTTCAGAAGTCCAAGACCGAGTTTTTACCATATTCCTGTCCAAGCCGACCTTTTTCCGAATCTTTCGTTACCTAATTGTCAGCGATAAGTATCCCAACCCCCCCCCCCCCTCACACACACACACACACACACACACACATACACACACACACACACACATACACACGCATCTTCTTTCTTTCTTTGTTTTCAATGCAGTTAATTCTGTTGTGGTTACGCAGAAGTTTGAAAAGGCATTCTGCAGCTCATCTGAAGAACTTCCCTCGACATTAGGCGCAGAAGGCAGGAAGTTAGACTCACGATATGGTTATTCCAGTGAGCGCTCGTACTGTCACCATTGCCAATCAACTGACGTCCCATGTGTAGGAAGTCACATAAGCTTTTTTTGGGTTTTTATCTTTATACAGAGTATTACCGTAAGAGCGCGAAAAATTTAACAGCACATAGAGATTGCTCCAATGAACATTTCAAGTTAGGGAACCTGGGGTCGGAGAAGCCAGCTTAAGGAGATACGGAAGTAAACTTGTCTAGCGCTTTGTCTAGCATTACTGTTTTCTACCTTATTTACAACTAACATACGTACTCGAACTGTGCTTTTTATTCACATGTACATTCTTTTATTTCTTGCACGGAAACAAGGAGGACGAGCCATATCTTCTACCTGGCCGTCTGAATGGCCACCTGTACTTGAAGTTCGTGTTAAGAGTTCTACCCGAGCTGATGGAGAACGGACCCTTGGCCGTTCGTGAGAGAAAGTGGATATAATATGACGATGCACCTCCTCACTTCACAGTCATGTCCGCAACCGTGAAGGGATACGTACAGCACAAAAGCGTACAGGCCGACCTCGTCTGTTAACTGACAGAGACCAACGACTGTTGAAGAGGGTTGTAATGTGTAATAGGCAGACATCTATCCAGACCATCACACAGGAATTCCAAACTGCATCAGGATCCATTGCAAGTACTATGACAGTTAGGCGAGAGGTGAGAAAAGTTTGATTTCATTCTCGTGCGGCTGCCCATAAGCCACACATCACAGCAGTAAATGCTAAACGAGGCTTCGCTTGGTGTAAGGAGCATAAACATAGGACGATTGAACAGTGGAAAAACGTTGTGTGGAGTGACGAATCACGGTACACAATGTGGCGATCCGATGGGAGGGTGTGGGTATGGCGAATGCCGGGTGAACGTCATCTACCAGCATGTGTAGTGCCAACATTAAAATTCGGAGGCGGTGGTGTTACGGTGTGGTCGTGTTTTTCAAGGAGGGGGCTTCCACCCCTTGTTGTTTTGCGTGTTACTATCACAGTATCGGCCTACATTGATGTTTTAAGCACCTTCTTGCTTTCCACTGTTGAAAAGCAATTCGGGGATGGCGATTGCAACTTTCAACACGATCGAGCACCTCTCCATAATGCACAGCCTGTGGCGGAGTGGTTATACGACAATAACATCCCTGTAATGGACTGGCCTGCACAGAGTCCGGTCCTGAATCCTATAGAACACCTTTGGGATGTTTTGGAGCGCCGACTTCGTGCCAGACCTCACCGACCGACACATACCTCTCCTCAGCGCAGCACTCTGTAAAGAATGGGCTGCTTTTCCCCAAGAAAACCTTCCAGCACCTAATTGAACGTATGCCTGCGAGAATGCAAGTTATCATCAAGGCTAAGGGTGGCCAACATCATATTGAATTCCAGCATTACCGATGGAGGCCGCCACGAACTTGTAAGTCATTTTCAGCCAGGTGTCCGTATACTTTTGATCACATAGTTTATGTGGATCCGGTGAGAAATTTCGCCTAAAACTATGCAGCACACATAACATAAATGTCATGCGTTTCTTTCTTCAAGTCAGTTTCCAGCCGCATTCTGCAGGGCTAATGAAGACTCTCCTGCAGTTTTTTCGATGGAAAGTGTTTTATCACCCACAATACAGCCCTTAATTGGCCCCCTCCGTTGTTCATCTCTGTTCACATGAACCGCTGGCTGCGATGACAACATTTTGGCACAAACAACGAAAGGCAGACCAGCATAGAGAACTGGCGGAAAGCACAGGCAGCCGCTTTCTGTGACGAGACTACTGGAGAGTTTTTACAACGCCACGACAAATGTCTAAGTCGGAGTGGCGACTATTTAGAGAGGTAGCTGGAAGGTATGGCTAGCTGTTTTAATAAAAAAAATTCATTTTCACTGTGGTTTTCATTTCCCGACGGATCGGACCTTACTTTCCGAACAGCCCTCGTAGTAATAGCTTCTCACATAGAACACATGCCAGGTTACTTGTACCCACAGTAGGGAGAATTACTTAAACATCTTAGCTGTTTTTCGCCTGAGTTTCACCATCAGCACAGTATGGCGCCAGCCTTCGTCAACCAGCTTCTGTAGGCGGTCGATTCTAGATTTGGCGATAAACGTCTTAGTATATCAGGTTTTTTTCTTTAGAGGACATGGTTAGAGATGCCATCATATGTTATGTAGAGTTCTTGTGAGTCTGTTTCCTCTGTTAGAATCTTCTGGGGAATCTCTATGATATCATTCGTAAGGTATGACTGTGGACACAAGTATTCTTGAATGGTGTGTGGAGCATTTCTCCACAGCACTGTAGCTTGGAAGACGGTATGCATTAGCTCGAGCATCTATCACAGTCATGCACTCGCACGCCGCGTGTAAGTAACTTGTCAACACAAAAACGAGCCGTGGCTGAGCGACCTTGTCTGCTGGCGCTGGAACAGGCATGTATCTCTTAGGGAGAGGCGAAGCGTTGATCGGTTCACTCAATCGCAGCGCTAGGCACCCGTTTCTCACTTGGACGCCTCACCCACTTTAATCGTAAAGCAATCTTTTCCCTGGCAGTACATCAAACAGAGTGATTTAGACACATGTAGCAGGACTGATTTAGACGTCTTGTGCATTTGAGATGGCACGTTCGACCACCAACTTTGAGAGCTTGGTGATTTTGCAGCAAGATCGATCATTCGCCTTCCATACACGGCACTGGGAATCACGTGTACATTTTGGTTACATAGAACTATGTACTCTTTGCACTGCATTTCAACTTGCCATGTGAAATATCATGGCTCTTTTCTCGTTTTTGATTCCACCAGAAGACGTAGAGATTGGTTCTGAGTTAACCTGCTGCAAATTCAAGTGGCTTAAAAACAGTTTCTCTCGCTCGTAAAGTCATGTTTCAGAAGTTTGTAAATTTACTTTCTAAATGTTCTTATGCTATGATGTTAAAATGGTTTAATCCGATATTTGTACTTATCAATGACAAAAAACTTCGTGGATGCTGCTTTTCGAAACATTTTATTGAATTTAATACGCGGATTGATTATATTGTACTGCAACGTCCCCTTAGAAAAATTTATACAAGGCTGTGCTTTAACTGACACACAATATTTTTAGCGCAACGCAATCTGACTTTCAAAAATCCCTACAAAAAAAACGGCCCTAACTAACATTAACCTATGCGTTTCACAAATCACTTACCTCACAAAAATCTTGGTTACTCGAACTACTGCAATACAGCCAGCGCCACTACTGCCAGCTAAATAAAAGATTCAAACTGTGGAAGGCACTAACTTATGATAGGGATAGTTAGCAAATGATAGATATTAATAGAGAACCAACAATGTATTTACCTTAATATCATCATATACACTCCTGGAAATGGAAAAAAGAACACATTGACACCGGTGTGTCAGACCCACCATACTTGCTCCGGACACTGCGAGAGGGCTGTACAAGCAATGATCACACGCACGGCACAGCGGACACACCAGGAACCGCGGTGTTGGCCGTCGATTAGCGCTAGCTGCGCAGCATTTGTGCACCGCCGCCGTCAGTGTCAGCCAGTTTGCCGTGGCATACGGAGCTCCATCGCAGTCTTTAACACTGGTAGCATGCCGCGACAGCGCGGACGTGAACCGTATGTGCAGTTGACGGACTTTGAGCGAGGGCGTATAGTGGGCATGCGGGAGGCCGGGTGGACGTACCGCCGAATTGCTCAACACGTGGGGCGTGAGGTCTCCACAGTACATCGGTGTTGTCGCCAGTGGTCGGCGGAAAGTGCACGTGCCCGTCGACCTGGGACCGGACCGCAGCGACGCACGGATGCACGCCAAGACCGTAGGATCCTACGCAGTGCCGTAGGGGACCGCACCGCCACTTCCCAGCAAATTAGGGACACTGTTGCTCCTGGGGTATCGGCGAGGACCATTCGCAACCGTCTCCATGAAGCTGGGCTACGGTCCCGCACACCGTTAGGCCGTCTTCCGCTCACGCCCCAACATCGTGCAGCCCGCCTCCAGTGGTGTCGCGACAGGCGTGAATGGAGGGACGAATGGAGACGTGTCGTCTTCAGCGATGAGAGTCGCTTCTGCCTTGGTGCCAATGATGGTCGTATGCGTGTTTGGTGCCGTGCAGGTGAGCGCCACAATCAGGACTGCATACGACCGGGGCACACAGGGCCAACACCCGGCATCATGGTGTGGGGAGCGATCTCCTACACTGGCCGTACACCACTGGTGATCGTCGAGGGGACACTGAATAGTGCACAGTACATCCAAACCGTCATCGAACCCATCGTTCTACCATTCCTAGACCGGCAAGGGAACTTGCTGTTCCAACAGGACAATGCACGTCCGCATGTATCCCGTGCCACCCAACGTGCTCTAGAAGGTGTAAGTCAACTACCCTGGCCAGCAAGATCTCCGGATCTGTCCCCCATTGAGCATGTTTGGGACTGGATGAAGCGTCGTCTCACGCGGTCTGCACGTCCAGCACGAACGCTGGTCCAACTGAGGCGCCAGGTGGAAATGGCATGGCAAGCCGTTCCACAGGACTACATCCAGCATCTCTACGATCGTCTCCATGGGAGAATAGCAGCCTGCATTGCTGCGAAAGGTGGATATACACTGTACTAGTGCCGACATTGTGCATGCTCTGTTGCCTGTGTCTATGTGCCTGTGGTTCTGTCAGTGTGATCATGTGATGTATCTGACCCCAGGAATGTGTCAATAAAGTTTCCCCTTCCTGGGACAATGAATTCACGGTGTTCTTATTTCAATTTCCAGGAGTGTATATATATATATATATATATATATATATATATATATATATATATATATATATATAGCAGTTCATGACAAATTTCAAATTTCCACCATCTCTCTCCCCACATCCACCACTGCTGGCGGCTCACCTCCAACTGCGCAACGCTACGCGCTGTTCACATCCAGCTGCCGCTGCCCAACACTACAATGGCAGACAACAGTGCAAACTAGCCACAGACTGCACACAGCATCACAGAGTAGACCCACTGTAGTCCTGGTAGAGATTACAGTATTGTTGGGCCACCAGAGGTGCTGCAGACCCACTGTAGTCCATGTAGAGATGGCCAGCAGCCATCTTTTGTGACCATGCAGGTGCACAATCACCACTGAAGAGTCTTGCGGATAATATAGCAAGTCCATAACCACCACTTGTGCACTCAAAAAGTTTTTGGTATTGTCCTTAGAACCAGCAATGCTGTTATCCAGTTCCTTGCTGAATTATTAACACATGTGCAAACACTAACAGTCCCTACTTCTCACATATTGTCCATATACTATGCCCAACAGAGACGTGTGCAGTGAAATGGAACTTACAAGTTAATAATATGATGAAATGGTGTCAATTACAATTTTATAACATAAGAATACAATTACAAAGGTACAAAATACATCATTAAAGAACATAACAATACAGATAACATTTGTAGGAAAACAGGCTTTACAAAAGAATTGAAATAACGTATACATCAGTGTTACAGGAATTATGACATGAGTACATACATAAAAGATCAGAATAATTATTGAAACATCGACTTCACACATGAGCATTAAAACAGAACAGAATAAATAATGTCTAACATCTTTACAAAGTAAATAACATATTATTAATGCAAATTATATTTGAGGATAACAGTATTCCTCATCATAGTGAATGTAGCTTAGTACTAGAACAAAAAAAAATTTCTATGAAACAGTACATAGAGACAGGAAGAAAAGAAATACACAAGGGTACACAAACACATAGCATAATAATACAAAAGGAAAGGACAGGGTTTGTTTTACTGCAGTATTTTGCAAACAAAACTTTCTTTACTTCTTGGAGATATCCCTTCATTCATCATTATTCCCAAAAAGTCCTATCTATACCTGCTTTCTGTATTCTATTCACATTTCTTTCAAAATAATTATTTCTCAGTGCACAATACTCATTTTTGCCAAATCTGTTTCTTATATCTTCTCAATGCGTTTCTTCCAATTCATCGCAACTCATTATCTTATATAGTCTACCCCCTCTTAAGCTAACTTAAATCTACTGAGCTCAGATGCTAAACTCAGGGACGAGGCAATGCAGCAGCACAAAACAATTAACGCAAACAGCAATGACAAAAAAATTCAAATTTGCAAAGCAAGCAGCATTATAGAAATTAGCAAAGCAATTGCAATATTACAACTAATATAAGGCAATGTGTAGCAAACAAGAAAAATAAATCTGGCTTAGCAGAGTAACACAAATTAAAATTCAGTAGCACTATGCCTGGCAGACAATAGCAGAAAATGAAATAACTTATACCTAAACATGACATAGCTCAAGCAGAAAAAATAGTACACTAAAGACAACAATGCAGATAAAGGAAATGTATAATTGCATCTTAATGTCTATATAATTAAAGTGGTGCACCACAACTATTTCTACAAAAGAAATTACAAAGTACTTGAAAAGAAAATGATATATGCAGTTACTGTTATTACTCCCTTCTTATTGTTCTTTCCATTCCAAGAGCTCCTTTTTCGAAGAATGTGGGTCATAAAATAAATATTTAATAGATCTGTTGACAGAAAGTGTTCACATTAGCAAATGCATTTAATTTTATTTTATGAAACCAATGCTGCAAGACAGCTGGAAACCAGATATCAAATGAAATAAGCAACTATCTACAAAGTAAAGCATAAGATAATCATTCAGTAGTCATGAGGCATTTCATAAGTTAGTAGAAATTCTCTCAACTCTCGTAGAAAGATGCTTGTCATAATCAGGTGTGCAGATGTAAGTATCTTTCCAAGTAATGAGCGTGTCGTTTTTGCGATGCTCTCTCTAAAGGAATGTCAATGGCGAGGATAATGGCCTCTTTTTTTTCTCCACCTAATGGCTTTCTTTTGTCAGATGACTACCTCTCAGCTGGGCGCCAAAAACGCATTACGTCAAGCTCACTTACCTTTCTTAACGAAATATTTACGACAGCAGTTTCCGCTACAGTGACAGTCAAATATAAAAATTTCATAGTTCGAGAATTTGCATTACAAATGTAGAAACAAAATCCTGTAAATATGTGTCCAAAAAATTTTCGTCGGCATTGTGATACATTCACGCATTTACATACATTTCATAATTTTTAAAATACGATTTTTGGTTTCCAACATCCTTCTCCACAATTCAGAGTCCCTAACCACTACTCATTATTCCTTACCTTATTATACATATACATATTCGTCGACACTTCTTCAATATTTCATCATAAGAAATACGTAGCATAATCAAATTCCTCATTTACGGTAGCATCATCTTATTGATCATAAACATACCTCAACAGCATAATACACATCGTCGTCGTAATAATATCATAACACCTCAGTCAACTCTCAAAATCGTCATAGCTTCCTCCAATAATTTCAAAACCTAAAAAAATTCTCTGCTCATGTCAAAAGTGTCATCTGCCTCAAACGCACTTTAAAAATCATAATCCCATACCAAATATATCATTCAAAGCTCTTGTAGTATCACAATGGTTCCGAAAAAATATGAAGAGTTCACAAAGTACAGACAAACTACAATTTCATAAATGTGAAGTTAGCCAAATGTGTAATTGCGTAAACATGTGTCACCGATGTAGTAAAAAAAATGATCAGATAGCTGTGTAATTTGTGTGTTAGAGAAATATGGTACCGATGTGTAAAGTTGTATAAGCAAATACCATATTAGCTAGGGCTCCTTGTGCTTGCCAAACACATGGTACACAAAGTAGGCGTGTACCCCCCTGAGGATTAATGAATAATACCCTCAGGTGTTACAAATTACAGCAATGGAATGAAATGTGTCACGGAAAACCTTTGTATCATTGTACTTCAAATATCTTTAAAAATAAATGATTTAAGTATAAAATTAATCACTCAAATACGTGTACTGTAGCGCTACACTGTGCGTCTTGTTGTGAGATAATCTCTGTGGAAGTGTCGTAGTTATTGTCCTCCGAAAGCTAAGTTCTGCAGAAGTCAATGTACTTACCTCATGATAAACAAAAGTGAAATGCTTTGCGTATAGATATCTTAGTCATTATGCTTATTGCCGTGATGAAGAAAGTACTGTGCTGTAACGTATTGTTGTGCTACGGAAAAGGCTGTCTCATTGTAGTTATACCACAAAAGTTACTACTAAAACATGTTTTACTTTCCAGAAT
Organism: Schistocerca serialis cubense; assembly: GCF_023864345.2. Classification (NCBI taxonomy): domain Eukaryota; kingdom Metazoa; phylum Arthropoda; class Insecta; order Orthoptera; family Acrididae; genus Schistocerca; species Schistocerca serialis. The sequence continues at coordinate 757,152,979 of NC_064642.1, read as the reverse complement.
AATACAGAAAAACTGTGCAGATATAAAACAGAAACACTGCAAAAGCAACATTGTAAATTGTCACTCATTAGTAGCGTCATGATAAAACCGTGTAGTTGTCACATAAACTAACCACTGTGTCATCTGATATCTCTCAGAAAGTACTTTAAATCCAGAATGTATTTTCAAGTAAACCAAAATGTTGCATTAAATCTCATTAGCAGTACTGGTAAATGTTCTAAGTATGTAAGCCTTATAGTCGTTCCATAATCGTGCAACTATCAAGCAAGAATGTACACACACAATAACACTGTGACGTCTGTTCACTATAACAATGCATTCGTCATTTCTGTTTAAATAAGTTCTCTTGGTTCTTGATTGGATATTTAACTTCAAACATTGTTGTATGTTAACTGATTCTAAGTCTGACAAAGCATATTAGTAATGTGAAGCGAAAAATTTTATGGCAAAGACTAAGTTAAAAAGCAGATTATCTTTCAATAAACGGTTTTACATGTGAAATGTGGTGTAAACCTTTACTCTTCCTAGTATGCAGACTTTCAACTGAAAAGCAATTGTCATGTTTTATACGTCGGTAAGGGATGCTAAATCTTTTCTCAAGGTTAGCGTCTGTGTTATTTTTCTCTGAGCCAGCCGGCGCAGGTGGCTGCTTGCGGTGCGAGTCATTGTCTGTCCCTTTGTTGGCGCGCGTCGTTACTGGGATTAGGAGACCTAGCTTTTACAAATTCACTCTGACGAGAAGGCCCTGCCCTGTTTGAATCTCGCCAGTTCTGATGCAATTCAGGTCTGTCGTTACGAATATATCGTCTGTCGTCATGTCGGTAGATTCCGTAGTTTCTTCCTTGTCCATCACGTGGTGGAGAATTTCTCCCTGAATCGTAACTGTGCGCCAAACTGTTGCGTCTGAAGTTATTCTGCCTCCCTTGATAATAATAGTTCTGGTTGCCAAATTGTCTGTTTCTATGATTGTCTCTGTCATATTCATTACTACGGAAATGCGATCTTTCTCTGTAACTATTACTCTGCCAGTGGTTGTCATACGGGTGGTGTCTGTTTTGGTCACGATTTACGTTGTAAGAATAGCCTTGTCGTGTCCAGTTATTATATCTTTCATCGCGGAATTGTGACAGATGTGACCTGTAATTGTTGTGCTCCTGTTTCCATGTTCCCCGATTGTCAGTGTCAATTTCCAGTTCTTGTAACAGTCCCTGAAAAGCCTCAATGTCTTCTTTGCAACGTCCTGCTAAAATAAGATGTCGTAAATGTTCAGGTAATTTGATTAAGCAAATGCGGATGAGTTCTGAGGGGCTGTATGGGTTTGACAGGTACTGATTCTTGTGCAACATGTCTTCAAAATATTTCACAAGACGGAGAATTCAGATTGTTCGAAATGTTTCATCATTATGATGCTATGTTTTACTCGGTCTTGTGTAGCTTGAGACCAATATGCTGAGAGGAAGGCATGATAAAATTCTCCTTCACTGTGGCAATCGTGAATGACCGATCGCATTCTTACAGCTGGTTCATTCCCTAAATAGCCACACATAAATTCTAATCTGTGTTCTAACGACCAGTTGGGAGGAAAAAAATGAGAGAATTGATGGAGCCATGCTTGTGGATGAATGTCGTTGGCAGAATTGTTAAATGTTTTGAATTTACGTGTAGTAATAAACAGCTTATAGTCAAAATCATCGTGTCGGCGAGTAGCATATCTGTCATTGTTACGTCGTGTCGGCGGTTCCATCTCAAAATTCGGTGCACCTTGCCAATTTCTTTCATAATTTCCGAAGTGCGCTGTGTTATTATTTTGTGGTTGTTCCGTATTTCTATGTCCCTCTTCCCGTATTGGGGCGCGAGTGTCCTCTGAAATACGTAATTCTTGTACTACCTGTGTCAGCTGATCTTGTACTTCGCGGATTTCTCTTTGGTGTTGCGTATTAATTTGATTCTGATTTTGTTTGAATTTCCTAATTTGTTCGCACTCTTCTGTGTCATTAAAGACTACCGGATTTGTGTCATTCAGATTATCATCTACCTACGTAGATAAATTATTTAGCTGATCCGAAAGTTCAACTACTTTCTCTGATAAAGTACTAATTTCCTCCATGTGTCTTTCTACTGTGTCCTTTAAGTTTTCCTGAGTTTTTGCAAGTTGTGTAACCGAATCGGTAGACGCAGCTGAGTCAATTTTAGCTTGCAAGGTCTCATGATTTTCATGAACAATAATTTGCAGTTCTTTTATGGCTGCTTCGTGATTCTGTAATGCATTTTCATGCCGCAAAAAAATAGGTTGAAAATGCTCACAAATTTGAGTTTTTACATCATTACAGACTTTTTGACATTTCGATTCAATGTTATGTAACTCAGTAGTTAAATCTTCACACGTTTGTTCAAGAGTTTGTTCCAAAGAGTCTAACTTTTGAAGCTGTTGCTGTGTTTGTCTCTGATTTTGTTCCAGTGTGTCTAACTTTTGAAGATTTTGTTCCATTGTGTCTAACTTTTGAAGCTTTTGTCCCATTTGTTGCATTAATTGTAATAACAATGCACTGGTGTCTGAAACATGTTCCTCAGTGCTTTACGGCAGTGAAGTTCACCGGTAACATTCACATTTTGACAAGCGGAAAATGTGTCTTGACTCATTTGAGAAAACGGTGAGAACCCAAAGCCTGAGTCTGCAGTATTTGCAATATTGTGTTCTGTCATTCCCGATTCCTGAGACGAGCTGTTGCCGACCGATCGATCGATAACGCTTCCCTGTTCGCTACCTGTTTCACTGTCTACACCATTATTTGACGCCCGCTCCATTTCCCTATGCAAATTTACCAAATTACTACTTTGAATCCCGCATCTCGTGGTCGTGCGGTAGCGTTCTCGCTTCCCACGCCCGGGTTCCCGGGTTCGATTCCCGGCGGGGTCAGGGATTTTCTCTGCCTCGTGATGGCTGGGTGTTGTGTGCTGTCCTTAGGTTAGTTAGGTTTAAGTAGCTCTAAGTTCTAGGGGACTGATGACCATCGATGTTAAGTCCCATAGTGCTCAGAGCCATTTGAACCATTTTTTGAACTACTTTGAATGTCTGTTACTTCATTACACAGTGGTGCTGATAAGCTACGCTCGTCGTCACTATTATTTCTCAGTTTACTTTGGAGCCTAGTGTTACGTTTTTCACACGCCATTATTGTCACAATATTTCACACGATAACACAGAAAAGCACAATTTGAAGAACAAAAGTAAGAGAACACATTAACATAACACTGAAAATAATATCTAGTTAATTGCAGCTGCGAAATACTTGGTGCAAATCTACATGCATGCCACAACTGTTTTACTGTACAACAATGAAAGACTGCAACTACAAAGGAGATTTTCTCTACAATTACGCGCTAGCAATAAACAAAATCTACGCTAATTACACAAACTACAAGGAAAAAATCAGAAGATTCCCGTGAGGTATCCTCGGCTAAGGGTCGACATATGCAATGTCCCCTTAGAAAAATTTATACAAGACTGTGCTTTAACTGACACACAATATTTTTAGCGCAACGCAATCTGACTTTCAAAAATCCCTACAAAAAAAAACGGCCGTGACTAATATTAACCTATGCGTTTCACAAATCGCTTACCTCACAAAAATCTTGGTTACTCGAACTACTGCAATACAGAAAGCGCCACTACTGCCACCTAAATAAAAGATTCAAACTATGGAAGGCACTAACTACTGATAGGGATAGTTAGCAAATGAAAGATATTAATAGAGAACAAACAATGTATTTACCTTAATATCATATATATATATATATATATATATATATATATATATATATATATAGCAGTTCATGACAAATTTCAAAACTCTGCCATCTCTCTCCCCACATCCACCACTGCTGGCGGCTCACCTCCAACTGCGCAACGACACTCGCTGTTCACATCCAGCTGCCGCTGCCCAACACTACAATGGCAGACAACAATGTAAACTAGCCACAGACTGCACACAGCACAGCCAGAGCGCTACGTAACGTTGCCAATAAGAAAACATAAACAGCCTACTTACAGTACCTCTTCCTTTGTTCGCGTATCCACCATTGCCCTATATTCTGTACGTGAGTGCTTCAAATATTGCTCCATAGGATGTGCGTCGTTCACAGTTTCGCTCAGAGGCAACGACATATACGTAAGTATCACTTGCAATTTTGTTCCGTAAGAAGTTTTGAACAATATGGTACTTCGAGACACGTCGTGACAGAGATTGCTCTAAACTAAACTTGCTCTTTCTAATATAAAAGCTCTCAGTTTTTAAGGTTATTTGGTACTATAGGCCACAAATGACAGCCGGCCGGAGTGGCTGAGCGGTTCTAGGCGCTGTACTCTGGAACTGCGCGACCGATAGGTCGCAGGTTCGAATTCCGCTTCGGGCATGGATGTGTGTGATGCCCTTTGGTTAGTTAGCTTTAAGTAGTTCTAAGTTCTAGGGGACTGATGACCTCAGCAGTTAAGTCCCATAGTGCTCACAGCCATCTGAACCACAAATGACAAACACTTCTGCCCTGCATATACTGAGCCTATGAAGACCAATTTATTACACTTTGAGGCTATTCGCTATAGTGTTTATAGTCAGTGTTCTAATTTAACTTTCAACTCTCAGCTACGTTACTTTCCAGTAACACCCCCCTCCCCCCTCCCCTCCTCCCCCCTCCCCCATTGGGTCGTGCTTTCCGTAAGTGTGCCATCTCCTGGACTTAATATTTGTAGTCAGACTGCGTTATTAATGAGTCATGTCCTGTGTCTTGTGGTATATTTCACAGCAGAAATCAGATGCATAATCTAATATGAAGCAGTGACAGCTTTCAAGCTAACGCTTGTGTTTTTTGCTGTACCGTTCAATTTCTTTCTCCAAACGAATGTCTCTCTCCAAATTTTCATTTTCTAGATTTTCCCTCAGAACTTCCTGTTTTATTGTGAGACAATCTACCGCTTGTGGATCTTCTCGTCGAATGACTGTACAGTAGTGTATGACTTAGCTGTTACATTTAAATATACTGAAAGTTGCTTGTCATGTACGTCAACCTTCAGCTTTCGCTTTTCTATTAGTCTGCTAACTCTTTTGCTCAGGTATTCTGTACCTAGTTGTCAACTTCTGAGATGAAGAAAGTCCTTGCTCGGGTGAGATGGGTAGTTTGAGCGACGTTCGCCGATGAGCACTGGGATCAGAGGGCTCTGGGCCGGTGCTGTGTGGCCAGCATTCGAATGGTAGCTAAGGGTCTTGCCTTGTTCTTGAGCTGTATCTGGTCTGGCGTATGCAGACATAAAAACTGACGATGAGATTTGCTTCCTACATTCTCTGGTTATAAGCTACGAGTTATGACGTAACACACTCTGTAGCACAGCTTAGAGTTTTATTTCCGTGCAAAGAATTCACGTCTGTACTAAGCCACAACAAATGATAGGATTCAACATGCATTGTAATATGTAGTGTCTAGTCTCGAATCATGTGGTCCACAATTCGAAATCCCAGGCCTACTATATTAATCTCTTTCTCATTCTTTTAACGGTTCTTGATATTGTCGTAGGTCTCTTGAATACTTTGTGGATAAATTCTTTGTTATGCAATGGTACAGAGCGCAACCTGATTCAAGCAGAAGAAACTGTCTCCTTCCATGTTCTATGAGAAGTGTTCTGACATGAAGTAACTGGTAGATTGGAAACGATCTCTCTAAACTTACGAACTTGACCACTGTTAAATTGCTAGCTGATATTCCATGATTCTATTTAATATGTCACGTATTCATGGACTTAACAAACTAAGCTATCGTACGGATTTTACCACCATCATTTGCCTTCAGGAAAACTATTTATTCACAGAGAGTTGCTTCCACAGTCGCTACTCATTTATTCAAAAATAAGCTTATTAGCAGTTTTTGGAATTAATATTTCAGGTCTTTGAAAGTACATTTACATCCATATTTTAGTGGCAGATTACGAATTTCAGTATCCGTAGAATGTTTATTCTATTTCTTCAGTCCTTGCGTAGAAAAGTATTTAAGTCACTGTTGTCATCCATGAATGCTCATTGCAAAGGCTTTGTCTACAAGATTGGGTATTTACAATTTTTGTTGAACTGACAAATTTGATGGTGGGAAACTGAAACATTGAAGAAGATTTATATGTTCATTTCAATCTACAGATCAACCATTGTGCAAAGTAAGTAATCGCTATTTTCACTTGTTCTTAAAATAAAGTCAGAATTCACAGACTGTAAGAAGGCATTTTAATTAGGGTAATTTTATACAAATTCTTACATGTACTCGGAATGCAATAACAAACAGGGCACTTACAGTATACACCAATTTTCATTGTAATTTATCGCAAACTTTGTGCAATACCCACTTTTCTATTTTGTTCTCCTAAATGTAACAGTAATCGCCTCGCCTTCAATATAAATGAGTCAGTTGGACTCAGTCAATCATACATATAAGTGGGTATCACAAATTATAGGGATATTAAGTGGAATGATCATATTGATTGGTTCAGTCGTATGTATAGTATGGGAGAGATATCTGTTCATTGGTAGGATATTGGGTAAATGCAGTCTGCAAAAGTGCTTACAAGGTACTATGCTTCAAGTGTATGAGACCAATGTCAAATGGAACAACAAAATATAATGAAGTATACAACGAAGAGCAACATGAATGGATCGTAGGAGCTGCTGAAAATTGTGAAGTAATGGACACTTGAAGAGTCAAGTCCACGTACGAAGTGTGAACAACCAGTATTAAGTGAGGAATATAGTACAGCACTCCTGGTGACAGCGAAAACCAGTATAATTAGAGACACATAAATTTAAAAAATCATTTTTCCCGCTTTCCATAAATGAATGTATCAGAGATAAAGCATAATACGCTTAGTATCCTTTACCATGCACTTCTCAGTGGTTTTCAGAGTAGATTTGATATTCATTGTACTGATGAGAAATTTGGAAGCTGTTCCCATAAGAAGTTGGTTGATCATTCCAGTGACTGCCCCAGCAGAATCTAATAAATACTAAGATCGTCTGCTTGAGCTGAATGGTCACTCGTTTTTTGCCTCCATTTTTGACACATTTCCTATTGATTCCTTTGCGAACAATTTTCTCTATCGTAAAGCAGAAGGATAAATATGCAGATCAGAGACGTCAGAAATGTTAAATTTTACTTTGGAAGTTTTCTAATACAGCGTTTTGAACGATTTTTTGTGTCTTGTTGTTCAGGGCCTAGATTAAAGTATCTCACACTCAAACCTCCAGATGTCAGACACTCAGATCAGTACCAAACGCTATATGTCGATAGGGTATCTCTGATTCAGTTCGTACTATGTCCTCTCGTCCTGCAGAACTTGCGCAAACGTTAATTAAAAGTAAATCCAAAACTAGAGAAGACATCGAAAAGCGTTACTGTAAGTAACTACACTAATGGCCATTAAAATTGTTACACCAAGAAAGAATGCAGATGATAAACGGGTATTAATTGGACAAATATATTATACTTGAACTGACATGTGATTACATTTTCACGCAATTGGGGTGCATAGATCTTGAGAAATCAGTACCCAGAACAACCACCTCTGGCCGTAATAACGGCCTTGATATGCCTGGACATTAAGTCAGACAGAGCTTGGATGGCGTGTATAGGTACAGCTACCCAGGCAGCTTCAACACAATACCGCAGTTCATCAAGAGTAGTGACTGGCGTAATGTGACGAGCCAGTTGCTCGGTCACCACTGACCAGACGTTTTCAATTAGTGAGAGATCTGGAGAATGTGCTGGCGAGGGCAGCAGCCGAACATTTCCTGTATCCAGAAACGCCCGTACAGGACCTGCAGCCGGCCGGTGTGGCCAAGCGGGTCTAGGCGCTACAGTCTGGAACCGAGCGACCGCTCCGGTCGCAGTTTCGAATCCTGCCTCGGGCATGGATGTGTGTGATGTCCTTAGGTTAGTTAGGTTTAATTAGTTCTAAGTTCTAGGCGACTGATGACCTTAGAAGTTAAGTCGTATAGTGCTCAGAGCCATTTTTAGCCAAGACCTGCAACATGCGGTGTTGCATTATCCTCCTGAAATGTAGGGTTTCGCAGGAACTGAATGAAGGGTAGAGTCACGGGTCGTAACACATCTGAAATGTAACATCCACTGTTCAAAGTGCCGTCAATGCGAACAAGAGGTGACCGAGACGTGTAACCAGTGGCACCCCATCCCATCACGCCGGGTGATACGCCAGTATGACGATGACGAATACGCGATTCTAATGCGCGTTCACCGCGATATCGCCAAACACGGATGCGACCATCATGATGCTGTAAACAGAACCTGGATTCATCCGAAAAAATGACGTTTTGCCATTCGTGCACCCAGGTTCGTCGTAGAGTACACCATCGCAGGCGCTCCTGTCTGTGATGCAGCGCCAAGGGTAACCGCAGTCATGGTCTCCGAGCTGATAGTCCATGCTGCTTCAAACGTCGTCGAACTGTTCCTGCAGATGGTTGTTGTCTTGCAAACGTCCCCATCTGTTGACTCAGAGATCGACACGTAGCTGCACGATCCGTAACAGCCATGCGGATAAGATGCCTGTCATCTCGACTGCTAGTGATACGAGGCCGTTGGGATCCAGCACGGCGTTCCGTATTACCCTCCTGAACCCGCCGATTCCACATTCTACTAACAGTCATTGGATCTCGACCAACGCGAACAGCAATGTCGCGATACGATAAACCGCAATCGCGATAGGCTACAATCCGACTTTTATCAAAGTCGGAAACGTAATGGTACGCATTTCTCCTCCTTACACGAGGCATCACAACAACGTTTCACCAGGCAACGCCGGTCAACTGTGTATGAGAAATCGGTTGGAAACTTTCCTCATGTCAGCACGTTGTAGGTGTCGCCATCGGCTCCAACCTTGTGTAAATGCTCTGAAAAGCTAATCATTTGCATAACACAGCACCTTCTTCCTTTCGGTTAAATTTCGCATCCGCAGCACGTCATCTTCGTGGTGTAGCAATTTTAATGGCCAGTAGTGTAATATGTATAGCTCCCGTGGGGAAATTGGTAGAACGTTAGAATGTAGTACCAAGAGTCTATGGTTCATACCCCAACGACGAAACCTTTTTTTACTATATGCATGAAAGTGTACATGGGACTATTAATACTTCAGCAGGTGTGGTGCAATTGTTTATTTCTTTTGCTGTTTCGATTGTTTATGTTCATTCTGTGAAACTACAAATGCACTAGCTGGTTCATTATGAGTGGTGTGTGTTCTGTTCCACATGTCGGATGGAACACCACACATGACTATACAAATGTACTCTATAGGTTTGCAACTTTCAACTAACGACGCGAAAGCAGACTGCCAAAAGAACATTGCTACAAACTCCGCAAAGTTTCTTTACATGTTAGAAAAATGTTCCCCCATACAAGAGTTTCGCGCGTAAACAGTTAAAACAAAGTTTCATTAATTTGGCGCGACGACCTACTTACGCAGGCGAGATCTACGAAACTAATCACTCACAGAGACGCCTTTCCTGTGCGTCTTGATTCTGGTGTTTCTTCTGGATTATACCGGTACAGCAGGTGGCACGGCCACTAGGCCCACAGAGGGGAGCGCAGTGCTGCCAACATAGTGTGGGACTAGCCACCGGGGACAACACCATGGGGGCCACCGCCTCTCAAAAATGTCTCACATGACATGATATATGATATACAGCCGAACAGATTGCTGGGGACCCCCCTCAGTTAAAAAATAGACACAGGGTGAAGAGCCAGGTGCAGTGACAAGGGTTAGAACAACTATTCTTTGTCTCATCTTTGCCCTTCAAAGAAGCTATGGGGGTGTACCCGATAAGTTAGTGTCTGGTCACACTGAGGGGGATACCCAGACGGTAGTGGAAAGCACAGGACGTCAACACTTGCTCATTACTGTTTTTTAGCACATGGCAAAGATACACAGCAATATACACTAGGGGTAAACGTAAGGTTCTACTGCAGCTCACAGCACGAACTAAATCGGGGTTTTGGTCGCTCTTTCTACATACAACGTTTGGTATTGATTTGAATGTCTGACATCTAGAAGTTTGAGTGTCAGTGAACCGAGTCGTAATTAATTATTTCTCAATTTCATGCTGTAAAAGGGCTAAAACGGCTATTGATCTACGTAAAAAACAAAAAGGCTAGTTATTGATGTTTCAAGGAACGAAGCAGATATACTTGTATTGCTTTCAATCACCCAGATCACTTCGAAATAATTCTAGAACTTTTCTCTCAGCATTCTCTTTCTTCTGGCCATTTCTAACTCAGATGGTGATCCAGTCCAACCCTACTGATGTTTTATTTATGTTTTTCCCCACCTATTCATTTTTTATTTGCTACTTTGATGTTGTATGGCCACAGACGCGGTCCAGTGTCTAGTTCTGTTGGTTTGCGTTAAGCTAATACTCTAACAGTCCACACAGAAGGTGGACAAGATGAGTGAACAGAAGTGAGTAGTCCAAATGGACCGTTAGGAGGAATGTGGGATGCTGTAAATGAATACACAATGAACGTCAGCCGGGATGCTGAAGTGGCTCATTACGGTGTGAGTATAGGGTGGGCCGGTAATCACAGAGCAGCGGAGAAGGAATTAGACTGGCGACATTCCGAAGCCACACCTGGGCCCAGAGGCAGCGCGCCGGCCCCTCGGTAAACGAACGCGACCGCTTGTGATCCAGCGTCCTATTACTGTTATTAATCGGGAATTGTGATTAATTGCGCGCCCCAGGTCGGCCGTAGATATTTCAATACGGAACGGCGCTCTCACGACTGCGGGGCTGCGAGATAAAGCGTCTGCTCGCGCTCTTAAAGTGCTCGTCCATTACTCGGGCACCGAAAATAAAACGTGTTAATAAAAATCGACTCCGGGGGCAATTACCGCCTTTTGCCGTTGCCCATTGTTAGGTCGGAATAAGGGCGCTGCGAGCGTCAAAATGCCGTAATCTGCGCCGCGATCACAGGGCGCCCGGAGCCGCCATTACGGCTGCACGCCTGACCTCTGGCGGCGGCAGCGCGTACCATTAGGGCAGTCACTAATAGCGAGCTACCTCAAACTACAGGCGCGACGCTTGGCTTGGGCTGTACGCCTGCTACCAGCTGCTGACAGTTGGCTTCCCAAGCTAACGTTGTGGCTTTCAGCTGCTACAATGATAACATTATCTGTGAAATAACACTATGGATCTTGCCGACTAGTAGCAGGTATATGCAAAATATTTCCAATAGGTATCGTTTCTGGGAAATGGCGATCTCTTAAGCTGTATAAAATCAGTGACAAAAGAGTCTAGATCGTGATTTATTTTATTAAAATTACCGGTTTCGACGTAGTCCTAGGCCATCTTCAGACAGCACCATCGGCTGAAGTTGACGATGCGTAGAACTGTCAGTTGACCTCAATCACTGAAGCTCGAAATTGACTGTCCTACACATCACAACTTCAGCTGATGGCGCCATCTGAAGGTGGCCTAAGATTAGGCCGAAACTGGTCATTTTAATAAAATAACTACCACGATATAGACTGTTACTTCACTCATTGTATTTCCAATAGGGCCTCCTGCTGCACCCTACCTACCATCTATCCAGATATTTGGCTGAAAGTCACTGGCTCTGTGAAGGGTCATCACTCGAACGCTTTGCCCACAGAAGGAAAAGTAAAAATAAATAAATAAGTAAATAAAAGGTAAATAAAAATCTAGAACATGCCCATCTTCAAAATGAACTGCATTGTGAAAGCAAAATACATCGAACGTTACGTTTACCCCTAGTGTATATTGCTGTGTATTTTTGCCATGTGCTAAAAAACAGCATTGTACAAGTGCTGACGTCCTGTGATTTCCACTACCATCCAGGTATTCCCGTCAGTGTGACCGGACACTGACTCATAGGGTACACCCGCATAGTAACAGCTTTTTTGAGAGGCATATATGGGACTAAGAATGGTTGTTCTAACCCTTCTCACTGCATCTGGGGCTTCAACCTGTGGCTTTTTTTTAACTGAGGGGGTCCCCAGCGGTTGTTAAATGTCAATTTGTTCAGCTGTATATCATGTCATGTGAGGCATTTTTGATAAGATGGCCCCTATGGTGTTGTCCCCGGTGACTAGTCCCATGCTATGTTGGCAGCACTGCGCTCCCCTCTGTGTCCCTAGTCGCCATGCTGTTTGCTGTACACGTATAATCCAGAGGGCATCCCACAGGCCCGGCTGGATAAGCAGTATGGTGGTTCTGGTCGCTAACCACCCTGCTGTGCAGTTGGTGAACACCTGCTGATTTCCACCACAATGGACCTGCACCGCAAATAATGCGGAAATGCAAAGTGCTATTGATGGTCGGTTTTCACAGAATGGATTGATAGTCAGGGGCTCCTACTGTTGGCCAATAAACAGACTGTAATAATAGTTAGAAAGTGTATTTTTGTGTGGAAACATACACTATTTTATGTGGTTCCTGAAGAGGGGCAGCAGCCTTTTCAATAGTTGTAGGGCCAACAATCTGGATGATTGACTAATGGTGCCTTGTAGCACTAACCAAAGCGGTCTTGCTGTGCTGGTACTGCGAACGACTGAAAGCAAGGGGAAACTACAACGGTAATTTTTCACGAAGGCATGCAGCTTTACTGCACGGTTAAATGTAGTCGAATTAAGTCGTGTGATGGTGAGGGAATTAGATTAGGAAATGAGACACTTAAAGTAGTAAAGGAGTTTTGCAATTGGGGAGCAAAATAACTGATGATGGTCGAAATAGAGAAGATATAAAACGGCAATGGCAATGGCAATGGCAATGGCAAGGACGCGATTCTGAAGAAGAGAAATTTGTTAACATCGAGTATAGATTTAAGTGTCAGGAAGTCGTTTCTGAAAGTATTTGTATGGAGTGTAGCCATGTATGGAAGTGAAACATGGACGATAACTAGTTTGGACAAGAAGAGAATAGAAGCTTTCGAAATGTGGTGCTACAGAAGAATGCTTAAGATTAGATGGGTAGATCACATAACTAATGAGGATGTATTGAATAGAATTGAGGAGAAGAGAAGCTTGTGGCACAAGCTGAAAAGAAGAAGGGACCGGTTGGTAGAACATGTTCTGAGGTATCAAGAGCTCACAAATTTAGCATTGGAGGGCAGCGTGGAGGGTAAAAGTCGTAGAGGGAGACCAAGAGATGAATACACTAAGCAGATTCAGAAGGATTTAGGATGCAGTAAGTACTGGGAGATGAAGAAGCTTGCACAGAATAGGGTAGCATGGAGAGCTGCATCAAACCAGCCTCAGGACTAAAGACCACAACAACAACAACAACAACAACATGCCTATTGACATTAGCAGATTGAAATTAAGGCAGATTAGAATGTCAGTGGTGTTTGTTGCAGGATTTTAATGTAGGTCACTTACGAGATATTGTATTTTGAAAAGATTCTACACTGACACTTGTTTGTGCCATTCACCCTGTGTGTGCAATGTTGTTATGTTTCGTTGCAGTGGCTTGTGTGTTCCTTGAGTGCATTACCACTTGCTAGTTAGTGTGTGACAGTCCATGCAATAGGTCGTGACTGGACGATGGAATTTACAAATGCAGAAAAAACAGACATGTTCATGGAGTATGGAGAGTGTAGGAAGAATACAGTTCATTCTTGTATTGTATATGCGGCAACATAACCCAAACAGACATTAACCAGATACTCCAGACGTATCACGTATCTTGTTTAGTGATGAAGCCACATTTACCAATCATGGCCAAGTAAACCACCAATACATTCACTATTGCTTTGTTAACAATCGCCATTGTCTTCATCAGCTAAAACGTCAGCGCTCATGGAGCATAAACGTGTGGTGTTGGATAGCAAATCATCAGCTCATAGGCCCGTGTGTCATAGATGAAACCCTAAATGTGTACAAATGTCACAGCTTCCTAACAGAGCACATAGCACAGATGCTAGAAGATGCTCCTCTGCAGACTAGGGCCGACCTGTGGTACCAGCGTGATGGCTGTCCAGCCCATAGTGCATGAGGTACTACAGCATGTCTTCACGATTTTTTTCCAAACTGTAAGCCTGGATGGAGAGGACCTGTACCTTGGTCGGCCCAGTCCTAGGATTTGACGCCTGTCGAATTTTTTCTGTGAGGAAAGCCGAAGGACGCCATTTATAACGTACAATGATATGCAGTGATACATCTGCAGCCTGTTCGGACATCTCCCCTGAAATGCTAGCACAGTCATTCCATACCAGATTGGAAGTGTATACTGCCGCTGACAGTGGTCATTTTGAACACAACCAGTGATGGTCAGTTGTCTCGTTACTGCGCTGAATCCACATAACTGGTGACTGCACTTGAGCTGTTGTTTAGCGTATGCTGCCACAGGTGTTGCACAAGTGTCGGTGTGGGAACTTTTCAAAATACGATATCTCGTAAAGGACTCACACTAGAATCCTGCAACCAGCATCACTAACCTCTCTAATTTACCCAATTTTTAGTTTGTTAATGTCAATAGGAAATCAAAAAATACACTTTCTAACAAGGGAACCTCCCCATCGCACCCCCCTCAGATTTAGTTATAAGTTGGCACAGTGGATAGGCCTTGAAAAACTGAACACAGATCAATCGAGAAAACAGGAAGAAGTTGTGTAGAACTCTGAAAAATTAAACGAAATCTGAGGGGGGTGCGATGGGGAGGTTCCCGTGTAAGTATTATTACAATCTGTTTATTGGCTGACAATACGATGCCCTGAATACCAATCCATTTTCTGGAAACCGCACATGAGTAGCAATTTCCATTTCCGCAATATTTGTGGTGCAACTTTTAGGTCAGTCATCCTGTGTATTCTTAACCATCCCGAATAATATTTCCTTCAGAAGCAAAATAAAATATGTCTAGAAAATGTCGTTTAGCTGCAAGGGGGACGTTAACCAGCATGACTACGTTTCTTGTAACTTTGTTCCTTACGAAGATTTGAACCGTAGTATGTCTTTTTTGAACACCACCCTCTATCTTTTATTGAGTAATAGATTTCCTCTTCTCAATAACAGTTCAAAAATATATCACAGAACACGACTCATGTAAACATGATGTAATTAAAAATGTAAAAAAATAATTTACTTTAAGTCTCCTGTACCAGCACACAGAGCAGGTACCTGAGGTTGTGTTGTACAACATATACCTGCATTGTAATTGAGAAAACTGTGACGATACTTATTTTCCACCTGGAACTTCCGTAGAGTACTTCGAAAGTGTCTTTCAAAACAGTGCTAACCACATGAGTTCCCAATATTTCAACAAAACCCACAGGCTTTCCTAAAAGCGGAAGCAGAGAAGAAAGCTACCTCTCCATTCCGATACACAGCATGGGAGTAATCTGCATTTATATGCCCAGACATCGTTCTGCCAGTTATAAGGCGAGGACCAGCAGACTGCGAACTTTTGGTTTCCTGACATCGAATACAACTAGTGCTGGAGAAGAAAATTCCGCAAGCTTTCCCTGCATGAAGGAAGAGAGCGGAAAATTTTCAGTTGCCCCTGCGGCAAACCTTGCGATTTCCTCTCCTTCTACAGTAACTTTGAGAAGTGTGTGAGATTCTGGGACGAGCTCACGTCGGCAGTTCATGTCTCGTCATTGGAAAGTCGCTGTCCACTGCCCTGCTTCAGCTTGGCGCTCCTTTAGCTGTTTTGGTCCAAGCAGCGCCTTTAGTGTGACATTCACTTTTTATTGCATAGATAACAATTTGCGAGTCTGTTTTGCAACTTGTAACTGCTTTTTACTGCTAGTTCTCTATCATACTGGGATAAAAAGTCGATGCTATCCATTATACGTATATCCCTTTTCTGAGGTGCTGAGTGTGGCAGGTGATTTTCATCTCAGTTTACAGTCTCTCACAGAGCAGTCAGGTGCCTTCTGCACAGTTGCAATATTTATAAATCTGGATTTCATCATGCTGGTGACTCAGGAAAATCTTACCCTTGCACACATATTGCTACTTACGTAGTTTTTAAGAAGCTAATTGTTAATCAATCCAACTCTACCTAGAACAATATTGACCGAGAGCAAATAAATTAGTATTTTAAAATAACTTTTCCTCGCTCCATCATTTCCTCCCACAACTTTCTGATAAGACGACACTTTCTATTAAAAATAAGTATCTCAGAAGGTTCTGGCTCACTGAATTGCAGTCTCACTGTGACAGTGTATCCAATACAACACAAGTGGTGCTATGAGACATTCTTTTCTTTGATCTGTAAAGTTATCTGGGTTCTTTTTTATTATATGAATCGAATTAAACCTTATTTTGTGTATAAAGATACTTCACCTGCTTGAACATTTAGCAGCGTGTATAATTATTAATGTAACAGTTGTACGATTCTGTTGGATTGTTACGAACGTAGAATGACTTGTTTGGTCGTTTTTGTGTGTCGAGGCAGGTTGCACAAACGACTACTGAACCATAGTCGACACACACTTAGTACAAGTACGGCAAGAGACGTAAACATTTCAAAATGTTGCTGCAGTCATTCTTACGCTAACTTAGTTTCGCCACAGATGAGCAGGATTTCTACCTTCTCTTCATTGAAGGGTATGCATTTTAATGCACTTGGTGATACCGTGATGACGACACAAATTTTCAGGAATGATGGATAAAGATAAATGTATCAATTTGAGGTAAGGAACTCTGGTCTCGAAATGACCGAGTCAAAAGATATAAGCGATAATCGTTCTGCTACCTCTGACAGTGAACCTCTTCTGCTGCAAGTTCTTTGCTTTCAGTATTTTGGGAGGAGGTAGTATGCACCAAACCAAGACAAAAACTGTCAACTAAATATGGGCTTCACGATGCATACCTTAACATCTACGAACAGTTCTTCAGTAGAAAGGATATGTTTGACAGTAGCAGAGACGAAACGTGTTCATAACTATTAAGTTATGCACTTTTGGAGCTCATGTCTGCTGAGAACTTTTCTTGTTTTGGTCCGTACTGCCTCCTCCCAAAATATGGAACGCAAAGAGCTTACAGTAGAAGGGTCAGCTGTAGAGGTATAAGAACGATTTTCCCTTATGGCTTTTGGCATCTCTAAACAGGGCAATCAAAGAAGTTGGAGAGAAAACCGTAGGTACAAAGAAGGTAGCTGCGAAGAAACCATGGATAACAGAAGAAATACTTCAGCTGTAAATGTCCACAGATATCCAGGAATACAGAAATATAACTCACTTAAGAATGAAATAAATAGGAAGTACAGGGAAGCTAAGGCAAAAGGCTGCATAAAATATGTGAATAAATCGAAAAAGAAAGATTTCTAGAAGGACGGACTCAGCATACAGAAAAGTCAAAACAACCCTCTGTTAAATTAAAAGTAAGGGTGGTAACATTAAGACCACAATGGGAATTCCACTGTTCAATGCAGAGAACAGAGTGGGTAGGTGGAATGAGTAAACTGAAGACCTCTACGAGGGAGAAGACTTGTACAATTTGATTGAAGAAGAAACAGTTGGCACAGAAGAGATCAAAGATTCAGTACTAGAATCAGAATTTTAAAGAGTTTTGGATGAGTTAAGATCAAATAAGACAGAAGGGAGTGATAACATTCCATCGGAGTTTCTAAAATCATTGGAGGGAAGGCAACAAAACGACTAATCACGTTGACGTGTAGAATGTATGAGAATGGCGACACACCACGAGACTTCCGGAAGATTATTATCCACACAATTCCGAAGATAACAAGAGCCGACAAGGGCAAGAATTACGTACAATCATCTTAACAGCTCATGCGTCGAAGTTGCTGACAAAAGGATGGAATAGAAGATTGAGGATCTGTTTAATGACTCAAAAAAAGCTTTCGATGACGATCAGTTTGACTATATGGAAGGTAAAGACACCAGAGAAGCAGTTCCGACATTGTAGTTGATAGTGGAAGCAAGACTGAATGAAATTCAAGACACGTTTACTGAATTTGTCGATGTGGAGAAAGCGTTCGACAATGTAAGGAGGTACAAGATGTTCGAAATTCTGAGGAAAATAGGGGAAAGCTGTAGGGAAAAAGGAGTAATATACAATATTCACTAGGACCAAGAGGAAATAATAAGAATGGGCGACAAGAACGAAGTGCTCGGATTTAAAAAAATTTAAGACAGGGCTGTAGGCTTTCGCCCCTCCTGTTCAATCTGTGGATCGAAGTAGCATTGATCGAAATAAAAGAAAGGTTCAGAAGTGGAATTAAAAATCAAGGTGAAAGGATATCAGTGGTACGATGCGGTGATGATGTTGCTATCCTGAGTGAAAGTGAAGAAGAATTTCATGATCTGCTGAATGGAATGAACAGTCTAATGAGTACAGAGTATGGATTGAAAGTAAATCAAAGGAAGACGAAAGTAATGAGAAGTAGCAGTAATGAAAACAGCGAGAAACTTGACATCGGGATTGATGGTCACGAGGTAGATGAAGTTAAGGAATTCTGCTACCTAGGCAGCAAAATAACCAACGACAGGCGGACCAAGAAGGACATCAAATGCAGACTAGCACTGGCAGAAAGGGCACTACTGGCCAAGAGAAGTCTACTAGTATCAAACATAGGCCTTAATTTGAGGACGAAATTTCTGAAAATGAAGGTTGTATGGTAGTGAGAGATCCACTGTATGAAAACCAGAACAGAAGAGAATAGAAGCAAGTGAAGTGCTACGAGAGAATGTTGAAAATCAGGTGGACTACTAAGATAGGAAATGAAGAGGTTCCCTGGAGAATCTGTGAGGAAAGGTACTTATGGAAGACACTGATAAGAAGAAGGAACAGGATGATAGCGCATCTGCTAAGACATCGGGGATTGACTTCCGTGGCACTAGAGGAAGCTGTATAGGGTAAAAACTGTAGAGGAAGACGGAGATCGGAACAGACCCAGCAAATAATTGAAGACGTAGGTTGCAGTAGGGTATTTCACTGTTTTTTTGGATATTGTCTTAAATGTTTACTTGTGTCATTTTATGCTCTGAAGATGCTTTCTTTCCTCTTGAATTTTAGTATTCTTTTATAAAAATGGAAATGAAATTCAAATAATTTGAAAACCAGCTAAAGAGTTCCATTCGAATAATGTGATGCCTGTGACGTCGCTGGCTAGTTCGCTGCTCCTACTGTCATACTGTTTATTCACAGTGAAGTCTTGTTTTGTAATTTGTTTCGGAAAATGGGCTACAAATGGCATATACGAGGGCTATTCGGAAAGTAAGAAACGATAGGGCGCGTGGTATTAGCCGAGCGGCCTAGGGCGCTGCAGTCATGGACTGTGCGGCTGATCCCGGCGAAGGTTCGAGCCCTCCCTCAGGCCTGGGTGTGTGCGTTTGTCCTTAGGATAATTTAGGTTAAGTAGTGTGTAAGCTTAGCGACTGATGACCTTAACAGTTAGGTCCCATAAGGTTTCACACAAATTTGAACATTTTTTTTTGGAACGATAGGTCGCGAAATGGAAAACACAGTGAAACTCAAAATTGTTTTATTTGCAACAGTTAGCTACAACTTCCAGCTACTTATCTCTATAGTCGCCGATCCGACTTAGACGTTTGTCGTAGCGTTGTACAAACTTTCCAACACCCTCGCTATAGATGGCAGCCGCTGGTGCTTTCCGCCAATACTCTACGCTGGCCTACAGCTTGTTGTCTGTGCCAAAATGTTGTCTTCATAGCCAGCGATTCATGCGAGGGAAACAATTACGGGCTGTATTGTGGGTAATCAAACATTTCCAATTGAAAATTATGCAGGAGCATCTTCATTGCCCCTGCAGAATGCGACTGAGAATTGTCTTGAAGAAGAAAACGCACAGCAGTTATATAATGTTGGCTGCATAGCTTCAGGCGAAATTTATCACCACTTGATGGGGGACACTATTGTTCTAGGTATCTTTATGTGCTCCCTGTGTGCTCGGAACTAAAAAGAACGACGTAACGTGATCGACGGGCAGACTAGAGACACTGTCCAACTCACCTGTGCAAAACTACGACGGATTTTCACTGTGTTTTCCATTTCGTGATTGATCGCTCCTTACTTTCCGAATAACCCTATTAGTACCATACTGTTCAAATACAGCTATAAAAACTCCTGAAAACTTGTTTTTGAGTGTTCCAGAGAATGAGAAGACGCGTTAAATGTGGTTGCACTGTACCGGCAAAATGCCACTACGGCATTCACTGATTTAATTAAAAGGTGTTGTATTGTGAAGTAAACATTAATTTACCTCCGAGATATGCTTTTGCATTGTTACAAATAAGGATAGCGTCATTCAATGAAATTAAAACACTGAGTGAAAACTGTCGTTTTACCCAAATGTACGTAAATTATGTGGTAGCTTAGATGCTAGAGCGGTAGATAGTCGAATTTTATAAGATGATGTCCATAGCTCGCTGGTTAGAATTATGTGTTAAACGACTCCACAGTCCCCTCATATGAAAGCCAAATCACAGTTACAAAGCTTCACCATACAAATTAGAAGGAGAATATTATTGTGTTTTTCTTGCTGTTCACATACGCTTACAGTTTTCAGTCGCTGTCCACACGTCACGCTCAAACATTTTGTAGTGATCACACACCTTTACATTATTACAAACAATGCTTTTTCTTCGTACTGTCCATCTAGGATCCTTACTGTTAAAACTTTTGAAACTTCATCATTTCACATAAAGCTAAAGTAAATCTGCATCAGGCACTGACGTTTTTTACGCTCACAAACATAATTGGCCTTACGTTTTTGTTACCTGCATGTTGTACATGCTTTATATCTCTCCACACAGAAAACCTCATCGTCCTACACCTCGTTGTACTGTGGGCATATTGTGATATCTTCATAACTAGCAATCCTTCCCAAAAATGTAATTGCCTGTTCACAAAGTAGATGTATTTATTCTCTGTTGTCCACTTCCCAGACTAACATTAATGTGCAGCTATATGCGATACATCCCACCATCGAAATAACTGCTACAATTAGTTCTTCCTAATGCTATTTTCGTATTTCGTGCAAAACTTTTAAAAATATGTAACCCTTCTAGTATTCGATCATATGACGTCTTGATCCGCAACCAAATGCGTTATCCGTTGGTCTAACTTACACCTTTTTTAAAAAGTGCTATTTTTATTTAGCAATTACATCAAAATTTTATTACAGATTTGAAAAAATAATAATAGTCAATATTTTTGTTACAAATACTACCTAATACCAGACTTTTGTTGTTATATTTCTTACAATTCTCTGTCTCTGCCACTCTTATTCCCAGACCTTATTTATGATTCTGAATTTTCCTGTTCTATATCTCCTCTGTAGTCTCTTCAGCTCTATTGTGTCATCTGGTTGCATTCCTAGAAACTCATAATGCCTCTGGAAGTATTTTTTGTAGGCTATATATGCAGTTTCGGTAAACTGATGACAAAGCTTTCCGAAGGGTTTACTTCCTGAGCACCTGCTCGGAGCAATACATCTGTTGAATTTCTTTCGTACAGGAAATTAGAACTAAGATTTGCCAAGAATATATTTATTGTGCCTTGGATCGTAGCTCATGGCCGATAGTTGACAATCTAGTTACTATATGCAGACCCATTTGCAAAACTACAGTTCCCTAGCTTTGAGCGAGTTTAGTGATGTTGAAGGGAGCAGGGTAAAGCATATCCATCGTTGCACGTATCGTCCCTCTAACCAGGTGGAGCATAAAAGCATCAACTTTAACAAGGCTTCCACAGCATTCACAAAATTCCCTTCTAGTGTTACTTAAAAGTAGTAATTGCGTTTTCCATCACTAAATAGCTAAATTGCTTCCTAGTCTGTGACACCACCAGAGCTTCAGTCAGTAACAGAGCGTTTTTGATTGCTTGACTCAATCTTGATATCTGATTATTTTTAAGCTTTAATTAGATAAAAATAACAAATATCTTGTGAGCATGTTCCCCGTAAATGCTATTAGAATGTTATTATCAATCAGGATAACAAACAATATGAACCACGTTATTAATGTAGGAAAGTAGCTTAATGCAACTATGAGATGAAAATACTGGCACAGTAAGTACAACAGCTGTACCATAATTCCTATCACCTTTTACTCCTATAGAAAAGGTACGATAAGAGATAATGTATCTGTCATAGTACGATTCCAATCCTAATAATGGCTTATCAGCACCTCATACCATAGCAACTATTAACCAAGAATTGCCAGTAACAACCTCGGTAGTAGTGCAGGAAAAATTAATCTTGCATCCTACAAATGTGATAGGACCACTCAGAAGCTCTTCTTGAACAACATTATTAGGAACAAAACCGAAAGTGTCCACGGTTTTATATATTGGCATCCTTTGCCTCCTGTAGTATCTTCTCCGACAATAAGGCATGGCTGTGTGCTTCGTGCGGCTGCCTCGAGTCGAATGAGCATGCTGCTGCCTCTAGACACAGTTATCAAGCAACATGACGTCAGAACTTCCTGCCACCACGCGCCAGCACAGCGGCAGCGCGCCTTATCTGTCCCGCATTGCGCAACCGGAAGTTAGTTTTCCAGCAACACGGGCCTAGTAATACTAGGGCCCGTGTTGCCCAGCAGCCTCGTCCAGCGGCTAAGTCCCGCTCAAGGTCATCCGCCTTAGACAGCAGTATACAATATATGCACACAGCCATAGTACGAGGTGCTGATAAGCCATTATTAGGATTGGAATCGTACTATGACAGAGACATTATGTCTTATCGTACCTTTTCTATAGGAGTAAAAGGTGATAGGAATTATGGTACAGCTGTTGTACTTACTGATAAACCATGCTCATTATATACAAGAAACAGGAGACATGCTAATTCTAATGAGAGAATTAATACTTGGGCCAAGATTGTTGGAGTATTGACAAATTATATTAAAGTTCAAGGTGACATTACTGTATATTATCATCCTTAATAAAGATCCTTTCCTTTTAAAATAAAACAGCTACTGAAGCATCTTTATCTTCTGTGGGTTGCAGGGGTTACAACGCCTGGGGAGATGGGTGGGTGTTTTCGATGGCTGTGTGCATATACTGTATACTGCTGTCTAAGGCGGGTGACCTTGAGCGGGACTTAGCCGCTGGACGAGGCTGCCGGGCAACACGCGCCCTAGTATTACTAGGCCCGTGTTGCTGGAAAACTAACTTCCGGTTGCGCAATGCGGGACAGACAAGGCGCGCTGGCGCTGTGCTGGCGCGTGGTGGCAGGAAGTTCTGACGTCATGTTGCTTGATAACTGTGTCTAGAGGCAGTAGCATGCTCATTCGACTCGAGGCAGTCGCACGAAGCACACAGCCATGCCTTACCGTCGGAGGCATGAACGTCCATTTACAGAAGGTGTTCAAAGTGATGGCCATTGGTATCAATGCAGTGCTGCGATCTTCTTATCGTGGATTGAGTGGTATTCCTTATCACATAGCCACTTATCGAAGCACACGCTCTAACAAATCTCTCTCGTATATCGTGCAAATAGTAAATATTCGCCGAATACGTGGTATCCATCTAACATGAAATTGTCATGTAAACGCCATTCGACGCAGTAAAAAACTAATAGGAACCGTAAGACTAGTATCGTCGAATCAAGAGAATGTGAATTATGTATTCCTTCGAAGAACAAGTCGATATGCTTTTCATTTACGGAGAATGCCAACGAAATTGAGTGAGAGCTAGAGACGTACACGCTGTAAGGTATCCTCAACCTACTCACCCTACACGTTGCACATTTAAATATCTGTATGATAAACTGAGAACAAACGCATCGGAAACATATCCATTGAAGGAAAGTTACTAACGAGGAAACGATAATTGGTACTCTTGCCACCGTGATTCGAGATCCTTGTGTTAGTTGGCGTCAAATCGGAAGGGAATCTGGCATGAGCCAGAGTAGTGTTATTCGTGTTCTGCATCGCCATAAACATCATCCTTACCACATCAGTCTCCACCAAGAATAACTGGTACGAATGGTATGCGTCCCATTGAATTCTGCCGATGAGTTCAATTTCACATTCACAGGGATGACATGTTTACTAATTTGATTTTATTTACTGACGAGGCTACATTCAAAAACCAAGAAAATTTTAATTTGCATAACATGCATTATTGGGCAACTGAAAATCCATGTAGGGTGCGCCAAGTTGCACACCAAAAGCCGTGGTAGGTGAATGTATGGTGTGGGATTCTCGAAGACAGAATTTCATCGAAGGAAATCTTAATTGTAGGAAGTACACTACATTCCTGCACGAAACATTAGGTCTGTTATTAGAAGAAATACCTTTTAGGAACAAGGAACAGAATGTGGTACCAACACGATGGGTGTCCGGCACATTTTTCGCTGATGGCTAGAAATGAATTGATGAGACAATTTCCAGATCGTTGGATTAGACGCGGAGGAGACGTGTCGTGGCCGGCCCGTTCGCCAGACTAGACGCCCCTGTTTTTTTTTCTTGTGGGGACTCGTAAAAGACATTGTTTATAAAGATGTTCCACCTACACCTGAAGATATGCGAGAGAGAATTGTCAGACCGTGTGCTTCGGTAAGTGCCGAAGTGATAAGGAATACCAGTCAATCCATGATAAGAAGGTTGCAGCACTGCACTGATACCAAAGGTCATCACTTCGAGCATCTTCTGTAAATGGACGTTCATGCCACCTTTGCGACCTTCGTTGACCTTCAAAAACCTTACTGTTACACATCATTGGATTCATCTCAATAGCCACTATCAGAAAATAAGTAACAAACTATGGCATCCCATTTAAAAAACAAAGTTAACCTTCATGGCTCTGAAGCGACCCCACCTAGCAACAAAAAATCATCGTCATATTATGGCCCACGGTGTCCAATGCAAGTTCTGTCCCACGAACTTCTCAGCTCATATATATATATATATATATATATATATATATATATATATATATATATATATATATATATATACATATAGGGTGATTCAGTAACTATTGCCACCTGTCATCAGTCATCAGTCTTCACACTGGTTTGATTCAGCTCACCACTAATTCCTCTGCAGTGTGTAATGGTACTTGAATTACGTAACCATTACGGCACCTCAACTCAACCTCTCGATACCAGCAATATTCTAATGTGTTTCTGTAAAGTAGTTAACATATTTCTGAGACAACATTCAGATTTGATGTGATTAATGTAGAGGTACTTTGACTTTGATACATCGATAAGTTCATGTTGCAATGATATTATTCTTATGTGTATTCTTTCTTTTGTCACTATGATCTTTGACGTACTTGTAACTCTTGATTTTTTGGGCGCGTAAGCGATAATTAGTTAGTTAGAGAGTTGGACCTTGAGAAGGTTAAGTCTTGGACGTCATGTTGGAAAGACGCATATTGTAATCAGCTTATAAAATGTGAACTTTAACAGTGAGGAAGATGTTTTCAAGTATGTTTTGTATTGTGAAGTGATGTTTTGTGTGTTACGTGATATTGCAACAAAAGCAATAAAAAGGAAGTGTAACTTAAATTAGGAGTGCTGATTATTTTTTTACATCACCATTGCGCTAACTTTCAAAGGTTCGATCTTCAAGAATGGTTTGTGAAACACATCTGTAAAACTTTTGAATATAGCAGAATAAAACCTAGGCTTCTTTGTGTCCGAGCTTGGAATCATCACCACCTAGATTTTCGACAATTGAGCCATAATTTTACAACGAGACCAGCGTGGGAAACACGAAAAGATGAGTGCCTAGTTTATTCATTATCACATGAAATGACTTTATTAACTGTGCTCTAATGACACCTGCCACATAATAACTATGTTGTTGCCCGAAAATGCAGTATTTAGTAGCGTGAGCAACACCACAATCATTATTAAATTTTGACCTTTGTTGTGGTAGGGTTGTTAGAAGTGCCAGCCTTTTCATCTCATTGTAGTATTAGGTTATTTTGCTATGTTAATAATACGTTAATAATGTTGTTATTCTGACTGATTATAACATTCTAATTACATTTACAGTCAATGTTATCATAAAATATTTGTTATTTTATGTAATTAAAGCTTAATTAGATATCAAAATTAAGTCATGTGATCAAAAACTCCAAACGATACACTACATCATACACTATAGATGAACATATTGTATTTTGCCTTCTGTAATGCAATTCCTGCCGAAGATATACTGCACATGCCGAAGATATATTTGTTGATACCATTCATGTAATTGATTCAGTGATATGCTTATGGTTATTAGTATGTAAGCTTTTAATGTTGTGAACGTGGGAAGGGCGAAGTGTTTTTGGTACAGAACTGGGTTTATCGAGATCCTGACGACTTACAGAAGACGTGCAGCATATTCAGTCATCATGTCCCTAGAAACAATTGACAGCTTAAACAGCCGCCCACATCATACTGAAAGAAGATGAGTCACTCTCTCACTATTTTCCATATTCAAGGCTACTCTTTAATGGTGATTTTACACTCAAGAGATCATTTTTATGAGACGTCAGGAAGTTATCAACATGAGCAGGCACTGGTGGGACCATGTACATTGTTAATACATGTGGGATCTTTATGGTGCCTCTCCTTCAAAAAGTATTTTTCTGGAGTTGTGAACGAGCAGGCAGTTTGGTCATTGAACAGTAAATCTTGCAGTGGACGTTTGGGCCTTGGAAGCCACATGCAGCTATTAGGGAAATATACATGATGAAGTACTTACCGGAGACAGTCTGATGGTGCCAAGAATTTCTCATACCGGGGTGGACCCAATGCTTTTGAACCTACCTGTTAAGCTCCTCTAGCCACAGCTGAGGCAGAGATACAAGAAAAACCTAGGTCACCTGGCCAGACTGCTTTGACAGCATTGCAAAGGCCCTTTGTAAAAAGAGATGTCGGCCATAGAAATCCGCGAGTTTCCATGTTCACCATGGACTGTGCGCTATTGAGGGAGCTGTGACATGGTGTTGTAACTTTTCCTGCAGAGTTTTTGAGAAACCTCAAGCCTCCTAAACAATTTTAGAATGGAACGCAACATTTATGGTGGCTCTGAAGTGGTCTCTGCTGGGACACAAAACCATTTCTCTTAGTTTTGCTGAGAGCTCTGGTCAGGAGCATTGTGATATTTGGGCTGTCCAGATAATGATCTCTGTGATGAATGTGTTGTTCACTTTTGAGTTAAACGGAAACTCAAAATATTCTGCCCAAAATGGCCTGGGGAAACACGATTTGGGAGCACATCTTCTCCACTCTGTGCAGGAAAATGCGAGTCAGGGATTGGCTGTTTCTCCAGGAAAGAGAAGAACTTAACTTTGGTTAGAACTGGACGATGGGTAGAGCAGATGAGTTAGGGGGAAGACATGGGGAGTCTTGTGATTGGCACGAAACCCTTGTGGGGTCGGTTGATTGACTGCTTTGGTGGAATTTACTGAGGTTTCATGGAAAGTGACGAGAGGAGAAACTTGGTCTAATTCAGACTCCTGTCTGGAGAGGTCCTGTGATTCAGACTCTGGTTTGGAGAGGGTTCTGGTCTTGATCCTTGTTGTGAATGGCCTGCAACTGGATCACTTGTTCTTATGTGACTTCGCACTAGTGTTGGTGTTGACTGGAGGGAGCTGGCAGTGAGGACTTAGCTATACTGACAATTTAGCAGCAATCGCCGACATAGTGCAGCTGAGGCGGAATAAGGGGAACCAGTCCGCATTCGCCGTGGGAGATGGAAAACCGCCTAAAAACCATCCACAGACTGGCCGGCTCACCGGACCTCGACACAAGTCCGCCGGGCGGATTCGTGCCGGGGATCAGGCGCTCCTTCCCACTCCGGAAAGCCGTGCGTTAGACCGCATGGCCAATCGGGCGGGCCTTGTTAACAGAATACAAAATTGTTAAGGCTTTCGTGGCCACTTGTTGACAAACTGCCTCTTGGCTTCTGTCTCGGGTTCTTCGGCCGACGTTCATCTAATAAAATCATTAGATGAATGTCAGCCGAAGAACCCGAGACAGAAGCCAATAGGCAGTTTGTTAACAGACCCACACCAAGTCTGGTTTTATCGCTTCATCTCTATGAAAGAGAAGTCCTCAAAGGCCTTCATTAAATTTTGTAAGCAGATAAAAATCGGATAGTGCCAAGTCGGGACTGTATGGAGGATGATCGATGACAGTGAACCGAAGTCGTCGGTTGTTAAAGATGTTGCAGAGCTCGTGTGTGGTCTGGCGTTGTCACTGTGAGGAAGAGGGTGCTCCATGTGTGGATACACTCTTAGAATTCGGAACTCGATCACAGCTCGCTGTTTCTCAGGCACTGTCACAGTTGCGTTACACACCGCCACGTTACACTCTACAATTCGGAGCTCTCTATCCGCAGAGAATTCGAAATAGACAGAGATGAAGAATAAAGATGTAGAATCTTAAAAATCTCTGAGAGTTTTCACATAAAGAATTCGGAGGCGTTATTTTCCAGAATGCCCTCATATCTGATAAAAGATCAAAGAGTTTTGAGGTGTAAAGGGCATTGGTTGCTGGGAAGCTGATACGTTGATTTCTTTTTCGGTTTTAGTATAAGATACCTTGCTGATAACGTCCAGTCACCAGGGGTATCTTGCCAGGTGTTTTTGTTGACATGTAACAAGTTGCCAAGACTGTTCATCTTCAGCAATCTCCTGTTGGTCATTCAGCTTGCTCCCTAGGTGCTTCTCCTTGCAGTTGCTCTGAAATCGTCGATATGAAATCCCAGATGGGCTAATTACCGCAGAAGGACTGAGCAACAGTCAAATTATGTTACATTCTGGGACCTCAAACATGTACACGAGAAACAAGCCTTTCACAAATAAATTTTAATAATTACTAAATTTTGTTTAATTCTTTGCGGAAAAGATTTCAAATTATTTTTCTAAAGTTTGTGAAAAAATATGTTATTTATAAAGAGAGAATAGCACAATGTGATTTAATTTCAGAATCATATTTTCGTTTGCAACTACGAGGTAGTGTATGGTACGTGCATTACCACCATAGAAGAAAGAGATACAGGATTGACTACAACGGAGTTCGTATAAGAAAAGGATTTAAAGATATTCGAATGCATTGGTCTCGCAGCAATAAAAGTTAATGAAATCTTCTTGGGCTTAAAGCTGCATCGAGTGGTTAAATTCGCACGATATCTCGGACGAGTACTGCTCTGCCATTGACAAGTGCTAAATGATGCCTTTATAGCCGATGGGGTCGTCCTTATGCAGGGTATAAGTGCAGATATTTCTATTGATGACTGAGGGTGGTGCACTGCACAACATTACGTAGATATTTACGTCATATACAGGCTAATGATTCAAATGGCTCTGAGCACTATGGAACTTAACGTTTGAGGTCATCAGTCCCCTAGAACTACTTAAACCGAACTAACCTAAGGACATCACACACATCCATGCCCGAGGCAGATTCGATTGTAGCGGTCGCGCGGTTCCAGACTGTAGCGCCTAGAACCGCTCGGTCACTCCGGACGGCTACAGGCTAATAATTACAGCTGTTACAAGTCATACGTTTTTAGGGTGGTTAGTAGCTCCAAGTACATGCGGCAAGAGTAAGCCATCACTGATTATTTTCCCCTTGGCAGCAAGTCAGCTGCTGAAATGTGGAGGCATGGATGTAAAACAGTTAGTCTATACTGACAGCTGTAGTACACTCAGTGGTGCAGTTACGGCGATAATTCATAATTACGTCAGGTCATAAAGTTTGTGACGTCTTTGTGGGAAGACTGTTTGACACAGAGAAAAGCAACCACCACACTGATGTGTGTATGTATTCTGGTACCGCGTGTAGAACTATCTGTAGTTATACTCATCACACCCTGTATAAAAGTCGTGCCTTCTACTAGGTGTTTATCAGGCACGCTAGGGATTATTTGACTCCCTCCTTTTTTTCTTTATTGAATATCGATTGCCCTCAGAGGGGGGGGGGGGGGGGGGCGGAGGCGGATTGACAGCAGCTTAAGGGGACCACACCCTGCCTATCTAACCCATGTTAATTTAGGCAAGTATTTGACCCATTTCTGAAAAAAAACTATTTGATGCAGGACCTTAATATTTTTACTGTATGTTACATGATGCTAATAGAATCAACATTACTAAAATCTACTTTATCCATTTCATAGTTTTTAAGAAATACTTTTTTAAATTTATTAACAAAAAATATTAAGTTTTTTCTGCTGAAAATATTATTTGTGACTTTCCTAATTGGGGAATATTAATGAATGTACACTCCTGGAAATGGAAAAAAGAACACATTGACACCGCTGTGTCAGACCCACCATACTTGCTCCGGACACTGCGAGAGGGCTGTACAAGCAATGATCACACGCACGGCACAGCGGACACACCAGGAACCGCGGTGTTGGCCGTCGAATGGCGCTAGCTGCGCAGCATTTGTGCACCGCCGCCGTCAGTGTCAGCCAGTTTGCCGTGGCATACGGAGCTCCATCGCAGTCTTTAACACTGGTAGCATGCCGCGACAGCGTGGACGTGAACCGTATGTGCAGTTGACGGACTTTGAGCGAGGGCGTATAGTGGGCATGCGGGAGGCCGGGTGGACGTACCGCCGAATTGCTCAACACGTGGGGCGTGAGGTCTCCACAGTACATCGATGTTGTCGCCAGTGGTCGGCGGAAGGTGCACGTGCCCGTCGACCTGGGACCGGACCGCAGCGACGCACGGATGCACGCCAAGACCGTAGGATCCTACGCAGTGCCGTAGGGGACCGCACCGCCACTTCCCAGCAAATTAGGGACACTGTTGCTCCTGCGGTATCGGCGAGGACCATTCGCAACCGTCTCCATGAAGCTGGGCTACGGTCCCGCACACCGTTAGGCCGTCTTCCGCTCACGCCCCAACATCGTGCAGCCCGCGTCCAGTGGTGTCGCGACAGGCGTGAATGGAGGGACGCATGGAGACGTGTCGTCTTCAGCGATGAGAGTCGCTTCTGCCTTGGTGCCAATGATGGTCGTATGCGTGTTTGGCGCCGTGCAGGTGAGCGCCACAATCAGGACTGCATACGACCGAGGCACACAGGGCCAACACCCGGCATCATGGTGTGGGGAGCGATCTCCTACACTGGCCGTACACCACTGGTGATCGTCGAGGGGACACTGAATAGTGCACGGTACATCCAAACCGTCATCGAACCCATCGTTCTACCATTCCTAGACCGGCAAGGGAACTTGCTGTTCCAACAGGACAATGCACGTCCGCATGTATCCCGTGCCACCCAACGTGCTCTAGAAGGTGTAAGTCAACGACCCTGGCCAGCAAGGTCTCCGGATCTGTCCCCCATTGAGCATGTTTGGGACTGGATGAAGCGTCGTCTCACGCGGTCTGCACGTCCAGCACGAACGCTGGTCCAACTGAGGCGCCAGGTGGAAATGGCATGGCAAGCCGTTCCACAGGACTACATCCAGCATCTCTACGATCGTCTCCATGGGAGAATAGCAGCCTGCATTGCTGCGAAAGGTGGATATACACTGTACTAGTGCCGACATTGTGCATGCTCTGTTGCCTGTGTCTATGTGCCTGTGGTTCTATCAGTGTGATCATGTGATGTATCTGACCCCAGGAATGTGTCAATAAAGATTCCCCTTCCTGGGACAATGAATTCACGGTTTTCTTATTTCAATTTCCAGGAGTGTAGTACCATAGGTGGTTTTTTATGTTATGCAGAATCTCTGAAAATTTCATTCATTTATCTATGATAGGTTCTGATATAATGAGGCATATGTACTGAAAATTTTAGTTTGCGGGAAATTGACTTTAAAGAAAAACACCTTTGAAATTTGTTACCTACAGTTAATTAAAATTGTCCTGCTGCATATGATGGCCCTTCTTTGGCCTCTATCAGGTCTTCCAGCTTCTTTTTCACATTCCTGGATGTTTGTCTTGTTTTCTTGGCCATATTAGATGCAGACCTGTCTGCATCGACTATCCTCATTTTATAGCAATGTTGCAGCCCAGTGATCATGTTTTCACCATGATTAATTCCCAGCTTTTTCAGTACCCAACACATTCCAATAGTACCACAACTGAATGTAACAACAGCATCATGAACTCGTAATTTCATTGTATGCACGCCTACAAATACAGTTTTAGGAAGGCACTTCATATTATGCTGTTGAAACATTCATTTGGGTTCTGTGTCTGCCCATGCAGACATTTCCTTAGAAGGTGAGGATGAGTCAAGTCTCTGAAAATAGGTTTAATTGCTGTAATAACAACAGCAGGAAGAGAATGCTGGTGAGAATAAGATTCTCCTGTTGCCTGAGCCCTATTGTATTTGCACCACGAATTTTCTCCTGATGGACACAATCCATAACATAGCTTATCACTAGAGGACTTATGGAAGAATATGGCTCAAACATCTCTCTTCATTGCCTCCAGATTTTATTTATTTCTCCTAATTGCCTGCCCATAGTATACCTGCAAGTTTTCTATTTCTGATTTAGTTAACCGACCCTGTCCGGTCAACAGTTTTCCAGTTTCCAATTTTTTCCTCTCATATAAACAGTTAGTTTTCTCAGCCTTGTTCCCAAAAGTTTTTGAACATGGCCTACACATATTATTTTGCTAATAATGGCATCTCTAGAAAGCTTAGAGTTGACAGTGGGTGGGTTGACAGTGGGTGACAAAAGTGGGCGTGGCACATAAACGCACGTGGTTGGAAAATGCTCTTTGTATGCTCGAAAAAAAAAATTTTAGCAAAATCCTTTTCAGAACACTTAAATAACATCTTAATCTATAGAAATACGATGAAAACTGGAAATCGATTTTTTTGACGTGAACCACGGTGTGGTTCCCTTAATACGCCGCTCTACAGCCTACAGAAGAATTTTGAAAAACATATTGAGAAGATAATAAACAATATAAAAAATGCGATAAAACGGTGGTGACGTTTTTAAAAACTGTAAAATGGCGGAAAGTTGTGGAAGTTAAAAGAGAAAAACTCGGGGTTGACGATGCTATCGAGGACACACAGTAAGTAGTCAGGCAAAATTAAAAAACATAATGACAGTCTGGTTTCTGTACGCAAGGGATAAAAAACACACCTAGCGACAGTATGGTTTCTGTTCACGACACTTTAAAAAATGGATGCACAACACTGAACACTCACTTGAACACTGCACCATAGATTAGATACGAAGATAACAAACCACAGCCTAAGGCAGATGGTGTGGAAAGGGGGGGATGACCTGGACAGATGAGGGGAAGAAGGGGGGTGGAGAAGCAAAGAGCGGGTGAGCCGATGGAGGGAGAGGACATAGAAAAAGTGGGGGACACAGTGGATGCGAGAAGGAGTGCGGAAGGCAGTGGAGGGGAAAGCAAAAGGACTCAGGCGAGAGATATGAGGCAAAGAGAGGGTAGGCAGGGAAACAGGAAAGAGGATGGAAGGGGGCAGAGAGAGCCTGGGAAGAGGACTGTTAGGGAGTAGGAGGTGAGGAGGGATAAGTTGAGGGAGAGAGGGCATCATCCAGGAGGGGGAGTTGACGGAAGTCACCATGGGAAAGGAGGTGAAGGGTGTAAAGGTGGAGGGTAGTGGGGACACAACGGTGAATGTGTGGCAGCGGGCTGGGGTTGGAGAGGAGCAACCAAGGGATGGGGGGTCAAGTCGTGGAAGGTGTAGATGACTCGGATATGTTCGAGGAAAAGGTGTAGAATGGGGAAAGGAATGATGTCATATAGTCAGAATGCATGGCGCTTGAGGATCTGGAGGGAATTATAGAATTTGAGGGGAGGGGGGGGGGGGAGCGGATATCCAAATGGGACTGGCATAACAGAGAATGGGATGGATTAAGGACTTGTAGGTGTGGAGGATGGAAGAGGGTTTCGACCCTCTTGTCCAGCCAGAGAGGAGTTTAAGGTGATGGAGGAAGTTGTGAGCTTTGGGTTGGATAGAGTGGAGATGAGGGATCCAGGTGAGGTGACGGTCAATGGTGAGTCCAAGGTAGGTGAGGGTGTGGGAAAGGCAGACAGGGCGGGCGCAGATGGTAAGGTAGAAATCAAGAAGCTGGAAGGAGCGAGTGGTACAATCTACGATGATTGCGTGGGTTTTGGAAGGACTGATTTTGAGGAGACACTGGTTACACAAAGTGGCAAAAAGGTCAAGGCGATTCTGGAGAAGGCGTTAGGACCATTGAAGGGTAGGGGCAAGGGCAAGGAATGCAGAGTCATGGGCATACTGCAGGAGGTGAACTGGAGGAGGGTGGGGGTTGGAGCATATCTGCTGTGTACAGGAGGTAGAGGAGAAGGGAGAAAACAGAGCCCTGGGGCAGACCCGTGGAGGGGTAGAAGGTGCGGGAATCGGCGTTATGGATGGTAATGTAGGAGGGGCGGCAGGAGAGGAAGGAGGCAAACAGACAGACATAGTTGACAGAAAGGGCATAGGTCTGTTTAAACAGGAGACCAGGTGCCATACATGGTCGTAGGCCTTTTAGAGGTCTAGGGAGACAAAAATGGCGGAGCGACAGGAGTTAAACTGGAGGGTGAGGAGATGAGTGAGGCATAGGAGTTGGTCGTCGGCAGAGAAGGAAGCTCGGGAAGCCACATTATGTCTTGGGGATGAAGTGGTGGCAGTGGAGGTGGTGATTGATGCACTGGATAAGGATGGATTCCAAGATCTCGCTGAACACCGAGGTGAGACATATAGGACGTTAGGAAGAGGCGTCAGATGGAGACTTGCTAGGTTTTGGATCATCAGGATGTGGGAGGGTTTCCACAGGTCGGCGCAGAAGACGGTGGCAAGGATTACGTTGTAGAAGGCGGACTCCCTCTCTAACTACAGCTCATTTATACGTGAATGTCAGGTGGTGTCACTGACGTGTTGCGTCCAGCGTCGTCTGTTGGTCAGTTTTTGTACTCGCTTTTGGTTTCAATAGTACCCCATGTCATTTCAGGCATGTGTGTCAATTTTTACCTTCCTGCCTACAGTATTCAGTGAATTAGCTGACGGATATTTGAATCACCCTCTGCCGTACAATGTGCCGACCAGCCGACGCCAACAAGACTGGCTCGCTCACGTGTCGCTCCTACCCACGTTGAGAAACGCAAGTACAAACGAGACATGTAAATTTAAAATCACACAATAATGAAGAATTTTATTTTAAATTTCTGAAACTGGCAAAATATTACTTCGCGATTCCAGGCCATAACACTAATTTCTAAAGCATGTTCACTTTCACAAACGCCCAATGGGCAAAGGAAAACAACAAGTACTTGCACGAAATGAGTTCTAAGAAAAGTAATGTTCTTGATGGATTAAGTTCAAATGAGAAATATGAATGGGTCACTAAAGATTATTGTTATTTCTTTAGAAGACTAATTCATATCACACAATTTATTGAATATATTTTCGTTTTCCGTCCCAGAAGGAAAGATACTCATCTATTTTATTTATTGAAGAACATTTGGTTTATTTTGACATAAGATTATCTTAGAAGGGGGACTGCACAATAGCAAAACCGAGTACTTATTTTCTGTTATCGCAAAAAAGTGACTAATTGTTTCTTAACACCTATTTTCTAATTCAATTACGTAGTGCGGCTTTGAGGGTAAAATGTCCAGCTTAATATAAAGCCGAGTCTGATTTTTCTAGTTTTGGATCTTGAAATGCTGTTCCCAGTAGCTGATGAAAATGGAACCACATCAACTTAGTTATGCTACAGATATATATTACTGGAGGTAATGTATAACTGTATCATAATTATGATCTAAAAAAGAACAAAAAATAAAATATGGAAACGTTAGAAGTTTCCCAGAACACCTAGGCAATTACCAACTGTTGCAATGACGTTCGATCTTCCAACCAAGAACTACATTCCTGCTTTTTATAGCATCTGGTTCATTGGTCCAGCATTCCATACGTGGATGTTACCAGCTACCAAATTAGAAATGTAACAGAAATGAAATGGAAGCTTCCTGGCAGATTAAAAATTGTGTACCAACCTGAGACTCGAACTGAGGACCTTTGCCTTTCCCAGTCAAGTGCTCTACCTACTGAACTACTTTTATTTTTATCGTCACCAGATTTACCACGGAGCAGTTCACTCGGTTTGTCACGAAACGAAAATGACATACGTATCACTCGAGTATGACTGATGACCCTTCTTTACAGCTTTACTTTCGCCAAG
Source organism: Schistocerca serialis cubense (assembly GCF_023864345.2). Lineage (NCBI taxonomy): Eukaryota > Metazoa > Arthropoda > Insecta > Orthoptera > Acrididae > Schistocerca > Schistocerca serialis. Next base: position 757,116,847 of record NC_064642.1, on the reverse strand, counting down.
TGCCTCGTCTCCTACCTTCCCAACTTCATAGCAGTTCTGAGAAACATGTGGGACTAGCACTCCCTTCTTCCAGGAGTGCAGTCCGCCTTCAGCAGCACAGTGGTTTCGACCGTGTTTACATTCCCATTACATGTGTTATGCGTAAGGTGCTTACACTAATTGTGTAACGGCGTACCATATTAGCGCCTAGAACGAATCATGGTTTCTCATTCAGCAAATCAACACTGAAATTTAGTTTTGCTAACGTATTTGCTCTACCAAAGGCTCACAATATAGAATTTTATTTACAGGATAAGGTGATAAACGAGTGTAACATTCTAATGCGAAGTTATTTATCAGTAGTCATTAGTGTGGTATATGTGATATATATGAACCTCATTGATGAGGTGACATGTGATGAACCAAAACCGTAACAGCGACAAGGAATTCGTTTCTGTAATTCGGATCGGAATGTAGGTGTGACTACAGTTGAACTTGGCGGCATGAGACAACAAACGATCCAAAACTTTGAGCTCCTTTTCGAAGTACCAGAAGAATTAGTGATCGACTTATTGCGTCGTTATGTTATCGTTCTAATCCAATTGGCTTAAAAATGGGCAAGTTTTAAAAATTATCCTGTCCTCAATGGCGTCAGGCAAATACAGATTGAACTAAGAAAACATGTCCCGTTCTATCCATACATCGCTGGTTGTATGGCTATTGTCGTTTAAGATAGACAACCACAAACATACACTAGGTGTGGAAAGTAAGGACACGTACATTCTGAGTGTACCCAGAGAAGGTTGCTACAGCTGCCGAGTGGTGACCCCCCATTCATTCCACATCCGATAGTGCTCTCCATGAACTATATTGTAGCATTACTCTGTGATGTAGGACACGCAAGAGAACCATACGGAAATGTATAGGCAGTGTCAGAACGCGGCGAATCATGCAAAGATGACATTATGCCGAACCGCCCACGGCGGCTTTAAAATATCCTCTCTTCGGTGCCATTCACGACCCCCTGGGATACGACAGTAATGGAAGTTGACAAGTCGATGAAGCATGGTTCAATAATTCCGAGGTTTGTCAATGGAAACAGTGATCATCAAAATGTTGGAAGCAGCTTCGCCTATGGTGAAGAACGACCAAGATGCAGAAAGGAATGCAGAGATGTTTCCATGTACAGATCAGCTGATCGTAGACAGAAGACCTCCGTCACGTGAATGCCGGGGGAAAGACGCAGCGGGACGACAGACGGCGACATGTGCTTGTTGCAACGACGCCCTAGAGGCAGCGTACGAGCACGACCGACGGCAACAGGGGAGGCTATGGCCCCTGCAAAGTGGGGACCAGATGAAACTGGAGGGGTTGCATCCACACCCACTACCGTTCTACCGTTGTGAGACTGGAAGGGTGTACTGAGTAATGGCAGACCACAAGAGGGGACAGCTGGGACCTGTAGAAAGAGATCAGTCTGTGTACGGCGGTATTAGCCACCGTAAGGTGCCATATCCAAGATGAGATCCGTACAACATGCGTATTGGATAGGGTTCGTTAACATAAATAGCATTGGGACACCTGTGATGATGATGATGTTTGATTTGTGGGGCGCTCAACTGTGCGGCCATCAGCGCTTGTACAAAGTCCCAATTTTTACACAGTCCAATTTACTGCACAGTCCAATCGAGCCACTGTTACGAATGATGAGGATGATGATGAAATGATGAGGACAACACACCCAGTCCCCGGGCAAAGAAAAATCACCAACCCGGCCGGGAATCGAACTCGGGACCCCGCGATCCAGAGGCACCAACGCCATCCACTGGACCACTGGGACACCTGTGAAGATCAAGATACTTAATGACATGTTAAGCGCTGCAGGGAAGTTAGGACACTCTTCCGCTCAGATTGTTACGGTGTGTGAGAGAAGCATTGGCACAGCGATACTATACTGAAGGACAGGTAGATGGAGTCGGAGAATTTGCGTTCTGTCCGTGGTACGGATTTTACTGTAGGCGGCGTGCGTTTTATCGATATTTACGGGCGATCAAGTTCTGGTAACAGAAGGAAACGTGCAAAGTTTTATGCCCACGAGGTTACACCATTCTTCCAGTGACGATACGGTGCTTATATAATCGGAGGAGATTTTAATTGCTTATATATCAGAAGGACGAACATCGGTCAGCGGCATGTAATTAATTGATGCGTGGGACCTGACGCGTCGCAAGCAATCGGGATATACATATTTTACGAACTACTACGCGAGCCGCTGGGATCAGATGTATGTTTGAAGGTAGTTTTTAATGTCGATGGTGGAGTCAGAAATCTAGCCGACGGCGTTCGCAGACCGTGAGGCACATATTTGTACGGCTATCCTTCCCAGACAGCAGGTATGGAGGCGGAATTGGAAGATGAACGTCTCAGGTGTGCCTCATGCGGGCTTCCCCCGAGTGGTGGGGGCTAAGTGGCACGGCTGTCTACGTCGAAGAAATGCTTATGGCTCCGTCCTACAGCGATGAATCGATTGTGCGAAGCCAGCTTTAAGGAGGACGCTAATATATTGAGGGTTGTAGGAAGGAGGCTTCTCGATGATAGTGCACAACCTCTGGATTCTACTTTACTGCCCTCTGGCCAATGTTCACTCAGGCGTCTTCACCGGAATATCAGACAGAAAAAAATTCAATGAGTCGGGGCAAAGCTGATACAACTTGTGACGCTAAGGATGGAGGATACAGTGATATGATATGAGCGGGTTCTCAACGCTCCCTGCCCAACAAACTACTCTCGATGCATTATGTGGTATAGGAAAGATGACAAAGACGCTTAGCGTTAATTCATGAACTCGATCTCTGCGATGGCCGTCATTTTAAAACACAAAGGGACATAGCACAGGTGTTCGCGGATCGTTTTAGTAGGTTCTGTGGGACTGACGAGGAGGGCTAGAGGGAGCTTGGAACCATCTGGATGAGACTTCAGATGCTATGTGTACGAACCGGAAATCAGTCCTCTTACCTGAAATATTACGATTGAGGACTGGAGGAAGCTATTACACGAGGTGTCTGTGACAAGTCCCCAGCCCCTGATGGGGAATTTTACAGTGGCTTTGTGGCCATTATGCAATCGATGTTGTTATGCACGTTTAATGAGCTTGTGAAACAGGAACTCACAGTGCATGGAGGGGACAGTGATTCCAACGACCAGACGCGTGGCAGCAAATGACCATATGATTATCGTCTCTTCACCCTTCCTTAGCCCTAGGACGCCTAAGGGGAAGGGGGGGGGGGGGGAGGGGGGTTCGCTGAACTCTGAATTTTTTTATGTACCCCGCTTTTGCCCAAGTAACTTTCATACTACATATTCCCTTTCAGTTATTGTTTGCTGGCTATTTTATGAAACATTAGTGTCAATATATTTTATAGAAAATTCATGCTTTGCAAGAAAAATAAAATTATTATAGATCCAAGAACCCCCCCCCCCTTAGGCTTCCTTGCTATAGAAAATTTCCCTTAGTAGGATTTCGTATTTCTCATCTCTGCAACAATGAAAGTTAGTTTCTTGTTGGTTGGTATTCTTGATATTCACGACAATCGGTTTACTTTCAAAGGAACTGATTGCTGATGTCGAGTCAGCTGTTATTTATCTTGTAAACTTGCAGTGAGTTAGTGCAGTTCCCTACTGTTCACACCCAGACTTAGAAATGACTACAAGAATACGTGACTCGTCTTTAGAAAGAGTTCTGAATGAAATTTTAGATGAAGATTCTAACTCCGGGAGTGAAAGTGAATATGAGGATGGTGTTATGTAGTATGATTCAGATCAGGAAAGTGATGTGGATGTTAGAGAAGATGAAGATAGCGCAGCTTCAGGCAGTGACCATCAGGATGTTAAATGTTACTTTGAATAATGAGAATGAATTGTATGGCTTTATAGGAATCCTGATACTTATGGGGGCAAGTAAGGACAATTCTGTCAGCGTACACGATCTTTGGTCAGACCTAATGGATTGGCCAGTTTACAAGGGTATTATGGCAAGAGAACGTTTCAAGGAACTTATTGCAATCATAAGGTTTGATGACAATAGTACCGACCAGCTAGGAAGGGAAGCAGACAATTTCACAGCAATCTGTGATGTTTTCAACAAAGTGAATGATAGGTTTCCTCTGTATAAACCAGGGGTTCATCTAACCATTGATGATATGTTCAGCTTGCTTACAGGACGCTGCCCCTTCAAAGTAGGATAAACCGGGCAAGTATGGCATCCTTATACGCGTGATGTCCGATGCAGTTGAGAGATACGTCTTGAATGTGGAACCCTATGCAGGTAATGTTCAGAATTTGTCGAAAGGAGAACGGGGTTCAGCAGCTGTCGTCGAACGTCTGGTAGCACCTGTGAAAAATACTGGTCGAAATATTACTACAGATCGATACTACACATCGGTGGATTTGGCAGAAGAGTTATACCAAGACTACAAAGTTACTACAGTAGGAACTCTCCAGTCAAACAGGAAGCATATTCCAGGTATAATGAAGAACACATCGAATCGAGAGCTATATTCACCAATGTTCTGGTTCACAGACCCATCAATAGGTAGGCCTCCAGTAGCTTTGGTGTCCTACATAGCAAAAACGAAACCAAGTAAAAACTTACTGATGTTGTCAACAATGCACCAAGGCAAAAGGCACTGTTGGAGGAGAGAAGAATAAAACCGAGATAAATGTGTATTATAATTCCACTAAAGGTGGAATTGATACCTTTGATCAAATGGCGCGTATGTACACCTGCAAGAGGGGAACAAAGAGATGGCCTCTATCTGCATTTTACTCTCTCATCGACATTTGTGCTATCAATGCAACCACCCTATCGATGCAGCAACATCCAAGATGCAATGAAAAGAAACACAACAAACGGAAACTTTATATTCTGCAAGTAGGAATGGAACTAGTGAAATTGCAGGTAGAAGAAAGAAGTGCCAATGCAAGAGGCTTATCTAACCAAATTGTTCAATCAGTGGAGACTATTCTACAAAAGAAAATCAAAGAAGTGACAACAGAAGTATGTGAGCCTCCTGCAGGTAAAGGTCAGTGCCATATTTGTGTAAGAGAAGCTACAACAAAGAAGCATAAGTACAATAATCAAAGTAAACCAAAACAGTATTGTGGACAGTGTCATAAACATGTGTGTAACACACATTCAGAAAAAATTGTGAAGTGTCTCTCTTGCCTTGAAGTTGAGGACTCAGAGTAGTCTATTGTATATGAACACATCTGTATTCTGTACTGTAATACGTCAATTTTTTATTCACTCAACCCAATATTTATAACAATTAACATTTATAAACTGATGCCTTAGTTAAAATACATAAACCATTTTGAAAGTTGTAATTTTTCGTCAGTAAACTTATTTAATACTTGTGGGCTCGCCGAACCCCCCCCCCCCCCCCCCCCCCCTTAGGCATCCAAGTTAGAAAAAAAGGCTTGTGCGTCCTAGGGTTAATAGTGACTGTAAGACCTTTATGCAGGCACTGGGCAGTCGCATCAGCACATCGTTGGTGGACAGTATACATTCAGATCAGATTATGTCTTCGCAGAACAAGTAGTATCCGTACAGCATTGGGTGTAGAGCACATGCAGATGATGTGTTTTTCGTCCAGGCTGAAGGGGAAATCCACTCCATACTGGATTGGCTACAGATGCATGGGATGACAGCTGGCAGCGTGGTCAACTTCGGAAAATCACGATACATGTATATGCTGCGTGAACTCGAGCAAGGAACGGAAAGACCTTTATGTGTGGTACAAATCCTGCGATGTTTGGGTATCACCTTTCATAAGGACACGGCGGGAATGGCTGCGGGTGACTACCGACGGTTGTTGAGCAGAGTTCGCACGTCTGTATGATTAAACACCCTACAGTCGATGGATATGCTACAGCGAGGGAGTCTTTATCTCGCTCACACGATGTGCCGCCCGACACACCTTCTCCTCATGATGAGTAGTATGGTTATGAGGACTCAGGCTGCTTTTTGGTGCTATTACACGGGGACAGCTTTTCAAGCTGCAGTATGACACACTTAGCCTTTTAGCGCGAGAAGGGGTATTAGTTTAGTCAACATCGACGAGAAAACGTGTGCCACATACGTTAATACGATGCACAAACGGTAGCGCAACAGAAATCACTCCCTTACGGGGGCGATCATCATTGTACTAACATCGCATCTTCCGCCAGTCAGTGTCTGACACATATAGCCCACATTAAAGTACGTGTAGAAGTTAATCATTTAACACAGCTACCTTCGGGCGCGTTGACTGACGTCCCGACCACCGACATCGAAGGACATGGACAATTTGTTTCTTCGACAGATCGCCCAGAACAAGGTTAACTCGAGAGTGGTGTGGCACACGGTTCACCACCACGCCTACCTACATCAGTCAGGTTTGAGTGGTACATAGTTGTGAACCGCAAGTACCCGACGAATGACAAAAACTAGACTATTCATTTGGTGGATGCACCCATATGTCATCGATACGGACAGCCAGCGGTTGTTCTGCGGAGCGGCCTTGGACGTCTGGACTCTGCCACGGAAGATCATAGTGTTCATACGGCGCACTATGCATACAGAAATCTCTTGCGGACGAATCGTACTTTCCGCGTCAAAAGACATACCTGGTATTGTGGGTCACGCGTATGACGATTGATTACATATACCGCAGTACAGATACGTACGTACTATTATTGGCAATGCCTACATGACGGATATATAAAACTCTTACGGCTAGGCGAATTAATGTGTCAGGAACGGCTTGAAGTGGGTTGGGTGCTAACAAGGGAAACTCTCCATCGCACCCTCCTCAGAACTAGTGGTAAGAGGGATCAGTGGACAGTCTGTCAAAAACTGAACACAGATCAAGCATGAAAACAGGAAGAAGGTGTACTGCACTGTGAAAAAAAAGCAAAATAGCATCAATGAACGTTCCAAGAACGAGCAATATATAACAGCCGGGAAGAGAAACGGCGTCGTGGTTAAGTGCTTTATTTAAATTTGTCTTTGTGTTCCGGTGTAACCTCCGTTGCAAGAGTGAGGTGTAGGGGAGGGACCTATAATGACAGTTGATTCTGCACAACTACTCTATTAGCATCCGAAGGGAACGGGCTTTCGAATGGTAACCGCAAACTTATGATGAGAAGGCGACAAAGTCAATCGAATCCTCCACCGGAAAACACGCCTGTTGTGACATACATAATATTACTGACAGTATGTATGTCATATGATGGGAATCGCTTATCGACGCACCTAATTTGTATGACTGGTAAGAGAGTGAGATATGTCTCCTTGCACTATACAAGTGCTCGTTTGAATGTGATTGTGATCACTCCCAAGGAAACGATGAAAACAAAATAAGCTGGAACAAATGTATACAACAGTTTCACAATCACACATATTCTCTGTGTGTGTCTGAAACATATGTTTTTAACATTTTGAAGTTGCGTTCCGTTTTGGAAGTCCTGTCCCATGAATTCCTCTGTTGTAACATAGTTCCCACCCATTTATTTGTTGTTTGCATTTCTGTGAGAGGTCAATGTGGTATCTCGCCTGCTCTCACTGTTCATCACATTTACTTGCGACGGTAACGTATTCTTACCCGATGACTCATATTCTATAAATAATGTGTAGTATGGCAACTGCCAAGACTACAGAGAGAGAACAAACATTTTAATGTTCATGATGTTTTTTTAAAAAATATGGCGTTATGGAGTCTTGAACACGGCTTGACCGATTGGCAGCCCTACACCATGACCACTTCCTTTTTTTGTTCTATGCTGTTCGTTCAAATTAATTGGGGCAGACGTCCAATGACGCCCGTCCAGGTTGCTCGTTGAGCTGTTCACTCAGATTTTTTATTACAGTTGGCGGCTAAACCTCTGACCGAACATGCTGAACTACCGTGCCAGCAATCCACTGAGCCACGGCGCTGCTTCAGAGTCCTCTGTATCGCACTTCTTGTTCCTGGACCATTCACTACTTTTTTAAGGTCCGGCACACCATCTTCCTGTTTTCACGCTTAATCCGTGTTCAGTTTTTGACGGGTCGTCCACAGGGCCATCTCACCAGTAAATCTGAGGGGGTTGCGATGGAGAATTCTCTTGTCAGAGCTGGCAGCTGGTATTTCACTTGCGGAACTGATCAAGTACAGTGGACAGCTAAAGAAAACAGACCCCAGAACACAGAATTTTTTGTTTCATATTTTTTATTTCATTTTTTCTCTTTTAGTTAAGTTTGTGAGCTGTTGAAAGGAGCTGCAGGCGGCCCACTTCGTTGTTACTTTATTGCTGCATGGTCAGACAGCAGCGGGGCTCCTTCCAGGACAATTGTAAAGTTATCAGGACATACTAGGATTTTGGAAAGAATATATGACGAGTTAGACTATCGATCCGGCATACCGTTTTACTCTATCAGAAGTTTCATATCAGCACACACTCCACTGCAGAGTGAAAACTTAATTCCACGAATAAAACTGCCTCCAAATTATTCTCTGTTAGTATTGTAATTACAACTGTCACTATGTCATTCATTGTTATGCATTAAATATTATTGGCCTGCAACTGATTCTGATATGTTTATTTGTTTAAATTTGTGCACGAATTTCATCATGTGAGCAAACTGGTGGAAACTGTCACTGTCGTGATCGAAAAAGAACTGCATGGATGGAAAATTCCACAGAAAAGAACCTAACAAACAAGTGTTTCAGTTTCTATACCCTGTGTAAACTAAATCATTAACAGGACTCATGAGAAAGTGATTTTTAATACACAGAAGCACATTGCAGAGTCTGTACAGAGTAGAATCTGTTTGTAGCATATGGATACATCATCAACACAATGGATTCATTGTTACACTTTAAGATATAGTCATATTCTACATCATGCCACTTCCATAAAAATTCCCAATTTTTGTTTTTAAAAGTCCATCTCTTCAATTAGATGTTGAATTCTTGAAGTTTCCATGTTCTTCAGACAGTCACAAGGATGCACGCTTTTCTGAAAATTGCTAATTTATTCAGCCCATGTTAGTAGTGGGACAGATTCCACTCAGCTCAACGTTGCATTGTTGACAAATTTATTCAAGATGGCGGCGATAGGTATGGCAACATCGCAATGGCATTATGGCGGTTAGTTCAAATTTTGGCAGAAAAAAGGTCACTTCAGCTACCTCCACTAATCTAAGAAATCGGAGGAAAATAGGTCACTTGTGATACCTTTACTAACCTAAATCATCCAACCATCACCTCTTCCTAGGAATTGGTGGGAATAGGACTCAGCCTGTTCTGGGCTGTTGGACAGGATGGACATAAGTTTTTATTCTGCATGCAATCTTTATTTAAACAATTTGAGGCAGTTACTCACTCCAGTGCATTCACTATGAGGTCTGGAGTCCAACTAACCTAGTGCACAGTACTGCCACCAGAGGGCACTATCATCCCATGGCGGTCTGAGGAAAACTGGTGGGGAAATGACACAACCTGTGTCCAGCTGCTGGAGAGAGGATGGACTGTACTTTATTTATTTTGGAACAGTTTATTTAGGGATGGATTTCACATAGTTTATTTATTACTCTGATACAAAACACTCACCCTGACATTTTTGGTGTCACAGTAAATTGTCTACAGACATGCAAGCTACTTGTAAATCACCGAAATAATGCAGTACACTGATGTACAGACACGTAAAAATCTCGTACATTACCGAAATAATGCATTGCACACCACAAAGATCAGTAAACGTCTCGTAGATTACCGAAATATAGCATGTAAAATGCTCTGCAGACACGCTTGCTAACTATAAACTGTCGAAATAATGGTTTCCACAAACTACAGACCTCCAAACTACTGGTAACTCACCGAAATAATACAGTACACTGATGCACAGACACAAAAACAACTCGTAAATTGTCACAATAACGCATGTAAAATGCTATGCAAACACGTTGACTAATTATAAACTGTCGAAATAATGCACTGACAGTCTGCACACTTGTTCACAAAATAATGCAACAGACATGAAAACAGCTCGTAAATTGTAAAAAAAAAAAAAAAAAAAAAAAAAAAAAAAAAAAAAAAAAAAAAAAAATGCATGTGTGATGGTATGCAAACACGCTCCCAACGCTTAAACAGTCGAAAATGATGCAGTGAACAAACACTCATTGCACGTAAAAATGCTTTCGAACTCTCGTCAACCGCATTGTATCAACGAACTCTTCCCTACAGAGCCTCAACATACGCACGTCAGACAGCGTGCTCACGCCAATCCCATACATGAGACACATTTGGCTGTGCACACGTGCTTACCACTGCTGGCGCTATGCCTCTCCAGCTGCGGTCCACCGCTGAGAGAGATGTTTGCATAGCAGTTCACCCTCGCAGACCCAGCTAATAGGTTCTCAATGTTATCCTATATAGAAGTCTTTTGCAATGCTCCCCAGAATAGCACAGAGTTCATTGTTCCTAGCGCTCCTAACAGGACATGTGAACAGCATCTAGCTGAGCATGTGTTTACCTGCCCAGCATGGCTGATGCACCGCTGTGAAATGTTTGCTTAGCGACCCACCATCGTAGGCACATCTTAAAGGTTCTCAGTGTTATACTGACGTCACATGACTATGTAAATAAGTGCCAAGTCTACCTCTCAGAAATTGTAAAGTGTTGCAGAAATAGTTAATGGTTGCTTTTGTAGGAGCTTTCGTGATGTCTGAGCTCATCCGCATGGAAATTCTTGTCCTAACAGAACATGTTTACGAAAATAGCCCATACTAACGCCGAATGCATTCCTCCTGAAGGTCCTAACGTGGCACCCCGTCCATTGCCTGTTACCCTTCCTGGAAATCGTTAAGTCGTGCTTTCAACAAATGACTCCAAAACGCAAGCGTTCTCACTGCTATGGAAGGGCTCCTAAGTCCCAGCACAAAATGGCTCTGAGCACTATGGGACTTAACATCTGTGGTCATTAGTCCCCTAGAACTTAGAACTACTTAAACCTAACTAACCTAAGGACATCACACACATCCATGCCCGAGGCAGGATTCTAACCTGCGTCCGGAGCGGTCACGCGGTTCCAGAGTGAAGCGCCTAGACCGCACGGCCATACCGGCCGGCTCCCAGCACAAAAGATGTCTTGCGAATGAATGGAGCATATTGATTGACTCTTACTGAATTTCCCTGCCAAATTACTGATGTTGCCACAGTGGAAGCACTGTCCGCCTTTTCCTTTCTGTAGACTATACTTTCAGTGGCAAAACTATTTTGTATAGATCACAATATTGCACTGACAGTTAAACCCTGCAAAAGTGGCCTACACATCGTCAAATACGGAAAGACACTTGCTCAATTACACTGCTGTGTCACTGAGTACGGAAGCTTGAATATTAGAGTGTGAAACCGACCTCCAGCACGGCAATATATTACCGCTTAACATGTCGATTTAGTAAACGCACAATTCGTTTATTGCCCCATACAAAATCGTCCCTTTTGCATCATGCATATAGCTGCCGACCATCAGACACTTGTACATGTACTATGAAGACAGACAGCATAATCACATGCACCATAGATGTACTCCTCGCAGCACTAGCAGCTTCCAGTGAGGACAGGTGGTCATACACCGCAGGTGATGGTCAGAAGTCATCCACCCTCGACTCTTGACCATGGCGCCCTCAGTGGCCTGAAGTCACTCTGTTGTACAAACTCAGGGTCAGTTCTTTCTACACAAAGGCATTATTGTTTCTCACCTCGACCTGGTTGGTTTCTTGCTTTCTGCACCCATCTCCAGAGTCTGGGATTACAAGAGCATATGGAATTTCACACGGTTTGTCAGAATATCATACCATTTTCGCGATACTTCTCGATATCAAGCACATAGCAATATCGCTTGCTTCGCAGTAACGCTTGTGCTGTATAATTTGTAAGTTGTAGACCAGTAATTATTTCTCTAGGAACTCGAAACTGCAGTAAGGTGGAACGTGCTGTAATCCACTGAGTAGCTAGGAACTGATCTCGTCTGTGAAGGGCTTTAGGTGAAACGGTGAAACCTCTTAAAAAAAAAAAAAAAAAAAAATGTATTGTCGGACTCGCGAGTACCGATATCGGTATCGGTGTTACAACAGATTCCTAATTTTTCTTACAATTTTCAGAGTCAACTAAGGTGTTTTTTATGTCTAGATAAACCAGCAAACGTGTCTTTCACCTGCTGCATGCGCACAGCAAAAATGATGTTCTCTCAACCAAACAAAGATGAGAAAAGTGCAGAAACAGTCACCCTGACAGTTTACATGGGAGGGAATAATGATCCAGCGCGAACACACGTCCATATTGAATCTTCTCAGATTTCCACGAGATCACGAAGACAGTCCAACACACTGTGGAATAGTTCGCTATTCAACCATCTAGAGGATGACACGGTTAAGTCAGCTACATTCCTGTATCCCAACAGGCCTCTCCATTTGGACAGTTCCTGCCGTTAGTCGGAAATGTGAAGTATCACCGCCACAGGCCACTGCCACACATCCCCAGACAGAATCGTCCTAGGAAACTGGCTATATACTCTATGTGATCAAAAGTATCCGGACACACACAAAAACATACGTTTTTCGTATTAGGTGCATTGTGCTGCCACCTACTGCCAGGTACTCCATATCAGCGACCTCAGTAGTCACTAAACATCGTGAGAGAGCAGAATGGGGCGCTCTGCGGACTTCACGTGTGTTATACGTCTGTACGCAAATTTCCACACTCCTAAACATCCCTAGATGCACTGTTCCCGATATGATAGTGAAATGGAAGCGTAAAGGAACATGTACAGCACAAAAGCGTGCAGGCCGACCTCGTCTCTTGATTGACAGAGTCGGCCAACAGTTGAAGAAGGTCGCAATGTGCAATAGGCAGACATCTATCCAGACCATGACACAGAAATTCGAAACTGCATCAAATTCCACTGCAAGTACTATGACAGTTAGGTGAGGAAACTGGGATTTCGTAGTCGAGCCGCTGCTCATAAGCCACACACCACGCCGGTTAATGCCAAACGACGCTTCGCTTGGTGCAAGGAGTGTAAACATAGGACGATTGAAGAGTGGGCAAACGTTGTGTAGAGTGACGAATCACGGTACACAACGTGGCGATCCGATGGCAGGGTGTGGGTATGGCAAATGCCGGGTCAATGTCATCTGCCAACAGTAAACTTCGGGAGGAGATGGTGTTACGGTGTGGTCGTGTTTTTCATGGAGGAGGCTTCAACCTCTAGTTGTTTTGCGTGGTACTATCACAGCACAGGCCTACATTGATGTTTCAAGCACCTTCTTCATTCCCACTGTTGAAGAGCAATTCGGGGATGACGATTGCATGTTTCAACACGATCGAGCAACTGTTCATAATTCAGGGCCTGTGGCGGAGTGGTCACACGACAATAACATACCTGTAATGGAGTGGACTGCACAGAGTCCTGTCCTGAATCCTGTAGAACACCTCTCGATATTTTGGAACGCCGACTTCATGCCAGGCCTCACCGACCGACATCGATACCTCTCCTCAGTGCAGCACTCCATGAAGAATGGGCTGCCACTCTCCAAGAAACCTTCCAGCACCTGATTGAACGTATGCCTGCGAGAGTGGAAGCTATCATGAAGGCTAAGTTTGGGCCAACACCATATGGAATTCCAGCATTACCGATGGAGGACACCACGAACTTGTAAGTCATTTTCAGCCAGGTGTCCGGATACTTTTGATCACATAGTGTAAATATTTTATCACTGTACTTACAATTAAATGTTATGATCACAGTATCAACTGGACGACATTCGACAATGAGCAAAGTGTCGCAAATACACTCTGCTAACAGCTATGGCCCTGGAGATAGAAATATTTGTACCATTCTTATGTATTGACATACTTTTCCCTTTGCTATTACAGTGTTACACATCAAATCCATACCTTCCTTACGACTGGACATAGTCATTTCCTTTGCACATTTCAGAACACACATATAAATCTTATATGCCTGATGTTCGAGGTAAGCCTATCATGCATCCACTACTACTAAGTATAATACTCCGCTAATAACTGGTGATCCGAGGTGCCTCAATCGTAGATATTTAGAGTACAAATAGATACATGACAGCTGCAACTGATCAGTCTTCTGTGGTAGTTGAAAGTGTCAACACTGATTCCATCAAAGTGATTAACATGCCACAGTTATTAGGGAGGAGGACAGGACCAACAGACGAACAGTTTGGATTGTGGTTACTACTGGAGAACCTGGGCAATCTTGTTTCTGACACTGACAACATAAATTACACCGAAAATGGTACGCTCTTTAGCAACAAGAATTTAAATATGCTTACTCCTATTACAGAACCGTTTTGCGATAACCTTGTGGTAGATTAAAACTGCGTGCCCGACCGAGACTCGAACTCGGGACCTTTGCCTTTCGCGGACAAGTGCTCTACCATCTGAGCTACCGAAGAACGACTGACGCCCGGTACTCACAGCTTTACTTCTGTCAGTATCTCGTCTCCTACCTTCCAAACTTTACAGAAGCTCTCCTGCGAACCTTGCAGAACTAGCACTCCTGAAAGAAAGGATACTGCGGAGACATGGCTTAGCCACAGACTGCGGGGAGAGCTTCTGTAAAGTTTGGAAGGTAGGAGACGAGATACAGGCAGAAGTAAAGCTGTGAGTACCGGGCGTGAGTCGTGCTTCGGTAGCTCAGATGGTAGAGCACTTGCCAGCGAAAGGCAAAGGTCCCGAGTTCGAGTCTCGGTCGGGCACACAGTTTTAATCTGCCAGGAAGTTTCATATCAGCGCACACTCCGCTGCAGAGTGAAAATTTCACTCTGGGAACCTTGTGGTTGTTAAAATCTGTGATGAAGGGGACTGTCAGGAGCAGTTAGAAAGGGACGATATGTAATGTTAAAGATGAAGATGAGTGGCTCATTTAACTATTATCTACGAAGTAATTTCTCCAAGTTCGTCACTGCAAGACATCGTGTCAAGGCGAAGCTACACCGACATTGTGGCAGCAGGAGGAATATTGGATAAAATCGACAAGAAAGCAATGGAAACCATTTCGAAGAAATATAAAAATCCTGTGGCTATACCATATAAAGTGGAATTTATCGACGTTAAATTGGATGTTCTAATAGAAGAGTTGCTTGGATTATTGCAGCAGCTACTTGTAGACGATTATCACCTTTCGGATTTAGAGATAAGCAAAACTTTGCCGGAATTTTTAATAAAATGGAGATGTGCGACTACCTAATATCAATCCACGACTTCTGCATGGAAGGAGACCATCAGGGAAGCAGCAATTTGATTGTGGACAACGATAAGACAACTGGAATAGACTGTTTAACGTGGGTGAGCTCCAATTGCAGAGTAAAGATATATAACAAATTAATATGTCAAATCTCAAGTACAGGAGGAAACAAAGTTATCAGTAACGATCTTGTCCAGACATGCTTCTACAGGAAACTTTAACATCTTCTTTGGCTAAGGAGCATGGCATTACCAGGCTGGAGGCTATCATATACAACTACAGAATGGACCGTGTGTTCGACCCACTGCAAAGCTGGTTAAGTGTATTAGACACCAACAAACAGTATTTACAATGCGCTCCACTTTACTATGTGCCAATTGCGTCCATGTGGTGTCAGCTAACTAATAATTTACAGACCACTTGGTGTGTGCTGTTTAACAACGTTCTGCAATTTGTCTACTGGGATAATAAGAACATCTGGAAATTGACTGTTGTGCAAGGAAGTCTTCCAGACTCTCATAACCGAGAAAAGCTTACATGTTATGCTCTGTCTGCATACAGTTTTAATTATCTACCTGTAAACTATGTGGAGATTCTTAACACAGACTACAACAAAGACAATATTAGTACGACGCAGAAGTGTTACGTTAAGGCTACAGGGTACTTATAAATGGTGGAAAAATTTTTTTATGACTTTATTAAATTCTATAGTCTTTCCTGATTACATTGGTATATACATTATAGGGTTTCAAATGAAAAATGATATATATATATATATATATATATATATATATATATATATATATATATATATCAAATTTTAAAGTTACGCTCACGTATGCGGCCACTCCCCCTTTATATCTGTTACAGAAATCAGTATTATTTCTGTTGTGACTTGGCAAGACAGCCAAGCCACTAGGAGAGGAAGCCGAAAGGCACGCGTTTAAGCTCACGCAGGATGGCGTGAGGTCTGCAACAGGACAAGTAATGAAGACCAGCAAATAAAGTACGTAGCTTCTGGAATACTTAACTTTAATCCATAATTGGTGAACATCTGTCTGATAGTACATGCATCACAAGATAAATAGCAAATGGTAATGGCGCCTTGCTAGGTCGTATCAAATAACGTAGCTGAAGGCTATGCTAACTATCGTCTCGGCAAATGAGAGCGTAATTTGTCAGTGAACCATCACTAGCAAAGTAGGCTGTACAACTGGGGCCTGTGCTAGGACGTCTCTCTAACCTGCCGTGTGGCGGCGCTCGGTCTGCAATCACTGACAGTGGCGACACGCGGGTCCGACGTATACTAACGGACCGCGGCCGATTTAAAGGCTACCACCTAGCAAGTGTGGTGTCTGGCGGTGACACCACATTCCTCCCCCACAAATCGGCGTACGGTTGTGTTATAAGGCTTCCGCCCGCCGTGGGGAGGACCCCATGTAGACGTATGCGACGAGGTGGGGAGCCTAACAACAGGCGAGGCTGTGCCACCCGCACCCTGCCATTCGGTCCGAGGGGAGCTAGGAAACGCCTGAAAACCTAGTCCAGGGTGCACGCCAACATGCGGTGTATGCGCCCGTAGAGAGACAGGAGGGGCCGAAGGGTCGACCTCCATGGGGTCGGGGCACCAGACGGGCGAAGACGCCATGTGGTCCGGAGCGGGCAAGAGTTCCATGTCGGAGGACAGCTGGTCACGGGAAGCGATCGGCGGCGCGTGACCCAGGGAGGCGCCTGGCGGTTGAAGCGACGCGTCCACTGCGGGCGGCGCCGGCGGGAGAACAGGCGGCGGCGGCGGCGCGTCGCCATGGGGCAGAATGGAAGGCAGCGTCGTTAAGACCTGGGGATGAGGCGAGCCAGTAGATGGGTCCCCAGGGCGCTGACCGGACGACACCGTCGCTGAAAGCAGACGGGGAGCGGCAGAGCCCGTGCGACGACAGAGGCGATAGTATACAACGTCGCCTGGGGCAAAAGCAGGTGTCTGCCGCTGCACAGGAACCTGATGCGGCGGATGTAGCAAAGACATCAAGGTGCGATGACATCTGTGACGAAAGTCCTGACCAAACGTTCAGCGGCACCGTTTGACTGCGGCGAAAACGGCGCGGACGTCAGATGTTGAATACCATTGGCCTTACAGAATGACTGAAATTCTGCGGAGATGAATTGTGGGCCATTGTCGGAAACAATAGTCTGTGGAAGACCATCAATGCAAAAGATAGAGGATAACGCTTGGATGGTGGCAGAAGACGTCGTGGAAGACATCCGGACAACAAAAGGAAAATTACTGAATGAATCGACCAGAACCAACCATCGAGCATTCCAGAAGGGACCAGCAAAATCGATGTGTAAGTGTTGCCAAGGGGAAGTGGCTTTTGGCCATGCAAAGAATTTCCGCGGTGGTGCGGATTGTTGTTCGGCACACGCCATGCAAGAAGAGCACATATTCGTAATCGCGGCATCGATTCCGAACCAAGTACAGTGCTGACGAGCAAGTTGTTTCGTTCGCACTATACCCCAATGCCCTTGGTGGAGAAGCTGTAAGACAGACGACTGTAACGAACGTGGTACCACGACCCTGGACTGATCATTATCAGAACGCAACAGCAAAACATCACGTCCAACAAAAAGTCTCTCCTTGTGAGCAAAAAATCGGCGAACCAACGCATCCCCGATCCGTGACTTTGACAAGGGCCATTGCGTAGCAACAAAACGCAGAACGGTAACAAGGACAGCGTCAGCTGCTGTGGCTATAGCTACACGACGAAAATCAATCGGAAACAATTCGACCACGTCATCGGTTTCCGCATCAATGAACATGCAAGCAAGTTCGGAAGAATCGAATGCTCTATCCTCAGCAAGAGGCAAACTGGACAACCCATTGGCGTTTCCGTGCTTAGCAGTGGACCGATACAAGATATCGTAGCGGTACTGCGAGAGGAAAATAGACCAGCGAATGAATTTCTGCACTGTACGTGGAGGTACAGGCTTGGTCGGATGAAAAAACCGATGTCAAAGGTTTGTGGTCTGTGATGATGATAAAGTGACGACCATACAAGAAATCATGAAACTTTGTAACACCAAATACGAGAGCCAAAGCTTCCTTCTCGATCTGTGAATAATTTCTTTGCACAGACGAGAGCAATTTGGACGCAAAGGCAATAGGGCGAACATGCGATCCATCTTTGTGCGCAAGCACAGCACCGATCCCGAAATCCGATGCATCCACCATCAACAAAAGGGGTTTCTGAGATCGAATGGCGTAAGGCAAGTATGGGAAAGCAACGCCGAGTTCAACTGGCGAAAGGCGCGTTCGCATTCCGTCGTCCAGACGAACGGAACACCTTTACGGCGTAAGCGATGAAGCGGAGCTGAAATGGAAGAGGCGTGGCGCACATATTTATGGTAGTAATTGATTTTTCCCAGCACACTCTGTAGCTGCTTCAAATTCTGCGGCGAAGGCAAGTCTTATATGGCACGGAGGTGCTCTGGACTGGGATGTATGCCTTTGGCATTGAGTACATGTTCCAGATATGGTAAGTCCCGAGCAAAAAACACACATTTGTCCTTCCGCAAGCGAAGACCATTTTGTCGCAAGACCTGAAATAACGTTCTGAGATTGGCTAAATGTTCTTCTTCCGTCTTTCCGGCGATCACAATATCGTCCAGATAGTTTGCTGCAGTAGGGACCGACGCACAAACAGTTTGCAAAACGTTGCTGAAACAATGCAGGGGCGGATGCACACCCGAATGGCAATCGTTTGAATCGGTACAAACCCAGATGCGTGTTAACCACCAAAACGCGCTGGGATTCTTCGTCCACCGGTATTTGCAAGTACGCATCTGCTAGGTCCAACTTTGAAAAATATTTCCCCGGGCACAGTTTGTCAAAAAGATCTTCCGGGCGGGGTAAAGGGAAAATTGCAGTCACTAGTTGTGGATTCACCGTTGCCTTGAAGTCCACACAAAGTCTCAATTTTCCAGAAGGTTTTGGCAAAATTACTAAGGGTGATGCCCAGAGAGATGCCTGCACGCGTTCAATTACACCTTGTGATTCCAAATCGTTTAATGTTCTGGCGACCTCATCACGCAAGGCGTGGGGAACATTGCGCGCTCGGAAAAATTTCGGTTGCGCGTTTACTTTCAGTTCCAAATGTGCTTCATAGTTCTTAGCGCAACCAAGGCCCGGTGCAAAAATGTCTGCAAATTCTTCACATAGACGAGAAACACTGTCTGAAGGCACAGTCTGGTTCACTGATAGGACCTGATTGACTATAGACAAGTTAAACAACTGAAATAAATCCAAACCAAACAAGTTCACTGCAGAAGAAGAACGAAGGACGTAAAATGACACAAGTTTTGTTTGTCCCTTGTATGTTGCAAGAAGGCTGCACTGTCCTAACACAGGGATATGCTGACCGGAATAGCTACTGAGCTTAACATTTGCGGCACGCAACGGAGGTGTGCCCAGCTGTTTGTACGTGTCTTGATTGATCAATGAAACTGCAGCTCCGGTATCGAGCTGGAATGGTATCACGTTGCCATGAATGTCCAAGTCCACAAAAAGTTTATTGTCCTGCTGACGACAAGAGCGACTGTCTCGTGCAACGTGAACTGACACTGGTACAGAATCACTTGCGACTTGACGGTGCGACTGCGTGTTGTGGCTGCGGTAGCGGTGGAGCGGCGGCTGCCGCACCGTTTTGCATTGCACGTTGACCCTGGACGAGCTGTCCAAGGGCATCCAATAAGGCCTGCGTCTGCTGATTCTGCAAGCGATAAAATTCGGACAGTACATCCGGAGATTGTGGCGAAGCCATGACACAAGTAAATTAGTCTGTATAGTTACGAACGCTTATTGGCTAGTCGCCAATCCCCGTCGCCAAACTGTTGGAACTTGGCAAGACAGCCAAGCCACCAGGAGAAGAAGCCGAAAGGCACAGGTCGTAGCAAATGACGTAGCTGAAGGCTATGCTAACTATCGTCTCGGCAAATGAGAGCGTAATTTGTCAGTGAACCATTGCTAGCAAAGTCGGCTGTACAACTGGGGCGAGTGCTAGGACGTCTCTCTAGACCTGCTGTGGCGGCGCTCGGTCTGCAATCACTGACAGTGTCGACACGCGGGTCCGACGTATACTAACGGACCGCGGCCGATTTAAAGGCTACCACCTAGCAAGTGTGGTGTCTGGCGGTGACACCACAATTTCGAAAATAACTGTGAACTTTCCGTTTCCAGCGATTATACGTATGATACATTTGGTATGTTGGTAACAGTGCACGTTTCTAGTGCCTGTAATAGATTATCTTTCCTAGCATTTACTTTTGTTTCGCTGAAGCAGAGTGTTCACGTGTTACTGAATGCTTGTTGTCCAAGTGCTACATGTATTTGTGGAAGTACATATCCTTTAGTGTGCAATAAATACAAACTACGCTACGCAAAGAAACCATGGGTAACAGAAGATTGATGAAAGGAGGAAGTACAAACATGTTCCGGGAAAATCAGGAATACAGAAATACAAGTCGCTGAGGAATGAAATAAATAGGAAGTGCAGGGAAGCTAAGACGAAATGGCTGCAGGAAAAATGTGAAGACATCGAAAAAGATATGATTGTCGGAAGGACAGACTCAGCATATAGGAAAGTCAAAACAACCTTTGGTGACATTAAAAGCAACGGTGGTAACATTAAGAGTGCAACGGGAATTCCACTGTTAAATGCAGAGGAGAGAGCAGATAGGTGTAAGGAATACATTGAAAGCCACTATGAGGGTGAAGATTTGTCCGATGTGATAGAAAAAGAAACAGGAGTCAATTTAGAAGAGATAGGGGATCCAGTATTAGAATCAGAATCTAAAAGAGCTTTGGAGGACTTACGGTCAAATAAGGCAGAAGGGATAGATAACATTCCATCAGAATTTCTAAAATCATTGGGGGAAGTGGCAACAAAACGACTATTCACGTTGGTGTGTAGAATATATGAGTCTGGCGATATACCATCTGACTTTCGGAGAAGCATCATCCACACAACTCCGAAGACGGCAAGAGCTGACAAGTGCGAGAATTATCGCACAATCAGCTTAACAGCTCACGCATCGAAGATGCTTACAAGAATAATATACAGAAGAATGGAAAAGAAAATTGAGAATGCGCTAGGTGACGATCAGTTTGGCTTTAGGAAAAGTAAAGGGACGAGAGAGGGAATTCTGACGTCACGGCTAATAATGGAAGCAAGGCTAAAGAAAAATCAAGACACTTTCGTAGGATTTGTCGACCTGGAAAAAGCGTTCGACAATATAAAATGGTGCAAGCTGTTCGAGATTCTGAAAAAAGTGGGGGGAGAGACGGGTCATATACAATATGTACAACAACCAAGAGGGAATAATAAGAGTGGACGATCAAGAACGAAGTGCTCGTATTAAGAAGGGTGTAAGACAAGGCTGTAGCCTTTCGCCCCTGCTCTTCAATCTGTACATCGAAGAAGTAATGATGGAGATAAAAGAAAGGTTCAGGAGTGGAATTAAAATACAAGGTGAAAGGATATCAATGATACGATTCGCTGATGAAATTGCTATTCTGAGTGAAAGTGAAGAAGAATTAAATGATCTGCTGATCGGAATGAACACTCTAATGAGTACACAGTATGGTTTGAGAGTAAATCGGAGAAAGACGAAGGTAATGAGAAGTAGTAGAAATGAGAACAGCGAGAAACTTAACATCAGGATTGATGGTCACGAAGTCAATGAAGTTAAGGAATTCTGCTACCTAGGCAGTAAAATAACCAATGACGGACGGAGCAAGGAGGACATCAAAAGCAGACTCGCTATGGCAAAAAAGGCATTTCTGGCCAAGAGAAGTCTACTAATATCAAATACCGGCCTTAATTTGAGGAAGAAATTTCTGAGGATGTACGTCTGGAGTACAGCATTGTATGATAGTGAAACACGGACTGTGGGGAAACCGGAACAGAAGAGAATCGAAGCATTTGAGATGTGGTGCTATAGACGAATGTTGAAAATTAGGTGGACTGATAAGGTGAGGAATGAGGAGGTTCTATGCAGAATCGGAGAGGAAAGGAATATGTGGAAAACAGTGATAAGGAGAAGGGACAGGACGATAGGATATCTGCTAAGACACGAGGGAATGACTTCCATGGTACTAGAGGGAGCTGTAGAGGGCAAAAACTGTAGAGGAAGACAGAGATCGTAATACGTGAAGCAAATAATTGAAGACGTAGGTTGCAAGTGCTACTCTGAGATGAAGAGGTTACACAGGAAAGTAATTCGTGGCGGGCCGCATCAAACTCCCACATGGCACACATGGCATGCCTCCTGGTGGCTCAGATTTTTGTGTTAACAATGACGCTGTTTGTAGTGTATTTGTTATTGTTGATGTGGACACCTTAACTTCTTTGATAAAGGAAGCGGCGAAATGTAAACAATATGATGGTGTAGGCTGTCTGGCAATAACTGAACAACAAAGCAGCAGGAAGGATTTAGCGCCAAAATTAGTTTTTCTGTGTAGATCCTTCAATAAATCTACCTCGAAAATGACTTCGAACATTCTATGTAATTCATATGATGTGAATTTGAAGTTTGTGTATGCATTGCATGTAACAGGAAAAAGGAAAAAAGGCTGCTCAAACGTTTTGTGGTTTGATGAGTCTTCCTCCTCATCCCAGTAGGTTCAGCAAGTACATAAAAATACTTTTAGATGCCTTGACTGTTGTGTCTACAGCATCTATGAAACGTGCAGCAGAAGAAACTGTAAATATCAGTGGAACCAGGGACATTGCTGTTGCTCTTGAGAGGACATCGGTACTTGAATGGTGTTGTAAGTGCTACTTCTCTGGAGAATGGAAAAGTTATTGATGTTGAGTGCTTATCTAAGTACTGCCACACCTGCCATGATAACACTGAAGAACATATTAAACATCTGTGCTCTAAGAATTATGATGGTTATAGTAGAGGTATCTCTAAAACTATTTCAGAGGTCGGTTAGACATACGTTAGACATACGAAGTACCTTATCGATGGGGACTCTAAAGCTTTCAACAAAATTAGTGAGTTCAATGTTTATGGTAATACCTTGGAAACAAAACTAGAGTTTTGTGGACATGTTCAAGAGAGGATGGGTGCTAGACTGAGGAATCTACGAACAGAAATGAAAGGAAAGTTGCTATCTGATGGAAAATCTGTGTCTGGCCGAGGCAGATTCACAGGAACTGAAATAGACCTTCTTTAGAGTTATTATGGAGTGGCCATTAGACGAACTGCACCTCTGAACGATGTTACAGCAATACGAAAAGCTGTATGGGTCACCTACTTTCGTAAATTGTCCACATATGACCATCCTGTTCATGGACTTTGTCCTAAAGGAGTGGGTTCTTGGTGTGGTTGCAAAAAAGCAAAATAACGTGGTCAAATATACCATTATAAGCATTCTCTTCCTGAGCCTGTTATGAATGAAATAAAACCAATTTTTAGAGACCTGACTGGCTCTGTTTTTCTTAGTAAATGCCTTCATGGGGGCACTCAGAATACAAATGGAAGTCTCAACCATTCCATATGGGAAAGATTACCCAAGAATGTTTTTGTAGGATTAAATACATTAAAAGTTATATGTTTCAATGGTGGAGTGATAAGAAGGTAGGAAGTCCTGAGAAATTTAGGCATGTGACGGACAACGGGTGCTTGAAGCTAAAAGATTCGCTGTTCAAGTTAGCAAAGGACCAAGAAGTGATAAAAGGAATGCCAAAAGGAATCTTAAAGGTGAAGGAATGCTGCAGGGTGAAGACTATGTTTCAGGAATGTTAAATTGGACTCGTATCTTCATTTCCAATTTCCCACAAGTTGTATTTTTCGTAATTCAGGTACAAATATCTCCTAAATTTTATAATGCATTGCTCTAATTTTTTTCTGTTACTTGCAATAGTCAATACTTATGTAGTAGACCTAAGCTTTATTGCTGAATCAACTAAACAGTAGAAGAAATAACATTTTTATTATGAAAAAATTATAAAAATTAAAATGTAGGATGCTATATTTTTTATCCTTGTAATATAAATAACAGTTGAAATTAAATAGGTCTGGCACTTCAGCCATCATGTCGTGCATATCTAGTAAAATTTTGGTCTCCTTCAAATGTTTAATATTGGATTAAATGGTACCTCAATTTGAGGAAGCATTTTAGGGAAAAAATTGCATCAATTTCTTTGTATTTTTTTAAATAACCCTAAGCAGGTTCAAAAACATTCAAAATACTTCTAATTTCTTTAGAAAGTGTGCTGCATTACCCGACATCAACAATAAATCTGTAAGACATATAAATTATAATCATTGCCTGAATGAGATACGTGTTGAATTTTATATAATATTGAGCCTGAAAAGTACCCTCTATCCTTAGAGCAGTATAAATTTGTTTTTCTCAGTCTAGAACCCTATTCTCCACAATACCCTCCGGTATAGATATCGCTGAATTGGGACTGGTTCCTACAAATAATGTTATACCCCAAGTCTTAAAAAAAGGACCAATGTATCAAACAGATTTAAACAATTACCCATTAAAGAAATTACTCCTTGTAGTGCAGTTAATGTATTAAGTGTATGGAAACGAAAACTTTAAATGGAGAACCTTGAAATAAAGAAAAGGAAACTGGAGTATATGGAGAAGACACCTGCCATAAAGGTAGAATAGAAGCTGCAATTGGAAAAGAAAGAAGCTATTGCCAATGTGCAGGCCAAGGTTATGAATGGATTTAAACATTCTGTATGGAAAAAATTTGACTACGAAGGGGTTATACAAAATATTGACATTTACAGTAAAAAGCCATGAAAATTGGTCACATGTTGGAGTACTGGACAAAAACAGTGGGATCGAGAACGTTTACTATATTAAGGGATAAACGAAAAATGTGTTTCTTAAGGTCTATTTCCATTTGTGTCAACTTAAAAAGAATGGTTACATTCTATCTATGTGTGTCGAACTGGAGTTGTCATATATCGATCTATGTGCCTGTATTTTTGGTGTGGAAGTGAGTAGTTGGATGACATTGAAAAGTAGTTGAAACCAGGTAGCTGAAAGCATTGCAAAACCCCTTTTCTTACTTATATGAATAGCGAGCTAATACTCAGTGTGTCGGACAGTCTTCTTTATCATGTGGAAATTTGAGGACATTCAGTATGGGGGTGTGTTTGCGCTGGATCATTATTCCCTCCCATGTAAATAGTCCGTTTGACTGCTTCTGCACATTTCCTGTCTCTATTGGTTGAGAGAACATCGATTGTGATGTGTGCATCTGGCAGGTGGAAGACGGGTGGAAGACACGTTTGCTGGTTCTCTCGACGTGAGGAACACCTTAGTTGACTTTGTAATTATAATGGTGATTTGCATTATAACACCAAAATCTGTATTCGCGAGTCAAAATATCAGTTTCCTCTATTTTCTTCGAGGTTTCATGTGAAGATATTCACAGATGAGATCAGTTTTTAGTTACTCGGTGGTTTACAGCAAGCTCCACCTAACTAAAGTTTCGTGTTTCTAGAAACGATTTCCGGTCTATATCTTACAAATTATACTGCGCAAGCGATACTGCTAAGGAAGCGATATTGCTATGTGCTTGATATCGAGAAATATCGCGAAAATGGTATGATACTCTGGCAAGCCATATGAAATTCCATATATTCTTGTAATCCCAGAGTTAGAAGATGGGTGTAGAAAGCAAGGAAGCAACCAGGTTGGGGGTAGAAACAGTAACGCTTTTGTGGCGAGGCAACTGACCCAGAGTTTGTACAACAGTTCGGAGAGTGACTTCGGTCTGTTGAGGCTGGTCTGGTCACGTGCCGGGGGCAGATTATTTGTGACTGTCGGATGCGGTGGATGAATGTCCGACCTCGCAGGAATAATCTAGTGCTGCGAGGAGTACACCTGTGTTGTTGTTGTTGTGGTCTTCAGTCCTGAGACTGGTTTGATGCAGCTCTCCATGCTACTCTATCCTGTGCAAGCTTCTTCATCTCCCAGTACCTACCGCAACCTACATCCTTCTGAATCTGTTTAGCGTATTCATCTCTTGGCGTCCCTCTACGATTTTTACCCTCCACGCTGCCCTCCAATAATAAACTGGTGATCCCTTGATGCCTCAGAACATGTCCTACCAACCGATCCCTTCTTCTACTCAAGTTGTGCCATAAATTTCTCTTCTCCCCAATCCTGTTCAATACCTCCTCATTAGTTATGTGATCTACTCATCTAATCTTCAGCATTCTTCTGTAGCGCCACATTTCGAAAGCTTCTATTCTCTTCTTGTCCAAACTAGTTATCGTCCATGTTTCACTTCCATACATGGCTACACTCCATACAAATACTTTCAGAAACGACTTCCTAACACTTGAATCTATACTCGATGTTAACAAATTCCTCTTCTTCAGAAACGTTTTCCTCGCCATTGCCAGTATACATTTTATATCCTCTCTACTTCGACCATCTTCAGTTATTTTGCTCCCCAAATAGCAAAACTCCTTTACTACTTTAAGTGTCTCATTTCCTAATCTAATTCCCTCAGCGTCACCCGACTTAATTCGACTACATTCCATTACCCTCGTTTTGCTTTTGTTGATGTTCATCTTATATCCTCCTTTCATGACACTATTCATTCCGTTCAACTGCTCTTCTAAGTCCTTTGCTGTCTCTGACAGAATTACAATGTCGTCGGCGAATCTCAAAGTTTTAATTTCTTCTCCATGGATTTTAATACCTACTCCGAATTTTTCTTTTGTTTCCTTCAATGCTTGCTCAATATACAGATTGAATAACATCGGAGAGAGGCTACAACCATGTCACATTCCCTTCCCAATCACTGCTTCCATTTCATGTCCCTCGACACTTATAACTGCCATCTGCTTTCTGTATAAATTGTAAATAGCCTTTCGCTCCCTGTATTTTACCCCTGCCACGTTTAGAATTTGAAAGAGAGTATTCCAGTCAACATTGTCAAAAGCTTTCTCTAAGTCTACAAATGCTAGAAACGTAGGTTTGCCTTTCCTTAATGTAGCTTCTAAGATAAGTCGTAGGGTCAGTATTGCCTCACGTGTTCCAAAATTTCTACGGAATCCAAACTGATCTTCCCTGATGTCGGCTTCTACCAGTTTTTCCATTATTCTGTAAAGAATTCGCGTTAGTATTTTGCATCCATGACTTATTAAACTGATAGTCCGCTAATTTTCACATCTGTCAACATTTGCTTGTAAGGAATTGGAATCATTATATTCTTCTTGAAGTCTGAGGGTATTTCTCCTGTCTCATACATCTTGCCCGCCAGATGGTAGAGTTTTGTCGGGACTGGCTCTCCCAAGGCTGTCAGTAGTTCTAATATAATGTTGCCTACTCCCAGGGCCTTGTTTGGACTCAGGTCTTTCAGTGCTCTGTCAAACTCTTCGCGCAGTATCATATCTCCCATTTCATCTTCATCTACATCCTCTTCCATTTCAATAATATTGTCCTCAAGTACATCACCCTTATATAGACCCTCTATATACTCCTTCCACCTTTCTGCTTTCCCTTCTGTGCTTAGAACTGGGTTTCCATCTGAGCTTTTGATATTCATACAAGTGGTTCTCTTTTCTCCAAAGGTCTCTTTAATTTTCCTGTACGCAGTATCAATCTTACCCCTAGTGAGATAAGCCTTACGTCCTTACATTTGTCCTCTTGCCATCCCTGCTTATCCATTTTGCACTTCCTGTCGATCTCATTTTTGAGACGTTTGTATTCCTTTTTGCCTGCTTCATTTACTGCATTTTTATATTTTCTCCTTTCATCAGTTACATTCAATATTTCTTCTGTTACCCAATAACTTCTACTACCGTTCGTCTTTTTACCTACTCGATCCTCTGCTGCCTTCACTAATTCATCTCTCAAAGCTACCCATTCTTCTTCTGCTGTATTTCTTTCCCCCATTCCTATCAATGGTTCCCTTATGCGCTCCCTGAAACTCTGTACAACCTCTGGTTTAGTCAGTTTCTCCAAGCCCCATCTCCTTAAAGTCCCAAATTTTTGCAGTTTCTTCAGTTTTAATCTACAGTTCATAACCAATAGATTGTGGTCAGAGTCCACATCTGCGCCTGAAAATGTCTTACAGATTAAAACCTGGTTCCTAAATCTCTGTCTTACCATTATATAAGCTAACTGAAACCTGTCAGTATCTCTAGGCTTCTTCCATGTATACAACCTTCTTTCATGATTCTTGAACCAAGTGTTAGCTATGAGAGTATACCTTTGATTCATGAGATTATACTGTCTTCATAGTACAAGTGTCTGACGGTCGATAGCTATATGCATGATGCAAAGAGGGCGACTTTGTATGGCGAAGGGTACGAATTCTATGTTTACTACACTGTCATCGTAAGTGGTGATATATTGCCGGTTTAGGGATCGGTTCCACGCTCCAATATTCAAGCTTTCACACTCATTGAAAGAGCAGTGTAATTGAGCAAGTATCTTTCCGTATTTGACGATGTGTAGGCCACTTTTGCAGGGTTTAACTGTGAGTGTAATTTTTTGATCTGTACAAATTTGTTTTGCCACTGAAAGTATAGTCTGCAGAAACAAAAAGGCGGGCAGTGCTTCCACGCTGGCAACATCAGCAACTTGGCGGGTAAATTTAGTAAGAGCCGATTAGAATGCTCCATGCATTCACAAGACATCCTTTGTGGTGGGACATAGGAACCCCTACATAGTGGTGAGAACGTTTTCGTTTCGGAGATGTCTGTTGAAAGCAGGACTTAACGATTTCCAGGAAGGGTATGCATAATGGATGGGGTGGCACCTTAGGACCATTAGAAGGAATGCATTCGGCGTTATTATGGGCTGTTTTCGTAAACAGGCTCTGCTGGGAGAAGAATTTCCATGTGAGCAACCTCAGATATCACGAATGCCCCAACAAAAGTGACCATTAACTATTTCTGCAACACTTTACAATACTTATTTACATAGCCATGTGATGTCAGTATAACATTGAGAACAGTTTAGATGGGCAAATGATGGTGAGTCACTAAGCAAACATTTCACGACGATGCATCAGCCACAACGGGCAGGTGAACACATGCACTTGTAGGGAAGCAGCATACTTACGCCTTATAAAATTCACATCAGTCTTTCCATTGTGTGCCAGCCTGTAACTAGGTCTGACATCATAAATATTGTGCAATACTTTAAAATGAAGTAAATAACCTGAAACGTTTCTAGCATGTCAGGAGTAATACAAAATCAATATGTGTTGGATATCAGTTCAATAACTTTAACAATTTTCGAAATTTGGATGTTTTTCTGTAAAAATCATTGGCGCAACAGAAAAGAGCTAGAAACTTAAAAATTTATATTTAGATTCCTTTTGCATAATAATTTAGTAGAAACAGTACTCTGGATCTCACAAATTAAAATTTTTGTTGAAATTCATGATTTTCTGGTTTTTGTCTTAGAAATTAAGGAAGCAAGATAGATTAAGTAAGCGAATAAATAAAGCTAGGATGTTTAAATTTAACTAGAAGTGAGATCCGCTATAATCATAAAGATGTGAGAAGTTTCAACTGAATAACTATAAAACTATAGCGATAGCGTATCTTCAAAGGGCAAGTTCAGAGCTCGTCTACTGCGTGTAGTGTAATTAAATTAATTCTCTCACCCAATATATTTGACTTAGCCACGTCAGACTTTTATTATGATTACTTTCCTGTGTGTTGATTGCACATTTAAATTGAGAGCTTCATCGGCCATCAGCAAAGGAAGCGATGATTTATTCAATAAGTTAAAGTGGTGCATTACTAGCCCAGCGGCTAGTCGGGAGAGCAGATTCGATCAGGCATTCCCTTATCCATACGTACCTTGGCTTTATATGTAACAAAGCTGCGTGAAAGAAAGAAGGCCCTAGTTTTCTCCAGACGCTGATTAGCGCACCACCTGTGCCGGGAGTCGCGTCGCGTCGGTATCGTTGATATAAACAGCCTCGGATGCAGTAATAAGTTACTCGGGATACGCGTAACCATGACATAGTTTTCGAGTGAAGTGTTAATTTTGCGATGACGTTAATGATATATCTTTAGTTTGCGTATGTCGTATTTTCACGTTTCGCGGCAGGACAGACATTCTACCATTATTAGCGTGGCGTTTGATAAACATTATCATCAAATAATGGCGAGCATTCACTTAAACATTTAATTTGAACAGTTACAGTTGCATCAGCACGTTAGACTCTGAACTGCTCTGGTAGTTGGATTGTGTGGATTCTTTTTGGTCTGTGACTTTCAGAATATAGTGAACATTTTAGAGAGAATGGTTTTTGATTATGAATCCCAGACAATCTCCTAATTCCTCAGAGCTATAAGCTGTAGCTATAAATGTATTTCTCAGATGAAGTGGGCACTAGGAATTTTAATTACAGGCTTCACGTTTTGCTAATCACTTTCTAGTTGCCAATATTGTAGTCAGAGAGCCAGTGTTGAGAACGGCAAACAACAGCATTAAATAAATAATAGGAACGTTAACAGTTATTCGACCCACCGCCCCACACACTGCCTGTTCCAGTAGGATCGCTAGGAAGAACGCACCCTGTGCTATTCTGGGAGGCATTGCAACAGATTTCTGTATTGAGATGTGTGATCTCAGTATAACATTGAGAACGTTTTAGCTGGGTCTGCAAGGGTGACCTACTATGCAAACATCTCTCTCAGCACTGGACCGCAGGTGGAGAGGCATCGTGCCATCAGCGGTAAGCATGTGTGCACTGCCCAGAGGTGTCTCACATGTGGGACAGGTATGAGTGCACCGCCCGGCATGCATACCTTGGGCCTTTGTAGGGAAGAGTTCAATAATACATTGCGGTTGACGATACTTCAAAAGCGTTTTTACGTACAATGAGTGTTTGTGCACTGCATCATTTTCGACTGCTTATGCGTTGTGAACGTGTTTGCATAGCATTACACATGCATTTTTTTACAGTTTACGTGTTGTTATCGTGTCTGTTGCATTATTTTGTGAACGGGTGTGCAGGCTGTCAGTGCATTATTTCGACAATTTATAATAAGTGAGCGTGTTTGCATCGCGTTTTACATGCATTGCTTCGACAATTTACGTTTTCATGTCTGTACATTGGTGTACTGCATTATTTCAGCGATTTACGAGTAGTTGCAGGTCTGTATGCTGTGCAATGCATTATTTAGACAGTTTATAGTTAGCAAGCGTGTCTGCAGAGCGTTTTACATGCACTATTTCGGTGTTCTATGAGTAGTTTGCTCGTCTGTATGGTTTGAAATTTTCGAGATTTTTGGTATGTCTGTACATCCTTGTACTGCATTATTTCGGTGATGTGCAAGTAGTTTACAGGTCTTTAGACAACTAACTGTGACCCCAAGCAAGTCAGAGTGAGTGTTTTGTGTCAGTGTGATTAATAAACTATTTGAAACACACTCATTAATAAACTGTTCCAAAATAAATGAAGTACAGTCCTCTCTCCATCAACTGGACACAGGCTGCCTCGTTTTCCCCACATTTTTACCCAGACTGCCATGAAACGATAGCGCCCCCTGGTAGCAGTACTGTGTACTAGGTACAGTTGGACTCCTGACACCTGATGGCGAACACACTGAATGGAGCTACTGCCTCAAATTGTTCAGACAAAGACTGCATGTGAAATAAAGACGTTTGTCGATCCTATCCAGCAGCTCAGCACAGGCTGACTCCCTTTTCCACCAATTCCTAGGAACAGGTGACGGTCAGATGACTTAGTTTAGTGGAGGTATCCCAAGTGACCCATTTTCTGCCATTTTCTTAGGTTAGTGGAGGTAGCTGAAATGACCTTTTCTGCCAAAATTTGAAATACCTGCCATATTCTTGTGTGGAGGGTGGGGGAGGTTGGGAGGGGGAGGAGAGGGGTTTTGGGGGTAGGCCAATTGACCAGTTTTCCCGCCAAAAGTTAACATCCCACCATGATGTAACTGGGATCTTGCCATATCTATCTCTGCCATCCCTGTCTTCTTGAATAAATTTGGCAACAACAAACTACTCATGTTTCATACTTGTTGTAATGTACTCGAGTATTACTATAGTCTTTATAAAATAATTGGTGAACCTCTCTTGATTGTCGCATTTCCCCATTCCTTTTTCCTTTTCCGTTGTGTCAGCCTTGACCTCAGCAAGTGACTACTGTTACAATGGTGAAAATACACTATTAGAACGCCTATATATGCGACAGTCTGAAGTCGTAAGACTACGTTTCTAGTGTGTGCACAGCCTAAAGTGGATGTAGGAGCTTTCGAGCATGGTATGCATCAATAGTAGTTGCTCCACGCAGGTCGTGCGGTAGCGTTCTCGCTTCCCACGCCCGGGTTCCCGGGTTCGATTCCCGGCGGCGTCAGGGATTTTCTCTGGCTCGTGATGACTGGGTGTTGTATGATGTCCTTAGGTTAGTTAGGTTTAAGTAGTTCTAAGTTCTAGGGGACAGCTGACCATAGATGTCAAGTCCCATAGTGCTCAGAGCCATTTGAACCATTTTTTGCTCCACGCATCAAAAGGGTCTACAATGACATATGGCGGACTCTTCCGGAACTACACTCACCAACTTTTTCTGGCCAAGTCTGATGGAAAGTACCCTGCCAGAACATGTCACCGCCATCGGCAAAGGCATCAATCATGAAGCCCCACAACCCTCGCACCCTAACACTGACGATGCAACACAGAAAATTCGTCGCGATTGAATACTAAAGGCTCCGTGCCGAATTCTCTCATAGAGACTAACGTGTCTTAGGTCACCGAATGAAACCTCACCTGAGAATCCATTAACGTGTTTCCAATGCACAACAACCCGTTTTCTGTAACCATCGCACCCTCACATGACGATGCGAAACAGACATTGCGTCGCGATTGAGTATTACAGGGTTTATTCCGACTTCTCTCTGAGACTAACGTGGCTACGGTCCCCGACATGGAACCTCTCTTGGGAGTCCAATAGCTTGTTTCCAATGCACCACAACCGATATGACGTAACCCTCACACGCTCACATTGACTATCCAACACTGAAATTACGTTGTGATTCAGTACTACTGGCGTCATCGTGGCTACGGTCACCATACGGAACCTGTCCCTGAGAGTCCAGTAGCTTGTTTACAGCAACTTTCGCACCCTCACATTGATGAGGGAACACAGAAATTGCGCCGCGACTGAATACTGCAGGCTCCAAGCAAATTTCTCTCAGAGGCAATTACGTGGCTACGGTCAGCACATGGGACCTTTCCTAGGAAACCAGTAGCTTGTTTCTCATGCACCACAACCCGTTTACTGTAATCTTGGC
The DNA here is from genome assembly GCF_023864345.2 of Schistocerca serialis cubense. Classification (NCBI taxonomy): domain Eukaryota; kingdom Metazoa; phylum Arthropoda; class Insecta; order Orthoptera; family Acrididae; genus Schistocerca; species Schistocerca serialis. Next base: position 757,083,241 of record NC_064642.1, on the reverse strand, counting down.
ACCATTACATTGACGATGAAACAAGGAAATTGCGTCGCGATTGAATACTACAGGCTGCATGCTGAGACCTCTCAGAGACTAATGTGGCTATGGTCACTCCATGTAACCTCTCCTGGGGGTCCAGTAACTTGTTTGCGATGCACCACAACACGTTTACTGGAACCCTTGCACTCTCATATTAATGATGGGACACAGAAACTGGCATGCGATTGAATACCAAAGAGTACTTGCTGGCTTGCTCCAATAGACTAACGTGGCTATGGGCACCACATGAAACCTATCCTACGGTTCTTGTGGCTTGTTTCCGTTGCACCACAGATCGTTTGCTGTAAGCCTTGCACCCTAACATTGAAGATTCAAGACAGAAATTGTGCCGCGATTGAATACTACACGTTCCATGCTATATTCTCTCTGAAAGAGAAACGTGGCTATGGTCACCTCATGGAACTTCTTCTGGGACTCCAGACGCATGTTTCCGATGCACCACAGCCCGTTTACTGTAACCCTCACGCCCACACATTGACGATGCGGCACAGAAATTGCGTCACGATTGAATACTACAGGCTCCTGTCCGAATTCACTCCTAAAGACCAACGCGCCTACGATTACCGCATGGAACCTCTTCTAGGGGGTCTCATAGTTTGTTTCCGAAGTACCACAACCAGTTTACGGTAACCCCCACAGCCTCACAACGACGATGTGCGACAGAAATTTCCCTGCGATTGAGTACTGCAGCCTCATGCCGACTTCTCTCCGAGAGACTAACGACTCTATGGTCACTGCATGGAACCTCTCCTGGAAATCCATTAACTCGTTTCTGTTGCGCCATAAGTCGTTTACTCATGCCTTCACAGCCACACATTGACGATAGAAATTGCGTCTTGAATGATAACTACATGGTCCCTGTCGACTTGTCCCCAAGAGACTAACGTGGCTACGATCGCCACATGGAACCTCTCCTGTAGTTTGTTTCCGATGTACCACAACCCATTTACTGTAACTTTCGCACCATCACATTGACGATGCAACACAGATATTGCGTCGCGATTTAGTACTACAGGCTCCATGCCAACCTCTCTCGGAGAGACTAACGTGGCTTAGGTCACGACATGGAGCGTCTCCTGGAAGTCTTTTAGCACATTTTCAATGCACGATAACCCATTTACTGTATCCCTCGCTCCCTCATATTGACGATGACCCACAGACATTGTGTCGTGATTGAATATTACAGGGTCCACGTCGAATTCTCTATGAGAGACTAACGTGGCTCCAGTCACCTCATGGTACCTCTGCTCTGTCCGGTATCTTGTTGCCCTGCAACTGTAACCCTGGCATCCGCACATTACGATGGGACACAGAAATTCCTTCGCGATTCAATACTGCACGCTCCATGCCGACTTCTCTCTGAGCGACTAAAACTGTTATGGGCACCGCATGGGGCTTCTCCTGGGAGCCCATTGGCTTGTTTCCAATATATAACAACCCGTTTCCTGTAACCCTCGCACACTCACACTGACGGTGCAACACAGACATTTCGTCGCGGTTGAACAACAAAGGCTCCATGCTGACTTCTCTAAGACACTAAAGTGTCTACACTCACCACCTGGAAACTCTTCTGGGTGTCCAATTGCACCATAACTCGTTTACTGTAACCCTCACACCTTCTCATTGACGATGCGACACAGATAATACGTCCCGATTGAATACTACGGTCTTCATACCGACTTCTCTCCAAGAGTCTAAGGTGTCTACGGTCACCGCATGTCTTCTGGGTGTCCATTAGAGTGTTTCTGATGCAGCAAAAGCTGTTTAGTGTAACCCTTGAACCCTCACATTGACGATGCAACATAGAAATCACATCTCTATTGAATACTGGAGGCTCCATGCCGACTTCTGTCTGAGAGACTAACTTAGCTGCGTTTTCCGCGTGGAACCTCTCCTGGGATTCCAGTGGTTTGTTTCCAGTGAACCATATCCTGTATACTGTAACTCTCGCACACTCACATTGAGGATGCGACGCACAAATAGTGTCGTGATCGAATAACACCGGCTACATGCTGACTTTTCTCCAAGAGACTAACGTGGCTATGGTCTCCCCATGGTACCTCTCCTGGTAGGCCATTATCTTGTTTCTGATGCACCACAACCCGCTTGCTGTAACCCTCGCATCCTCACATTGACGATGCGGCACAGAAATTGTGTCGCGATTCAATACTACAGCCTCCATGCCGACTTCTCTCCAAGTTACTGACGTGCCTTCGGTGACCTCATGGTACCTCTCCTGGGAGTCCATTATCTCGTTTCTGATGAACCACAACCCATTTCCTGTAATCCGCGTACCCTCACGTCGACGATGCAACACAGAAATTGCGTCTCTGTTGAATACTACAAGCTCCATGCCGGATTCTTTCTGAGAGACTAACGTGGCTACATTTACCGCATCTGGCCTCTCCTGGGAGTCCAGTAGTCTTTTTCCGCTGATCCACAACCCGTCTATTGTAACCCTCACACGCTCACATACACGATGCAAAACAGAAATTGCGTCGCGATTGAATACTACAGGCTGCATTCCTAGTTCTCTCCGAGACACTAACAAGGCTACAGTCATCGCATGGAACCTTTCCTGGGCGTCCATTAGCATGGTTCCGATGCAACACAACCCATTTACTGTAACTCTCGCAACTTCACATTGTGTTGCGACACAGACATTGCGTCGCGATTGAATACTACAGGTTCCATGTCGACTTCTCACCGAGAGACTAACATGGCTACGCTCACTGCATGGAACCTTTACTGTGTGTCAATTAGCTTGGTTCTGATTCAACACAACCCATTTACTGTAACCCTCGCACCCTCATTTTGACGATGCTACACAGAAATTACGTTGCAATTAAATACTACAGGCTCCATTCTCAGTTCTCTGTGACAGACTATTATGTCTAAAGTCATCTCATGGAACCACTCTTGTGAATCCATAGGCTTGTTTCTCAAGCACCCAGCCCTCTTACTGCAACCCTCTCACCCTTACAGTGACAATGCGACACAGAAATTGCGTCGTGATTGGAATACTACAGGCTCCAAGCCGACTTCGCTCTTGAACAATGCTATGGTCACCGCATGTAATCCTTCCTTGGATTCCTGTAATTGTTTTCCAATGCAACAGAACCCGTTTACTGAAACTCTCACACCTTCACATTGACGATGCGTCTCAGAAATTATGCCGGGATTGAATACTACAGGCTCCATGCCGACTTCTTTCCCAAGGACTACGATGGCAATTGTCACCTCATGGAACTTTGTTTCCAATGTACCACAACCCATTTACTGTAACCTACGCAACCTCACATTGACGATGCCACACAGAAATTGCGTCGTGATTGAATACCTCCGATTACTTCCTACTACTACTCTCCGAGAGACTAAAGTCGCCACGGTCACCTCTCCTGGGACTCCATGATATTATTTCCGATGCAACAAACCCCATTTGCTGTAACCCTCGTACCCTCACATTGAGGATGAGACACAGAAATTGCATTGTGATTGTATACTGCAGGCTGCTTGTCGATTTCCCTATGAGAGACTAATGTGTATACGGTCATCTCATGGAGCTTCTGTCGAGAGTACACGCTCACGTTGATGATGCGACATAGAAATGTGTCATGATTGAATACTACAGGCTGCATGCCTAATTCTCTCCGAGAGACTAACACGGCTACAGTCACCGCATGGAACTTCTCCTGGGAGTCCAGTACCTTGTTTGCGCTGTACCACAACCCATTTAGTCTAACCCATGCAGCCTCACTTTGACAATGCGACTCAGAAATTCAGTCGCTATTGAATACTACATGCTCCATGCCGATTTTTCTCTTAGAGACTAACGTGGTTACAGTCACCTCATGGAACCTCTGCTGGGAGTCCAGTAACTTGCTCCCGATACACCACAACGCGTTTACTGTTACACCTCCACACTCACTTTGATGATGCGACACAGAAATTATCCTCACATTGACGATGCAACACTGAAATTGCTTCTCAATTGAATACTACAGGCGTCATGATGACTTCTATCAGAAACTGTGGCTACGGTCAGCATAGGGAACCTCTCCTAGCAGCACAGTAGCTTGATTTTGACGCACAACAACCCGTTTACTGTAACCCTCACACCTTCATATTTACGATGCAATACTGAAATTGTGTCGCGATTAAATACTATAGGCTCCTTGCACACTTCTCTCCAAGAGACTAACGTTGCTAGAGGCACCACTTGGGATCTCTCCTGGAAGTCCAGTAGGTTATTCCAATGCACTGCTACCGCTTACTGTAACCCTGGTAGCCTCATACTGACGATGCAACACAGAAATTGCATCACCATTAGATACTAATGGCTCCATGCTGATGTTCAGGAATGGCTCGAGTGAGAGCGGTTAAGGGGGTGGTCGCTTTGGAAGACAGTGTTCGTTGCTTGGAATGAGGCCATTTATTGGCAGAAAAACTAAAAATTGAAATGGGCAACATGCGTCAGTCCTGGGGAGGCGAGGGTGAGCCAAAACGTAGTGGTGGGTGAAACACAGTTAGCCTCAAATTTAGGCGACGTTAAAGAAAAGTGGTGGCTGCCATTCGGACAAGTCCAAATGGAGTGTCAGCTACAGAAACAAAGTCCTCGGCGCCGCAGCTACGGGAAGCGCAGGGCGCACGACAGAGAGCGCGTTCGGCCGACGGGCGGCAGGGTACATCCAGCATGGCCACGCGGCTTCCTCTGCCCTTATTGGTCAGGAGCCGAGAAAACCGCGGGGTCAGCATGGAAAGTTGCGAAGGGTGGCCTTGTCAGCTTCGTCTAATCGGTGTTACCTTATCAGCACACGAGGGTGATCGAGACTGCCCCCCCCCCCCCCCTTTTGTGCTGACTTGCTGCTACCGGATCTTGGTACGAGAAAATTACAGACAGCTGAAGCTACTAGCTAATGCTTGACCATAGCAGGAGAATGAAGCAAACCTTTTGAAATAAAATAATGATAGAATTTCCTGCTATCTGGCTCTACCTTACACTGCTCCCCCTTCCGTGGTAGCGGAGAACGTATGTGATTTCACTCGATGTGATTTTTATTTAAAAGCTGACAATTTTTAAGTTTGCAAAGATTGAAATAGACATTATTTGATCGTTAAAGGTTCCCACGGAAGACGGCAGGGGCCTTAGCTATGCGTGGGCATAGGCACTTTGAAGACCTCAAAGGGGTCTCGAAGGCGTTTACACACTTCAACAATATTATGTTTACACAAGAACAAAGAATAAATATTATAAAACATCAAAACAAAATTACATCGGTTAACAAGTGTGAATAAAAACACATTGCAAAGTAATAGTTTTAATCAGGAGTACACACCAAGTGTCTTTGTCTCTTAAATGAATTTAAAAACATATCAATATCACCACCGATGTTACAAACAAGGCTGGATGGCGCGACGCGGCTCGGCGCGTTGCGTGGCGTTGTCCTCGGCGGGAAGTGCACAAGCTGCTGCCGGCTAGAATGGGGCGTGGCAGTGACCAAGCCCGTCCACTGGAACTCAGCGCATTGCGGTATGTGGGGAGGTTCACACGTTTCACACGTATTTGAAAACGGGGTTGACGCTAGGGGAGCACTTCACTATGCTGCACCAGTTTTCACATTAGTTAATAACACATTTGAACTCTTAAAACTAAGGGAGGGCACATGCCTTGATAGGGGGCGATATTCGCCATGAAACTCGGGTTTTAGGACTATTGGAGGGGAGGGTCGTAACCGTTTGCGAAATCCCTTTTTGTGAAAAATCCATATCAGTACAATAATAAAAATAGCATATACTGGGGTTACTGTGACCCTGGGTATAATAGTTGTATGTAGAGTAGTGGCTGTCTACCATTCACTTAAATGTGCTAACAGGTGATCGTAACAAATTTGTCCTCTCTCATTGTTTTAAAAGATCATCGATTGATGTCAAAAGGTGATCATTCGATATATTGGATGAAACAGGTATTTCAGTTGAGAAAGGAACCACGAATGAACTTTCCGGTTGAAAAAATACAGGTAAATGGGCGCGAATACTGACAGAGTAAGACATACTGGCATGAAAGGTTACAAGTGGCGTAATAACATCACATAGGTATTGTTTGCTAAAATTCCGCTGTTCGAGATTTGCGTCTCGTATGTTTGTTACTGGCAATTATGTTGATAGCAACGAAGTGTTAATATCGTAGGTTGGTCTAATGCGGGCGGGGGTCAGCGCGGCAGCTTCGTCTGAGTGGCGCGCGGCAGATGACTTCAAGGCCGATTCTCGCGCTACGTCACTGGAGCCGCAGGAAGTAAGCAGCGGGTCTAAGAACGAGAGGGAAATAAGGCATACTGACGCTTTTTACTGAACTGGCTGTACTTTGCACTCTCGAATACTTGCGGAACGGAAACTCCACATGTTCTTGGGCTCCTGTGCCCAATGAACGTATTTATGTCATTCAGAAAGAGAAGACTGATTCAGTTGCAGGGGACAAAGATATGAGATCGAACGTCTACTGGGTGATCAGACACTTGTTCAGATAACTAGCCATAATGCAGATTTTTCCCAATGGTAAACCTCAGAAAGCAATTAACGGGCCACTGCAATCAAGGGAGGAGCGATACCTCAATAAAATGGCTGGAAAAGCGTGTCTAATATACAGGGTTATATTAGTTCTCGTGGTCCTGCCGGAAGGGATAGCCAAACTACCCTTCCCTCACAGAAGAAAGGAAAAAGACAGAATAGAAACGATGAGCCAGTAGTGGGGTAAGAGAAAAAGAGGGCGGAGGGGGGGGGGGGGGCAAAAAAATATCTGCAGTGGCTAATACACGAATAGGGTGTACCATCCACAGGGACTTCCACAGCAGAATCGGTCGCCTACCCCGGCCTAGCAGGACCTCTACCTAAACTGGGTTTACCCTGGGTCAGAATAGGTCTGGTCTTAGTTAATCAGCAGTGAATCGACTACGTAACACCTTGGGGAAGGTATATGATGTCCTTAAAAACAAGATACATGGGGCACAGGTGTGAGTGAGTTGCGACGCAACGATCGTGTAGCAAATTGCTCGTGAGCCATAGAGTAATTTCAGTCACAAACCACACTCTCGATGGTTTGGGAGTGGAGCATCTCATTGTCAGGGACCATACAAGTGTGCGACTGTATGTTTGTGTTGTTGGTTGAGGGTGCAGGACGAATGCTGCTAGAGGACCAGGAGGCTGAACGCGGCGACAACAGATTGAAATGGTTCAAATGGCTCTAAGCACTATGGTACTTAAAATCTGAGGTCATCAGTCCCCTAGACTTAGAACTACGTAACCTAAGGACATCCCACACATCCTTGCCCGAGACAGGATTCGAACCTGCGACCGTAGCAGCAGCGCGGTTCCAGACTGAAGCGTCTAGAACCGCTCAGCCACAGCGGCCGGCTGACAACAGAGACGTAGTAGACGTATTGGCCTCTGGTGGGAGGCAGTGACGCACAGATGAAAGAGATAGGTAGGCGATGGGTTTACGAAGCCGAAAACTGAAAGAATAAACCGATCAGCTGGGCGCTCTGCAGGCGCTAACCGCAACGTGTAAGGTACACGGCCCTGGAGGAAACACTTTTCCTGTGTGAAGGTATGGTGTACGGCGCATCGTTGACACAACGGTATCGCCTACTTAACCGTTTATACGACAATACTGCGATTCCATGATAGATGCTACGTAGTTCTTTTTAAAACTCGACGTCTCTTCAAAAAATAGCCTTGTACCACGACCAAGTCCTTTGCTGTCTCTGACAGAATTACAATGTCATCGGCGAACCTCAAAGTTTTTGTTTCTTCTCCGTGGATTTTAATACCTACTCCGAATTTTTCTTTTGTTTCCTTTACTGCTTGCTCAATATACAGATTGAATAACATCGGGGAGAGACTACAACCCTGTCTTACTCCCTTCCCAACCACAGCTTCCCTTTCATGTCCCTCGACTCTTATAACTGCCATCTGGTTTCTGTACAAATTGTAAATAGCCTGCCGCTCCCTGTATTTTGCCCCTGCCACCTTCAGAGTTTGAAAGAGAGTATTCCAGTCAACATTGTCAAAAGCTTTCTCTAAGTCTACAAATGCTAGAAATGTAGGTTTGCCTTTCCTTAATCTTTCTTCTAAGATAAGTCGTAAGGTCAGTATTGCCTCACGTGTTCCAGTGTTTCTACGAAATCCATACTGATCTTCCCCGAGGTCGGCTTCTACTAGTTTTTCCATTCGTCTGTAAAGAATTCGTGTTAGTATTTTGCAGCTGTGGCTTATTAAACTGATTGTTCGGTAATTTTCACATCTGTCAACACCTGCTTTCCTTGGGATTGGAATTATTATATTCTTCTTGAAGTCTGAGGGAATTGTGTCTTGAAAGGAGGATATAAGATGAACATCAACAAAAGAAAAACGAGGATAATGGAATGTAGTCGAATTAAGTTGGGTGATGCTGAGGGAATTAGATTAGGAAATGAGACACTTAAAGTAGTAAAGGAGTTATGCTATTTGGGGAGCAAAATAACTGATGATGGTCGAAGTAGAGAGGATATAAAATGTAGACTGGCAATGGCAAGGAAAGCTTTTCTGAAGAAGAGAAATTTGTTAACATCGAGTATAGATTTAAGTGTCAGGAAGTCATTTCTGAAAGTATTTGTATGGAGTGTAGCCATGTATGGAAGTGAAACATGGACGATAAATAGTTTGGACAAGAAGAGAATAGAAGCTTTCGAAATGTGGTGCTACAGAAGAATTCTGAAGATTAGATGGGTAGACCACATAACTAATGAGGAAGTATTGAATAGGATTGGGGAGAAGAGAAGTTTGTGGCACAACTAGACCAGAAGAAGGGATCGGTTGGTAGCACATGTTTTGAGGCATCAAGGGATCACCAATTTAGTATTGGAGGGCAGCGTGGAGGGTAAAAATCGTAGAGGGAGACCAAGAGATGAATGCACTAAGCAGATTCAGAAGGATGTAGGGTGCAGTAGGTACTGGGAGATGAAGAGGCTTGCACAGGATAGAGTAGCATGGAGAGCTGCAGCAAACCAGTCTCAGGACTGAAGACCACAACAACAACAACCACGACCAAATTCGCCATCTTCATCCTCTCACCATTTTGCGTCTAAATTCGCCGTCTCTATAACTCCTTAGTGCTGGCCTCATCGGGCCCAGCTAGTTGCTTAAAACTCACATCTATCCTTGGATATATAGCAGTGCCCTGGGACTCATCATACAGTTAACTACTACTGCTTCAGTAGTCGGTGATCCTTCAGAAAATACAGTGGAAGAACAACGTCAAAGAAGACAAATGTCTTGAACTGAGATTTCCTCTTACTGGCGGTTAAGCTGCGAGCTAGATGCGGATCGCGTCTGACAGTGCTTGAACAGCAATCGTCAGAGAGCACGGAACACTGTTCTCATGAATTCTTCTTTGACACGAAAGATTAAAGCACATGAAATGGACTGTGGCACGAAAACGAGCCAGAGGAGATTGGTTGCCCTCTGGTTTATCTAACGAATGAGACGTTCTCTTGACCTGTGGGGGTTATTCAAAAAATGGCTCTGAGCACTATGGGACTCAACTGCTGAGGTCATTAGTCCCCTAGAACTTAGAACTAGTTAAACCTAACTAACCTAAGGACATCACAAACATCCATGCCCGAGGCAGGATTCGAACCTGCGACCGTAGCGGTCTTGCGGTTCCAGACTGCAGCGCCTTTAACCGCACGGCCACTTCGGCCGGCTAAGGTTATTCACTCCATTTACATTATCTATAATGGGGTGGCATGCGGCATGTCCCTACAAATAAACATTCAGACATAAACAAAACATGAATAAATCTTAAGTTACCCTTCCAAAATAGTTTCTTATCTAGAACGTTATTAGTAAACACTTAAATAATGGGCAATAATCGGAAACTTACGCTAGCATAATTGAAATCCCACAAAATAAAAAACTACCCTCATAACAAATTAATACATGAATACATTAGACTCATTGACACAAATGCTAAATTACTGGTGCTGGGAAAACTCTAGGGGGGTTGGCATGGTAAATAATTGCTAACAAATCATAGACAAAATGAATACTCACAATAGTATATAGACATAAGTAATTCACAACCCATCATAGTGACACACGTGGTGGCAAGACCGCGATGGAAGCAGAAGTACGAAATACTATCGCTCTTTCACAAAACTCCCTTATTCTCCAGTTATACTTCGTAGCAAGATAAGTTTAAGTATTTTCTATTATTCTCTTTATGTTCTTGTTTGAATCTCCATGCTAACTCACATGTCTTTGTTATGCCTACCTACATGAATGGTGACGTTAGGTCGTGCTAATGTTATTAGTAACGCTGTATAATAGCACAGTGTTAAGTTAATACTTCCTGTAGCAATGTTTTAATGTAAGTTGGTTTCACCTCTCCTTCAGTTTTTAGATCGATAATTGCCACTATCCTCTTTGATATAATTAAACATTAGCTTCTTTTGTACGATATCTACTGCATTAATTTTTACTCCTTGTAACTAAGTAATGTGCATTGTTAGCAACCTCCTAACTAATTGTGCTGAGTTATAACTGTTGTTCCTTCTGTTAGCTCTTTCACCTACCTGCTCCCTAATACTCGTTGATGACGGTTCTATGATACTAGTTGCCTCTCGATGACGTCCATTTGCCACGTGTAGCGTGTATAGGAAAGAAGGTAATTTCCTTAGTGTTGACAATGTGCGTGAAGTTATTCAAAACATTCGCTGTGTAGTGGCTAAGAATCCATGTTGAGAATTAGTGCCACTTGAGGCGCTGGAGATGCAGCAGGTGAGGCGCTCGTAAGATTGCCGGGTGCTGACATTGCAGGCATGACTGGCTCTAACCAGTGCGACTGCAGTGCTGGTAAGCGCGGTTAAGAGTTGGGTTGTTTCTGGGGGAGGATACCAGACAGTGAGGTCATCGGTCTCATCGGATTAGGGAAGGAAGGGGAAGGAAGTCGGACGTGCCCTTTCAAAGGAACCATCCCGGCATTAGCCTGGAGTGATTTAGGGAAATCACGGAAAACTTAAATCAAGATGAAACTTCCTGGCAGATTAAAACTGTGTGCCCGACCGAGACTCGAACTCGGGACCTTTGCCTTTCGCGGGCAAGTGCTCTACCATCTGAGCTACCGAAGCACGACTCACGCCCGGTACTCACAGCTTTACTTCTGCCAGTATCTCGTCTCCCACCTTCCGATCTTTACAGAAGCTCTCCTGCGAACCTTGCAGAACTAGCACTCCTGAAAGAAAGGATATAGCGGAGACATGGCTTAGCCACAGCCTGGGGGATGTTTCCAGAATTAAATCAGGATGGCTGGACGCGGGATTGAATCGTCGTCCTCCCGAATGCGAGTCCAGTGCGCAGTTAAGAGATCCATCCCACTGGCAGTATGTCGAGCGGTAAATAACTCCAGAATAATTCCCTGCGAAAGGTGGGCTCAGTGATTATTTTATAGCACTAACGGTGACTGTCAATGTAACTCATGTACCTAATGTCGTACATAGAGGCATAGATGACTTCTCAAGTAAATCTTTGCAGGTCATGGGTTCCGTGCTAGTAGGAACTGTCTCTTTCCCAACTGAAGTAGGCGGCAGTTTTAGATTTTACTTGAATTGTTATTATGTTGAAAGTTACTTGTGTGGTGTTCAGTTGGAACTTCTATCTCTCCCTTCTTTACAACTCCTGATTAGTACGTACATAAAATACTCTCAGTGATACTGTGGCAACAGATTAAAGATTAACTTCAGTAATAGTAGCATTAGCGAAGGTAAAAATGGTCTCATATAAGGTGTAGATGTTTCGTGTACTTCTTGCTCTTGCTAATGTTTATCATAGCCGTTGTTGTGTACTGCCCTAGACGACGCGGCTTGGACGCTCTGGGAAGGCAGGGGTGTGTGCTTTCTTGGCCGTCGTTTCTCCTGCTTGTGGCTGGATACAAAACGTATGGCTGGGCTTGGTTCCAACTAGGGGTGTGGGGTGGTGGTGGAGAGCACAAAATGGCCTTTGTATGTGGAGACTGGGTAGCTGCGTGCTAAGTCCAGTACCTCTGGGCGGCTACTAAATTTCTTCCAGGCTTACCTTGTGCTGTTTACGACGTTTATTCATGGAGGGCCTTCTTTTCAAGGGGCGCAGATAATCATTAAAATTCACAGAACTGTCACGATTCATTTTCTCACTTGGATTTTCTGTTATTCTACATGTACGTAATTGATAGGTATTATATTTCTGCATTGACTGTGATGATGACTTCATTCTCTCAGATATCGTTTACTTGAAACTAGAGGCTAATATCTTCTGAGATTGACAGTGGGGTATGCTGTTAGAACTGTTATTCTGGGTTGGTATTAACTCAGTGTTTACTCTACTTTACTTTATTTGACGATGGCATTTCAAACTCGACCTTTTTGGCTGATGTGTTTCCCACACAGCGGTCACTTGACAGAATAAATATCACGGCAAGGCTCGGCTTCCTTGACGCCATATAGATGTGTTTATTAACTTCGAGAGTGGCAATACAACATAACTGAAGACTGATTTGAGACTCCAATGTCTCATATTTGTTGGATTAGGCGGTATTTACAAAAAAAACTTTTTTCCCATGCTGAAAATTCAAATAAGTGACACAAATAGACTTCTAGCCTAAAGTGAAACTAGTAGAATCTGTAAGTCAATAATAGGCTGGTGAGTTTATTTTTATAACTATCTTCTTCGGGTCTGTCGGTTATTTTTCCATCATATTGTGGGAAGTGCAGAAGCATAGCGGGGGGCTGACTCCACAGTGGAAGAGGCGGGTGGCCCGTGGGGAGGAAGGACGGACGTGAGGGGTACCACATGACGAGACAGTGCGGGGAGGGCTGGAATGCCAATGGCCGCTCACTCAGTGGGGAGGGCAAGGCTTGCGGTCTGTAAACAAAGCTGTGTGTGGCTATCTTGCCTGGCACTAACCAGTGACTTTCTCTTTTGGCATTTGATATACAGAAACATGTAGTATCATAAAAACTTACCTTGTTGTTTCTCCAGTGGCATACTATGAAACAATTTAATAGCACTTAGGGAGGGCTCCTTTTGCTTTAAAAGTATCATATCTGATGTTTAACATGAATGTAAGCGTTCTTGTTAATTGAAGACACTGTCTCTCTAGCCTTGTGTTCGGATTGATTTTTCTCTTTTTAGCATTGTTATTATGGGTGTCTGAGCTCTTAGCATAAACCTTCATGTAATGTGAAGTACCCACTGTAAGCGGAAGGCGGCAGGTTGTCTCTGATCTTATGCTAATGACAGTTACGAATACGTGTTACTAACATGCTTTTATGGCAAAGCTTTAACAGCGATTTCTGTTCACCGTTCACTAAATCAATATGCGAGGCGTCATTCCATTTGACATATGAAAGATTAACTGATTCTCATTCTCTGTGTTCTACTGACAAGGGCAATTTTTCCCCTCTAATTCCCTTACTAAAGAGTGATTGTGCTTCCAGCTCTTTACCGCTACAACAACTTTACTGAAGACATAGAATGATGCAAGACAAAATGATTACGAAACACTCCTATCTCTTCCCATTAGCCGGCCGTTGTGGCCGAGCGGTTGTAGGCGCTTCAGTCCGGAACCACACAGCTGCTACGGTCGCAGGTTCGAATCCTGCCTTGGGCATGGATGTGTGTGATGCCCTTAGGTTAGTTAGGTTTAAGTAGTTCTAAGTTTAGCTGTTAAGTCCCATAGTGCATAGAGCCATTTGAACCATTTTTTTCCCACTAACATGTGACATCCTAATTTCTATTACAAATGGTTGCAAATACTTACTACTGCTTACAAATAACATGCACAACTTAAATGAATACATTGCAATGGTGGCGGTTTTCCGTCAGTTAGTTCCCTTGCTTCACTAAAGATTTTTCAAATTAAGTACATAGCATGCTGGATCTAGTCCCTGGATCATAATCCGTAGGGGTGTTTTGACCTTAGAGCATATTTAGGTCACGCTGTAGGCGGTTGCACTACTTGCTTTCTTGTTTTCTTGGCTGGGGCTTCTTGTGTAGCGGGCTCCGCTTTACTGTCAAGCGGAGGTGGCTTGGAACCCTTATACAACTTTAACCTGTCAAAATGAACGACCATTGTCCGGTCTGCTAACTGAATTTCTGCATTTACCGGCGAAGTAAGCCGCATGATGGGGTACGGACCTTCATACATAGGAGTAAATTTCTTCATCCTTCTCTTCTTAACTACTGGATTGTGTAACATCACTAAATCTCCTACCTTGTACTACGGCATTTTTGCTCTCTCATTATTCCTTCCTAGCTGCTGAGCCGTAGATTTTGCATTGTTTCCTTTTACTTTCTTCCAAATAGATTTCAAACGTCGTGCCAAACCTTTCATGTCCTTAGATCTAATCCCTGGGGGCAGCTTGTCAATTTCAAAAGGTGAATAGGTGAATTCACGGTCGGCCGTATACGACCTCATAGGGGATTGGGGGGGGGGGGGGTATCCAGTGGCCTCATGAACATGGATATTATATGCTGACGTGATGTATTGACCGTACCTGTCCCAAACAGAACGATATTTATTGACATAATAAGAAAGCATGCGCGTAACGGTGCGTTGGACTTGCTCTAAGCGTCCGTTAGCCTTAGGGTGAAACGAGGTCGTTCGCCACTTGTTGATTCGCAATAGTCAACAAACTTCTGTAAATAATGCTGACATAAAGTTCGTGCCTTGATCTGTAAGGACAGCTTCAGGACTTCCATATGGTAACACCAAGTGGGTGACGAATGCTCGAGCTACGTATCAGTTCTTCTGTGGGCTCAAAGGGAAATGGCGGACAATATCTGATGGTACTAAGGCCCTGGGGAAAGTGGCTTCTGCCACTTGCTGCAAAAGTACCTTTGTTTGAGGCGGCAATGACCTCCTAACATAGGGCAAACAATTTTGTATATGCTTTTGTACGTCTCTCTGTCTGCCTTCCCAGAAGTAACGGGCGGCTTTTCGACAACTGGTGGTGTGAAGACCATTATGACATGCATTCAGGATATCATGACATTGTGCTATTATCCTAGGACGTAATTCTTTCGCGATTACTACTCTTTTACCCAGTTGGGTTTTTCGATACAAAATTCCATCTTCGACGGAAAATTAGGACCAAGTTTCTTACCTCTGGCATTCAACATGTCTTTGCTGCGCTTCCCTCAATTATTCAATAGAAATATCATTGGCAACAACAACTCTAACCTTCCAGCTCAACGCATCGGCGTTTTGATGCAACTTGCCCGGTTTATGTTTCACCTCGTATTCAAATTCGCTCAATTTTAAAGCCCATCGAGTTAACCCGCTACTGAGATCTTTTAAGCTTAACATCCACTATAATGCGGCGTGATCCATAATGACGGTAAACTTCCTCCCGTACATGTAGCATCGAAAGTAGGTTACGCCAAACATGAGCGCTTAAAGTTCCTTCTCTGTCGTAATGTAATTCGATTCCACTTTGTTAAGCTGTCGATATGCATAACCAGTTGTTCGCTCTTCTCCATCGATTTCTTGCGACAAAATGGCTCCTATGGCATAATCTGAGGCATCTACCGGCAGAATAAATGGTTTTTCAAAATCTGGATAGGCTAGTACAGGGGCTCTAGTCAAAACATGTTGAATTTGTTGCATCGCTTCATCACATTCCTTGATCCAGGTGAAAATAACTCCTAACTTCAATAGTTTAGTCAGGGTCTTAGCGATGGTAGCATAATTGTTCACAAAACGTCTATAATAATTTGCAAGACCTAAAAATGACTGTAATTCTTTGGTATTTCTTGGTGTTGGGAAGTCCTTTACTGCTGCGGTCAAACAGGGATCTGGTTTGACATCTTACTCACTTATTATATGTCCTAAATATTGTACCTGTGATTGAGTAAAGGCACACTTCTCCAGTTTCAGACTCAGGTGGGCTCCTTTCAACCTTTACAATACATCCCTCAATCTCTCTTCATGTTCCTTTATGATCTTAGAAAAATTAATAATGTCATCTAAATTGTTGAGTGGTACTTAAGATAGGTAAATAAATTAGTGAAATCAATGTGAAGTAGAAATTAGAAAAAAAATGAAAAACTTAGTTTAGTTTAGAAGAGTTACAGACTGGCAAACAGCGGACAGAGCAGCTGTGGCAACGGCCAGCGCTTGCGAGTCAGTACGTTCAGGAGAAGCCATCGCCCTCCCCACATAAGCGGAAGCTGTCGATTCAGCCGTCAGGGCATCGCCCGACCGGCTCACGTGTTTCTCAGTTGTCACATGTGAGCAAAGGCCCTCGCCTACATTCCAAGAGCCAATGACCGACGTTAAGAAGATTCTTCGAGAAGCTTTTCAACGTGACAGAAGAGGAAATGACCGTGAAGTCGTTCACCTCCAATGAACTGAAGTGAATAAATACGCGAGTCGCAGTCGGCCCGAAAAAAAGAGTAGTTTTCAGTTCAGTTTCGGACCGGAAGACCGTGTTGCAGGAAGAGACTACATCGGACACAGAAGCACAAAGTCCGCCACTGTAATGGAATAGCAAGCAGCAGCCTCGCCACCAGGAGACAGTAGTCAGAAGGTATTTGAAGACTGATTTTTAAGTATCCGGGTGACTCGTGAGGACGGGAAGGAGACGGCCTCACATCAGCAGTCACCTGTGAGCTGGGATGAAGATCGGACAGCCGAAGACTGGCAAGCTGGAGTCCGTTGTTCGAGTCTGGGACACTGGCCTTCCCCACCACGCCGCTCCGCTGGCCGACGCACAACACTGACACACGCGGCCGCTTAGAGAAGAGAAACACTGGGACGCCACATCCAAGGTATCACCATCCGATGCATGACTTCGTTCTCAATAATTACACGGGCCACCGCACGAGGTGCGTCTGCAGTCAACTGGGCGAGACGGCGACAAGAGATACACACCGCCACGCGTAATCAGACGCCGCCGCTGCTGCAGCAGAAGGCTTCGCAAACGACACAGCTGCCGCTCTCCCAGCCAGAACATCCAGTAAGGAAACAGTTGTGCAAAACTTTCAATAAAAGTTATCTTATATAAAAATTCTGTTTCATTCTACCTCATACCCGAGCCAAGAAAGAACCCACCCTGCCCACATGTTGTTAAGAGAGAAAAAGTAATTTATTTAGTGTTTTTCACCCTGACATAATGCTTTAGAATCAAATGCCCTTTGCAGGAATGCTGATCTTGACAACTGACTAGCATCAAAAGAGAAAACCCAGTTACATTTAGTGTCAGAAGTGTTACATTTAGTGTCAGAAGTGTTACAAAATATACTAAACATGAAGTGAGTTTGAAACGTCCCCTTAGAAAAATTATACATGACTGTGCTTAAACTGACACACAATATTTTTAGCGCAACGCAATCTGACTTTTAAAAATACCTACAATGGCCCTGACTAACAATAACCTATACCTTTCACAAATCACTTACCTCACAAAAATCTTCGTTACTCGCACTACTGCAATAGAGTGAGCGCCACTACTGCCAGCTAAATAAAAGATTCAAACAAGGCACTAACTACTGATGGGCATAGTTAGCAAATGAAAGATTTTGATAGAGAACAAACAATGTATTTACCTTAATAGTGTTCAAAAATCATAATATATATAGCAGTTCATGACATCCAGTCTTAGAAATGTACTGTCTCTGATGGACACACGTCCAGATCATCCGCTCTCAAAAATCCGCCATCTCTCTCCCCACATCCATCACTGCTGGCGGCTCACCTCCAACTGCGCAACGCTATGCGCTGTTAACAGCCAACTGCCCAACACTACAATGGCGAATATTGCAACAATGCAGACCAGCCTCAGACTGCACACAGCACAGTCAGTGATCTTCATACAGAGCGCTACGTGGCGTTTCCAGTATAAAAACCTAAACAGCCTACTTACAAGTTTCAGTCCACGCAACAAGTCTGTAAAGCTCTGGAAAGTAGTAGGTGCATTCCTCAAAGCAAATGGCAATCTTAGAATATCTAGTGATATCCAGAGCGTAAATCAAGTGTGGTGAAAAACTTACTAGTCGGTCCAAGGTCTCATCGATACGCGGCAGAGAATATGTGTCCGGACTCGTTATTCGGTTCACCGCCCTCGTATCGACACATAGATGATAGGCTTTCTCACCATTCGCTGACTTCTTCGGCACAATGAGCACGGGGGACGCCCACGAGCTTGAGGAAGGCTAAATAATTCCTGCTGCTAACTGTTGCTGAATCATATCGTCGACTACTGACTTCAAATGATATGGTAAATAATATGGCTTTTGCGCAATCGGCCGAGCTTCACCGGATGGAATTTCGTGCTGAACCAGATCCATAGCTGGTAGAAACTGCCTCTCTCCAAACAACCAAGAAAACTCCTCTAACACTGGCCGTAACATCTTTTTCTCTTCGACACCTAATCGACTTAACTTCTCTGACAACTGATTCTGTAATGGCGATGCAACAAAACGCACTTCTCTTTCTGGAAATTTCTTTTTCTTCCGTCCCTTCTCATCTTTTTTGAATCTCAACTCGTCCTACTTCTTCCAAAATCTCCTGTCCATTAGCGACAATAGTACCTTTTGGTATTATAACATCTTTCACGCCAAAATTATCTATACTCACAGGTATGGCAAAACCTTTCTGTTTTCTTTCCAGTCGACAAATACTTCTCTTATTGTGAATTTGTTGACGATCTAACACATCATTCTGGGTGAGTGGGTTCACCAGAATGTCTGTCCTCGGCTGCCTCCGATTCTTAACATCTATCCAAAGAATTTTTCCACTTCCGCCTCTTATCGTTACAGGGTCGGTGGATTTTTATCGCACACATTCGCGGTTCTATGAGAGACGGTGAACGGCCTTTCACAGCTTCCTTATGTCTGATGGGTCCGTGCACTGCCGAAACGATGAACTGCTTCACCTAACTGCACAGTTCGCGTCCGATAATTCACTATCGCCTGATAACGGTGCAGCAAGTCATTCCCTAGGATGATGTCGATATCGCGTGTCTTTAGCCTCACTACTTCCATCTCCTGACTGTAACTATTCTCATCTATTTGCAGGTTCACCACAAAAGTATCTGCAGGGGTAATTATTTCTTCTCCAAGACCAATAATATGAAATCGGGATGGCTGCAGTACCCTTCGATCATTTTTATCTACAAATAACACACTCACTTGTGCACCAGCATCGATTAAAATCTTAACTAATTCATTCTCGAGTATGCCACTTACACTTATATGCTCCACCTCTTAACTCTCCCTGGTCCTCACGGGGTGTATTATTCTAGTCGGGGCGAGGGTGGGTGGCGGAGCTTGCCTCCCACTCGTTTTCCTGATTCGACCCCGCGTTGCTGTGGTGACCGTGAATCTGATTAGAAATAGTGACTTTATTAGGCAAACATTATTGAGATGGCCGATACCTCTGGTGTCGGAATAAAGCGTAATCAATCTGTAGGCCAAATCTTCAAAATCATGCCTATCACTCAGTTCGTCCACTTTCTCTATGAACATCCTTGCTTCCCCGGTCAACTTCAATCTGGCTACATTGACCAATAGATCAACCAGCCAGGCACAAGTAGGACTCACATCACGAATATTCTGTATCAACATAACCACATTTTCATGGAACTTTCCAGAAAAGGTGGGAAAATAGCTTGCACTGCTCATGTTACGTGAGATTGTGGTAGTTGTATTAATGACAGGATTAGTATTAGCTGTCACAGGTTGTACAGTTGTTACGGGTTTGGAGTTAGTCACAGGTACAGAAGTTCGCACACTGGCTTCCAGCGTCTGTTTCAAGACGCGGTTTTGCTCGAATAACTCTTGATTTTGTATGAATAATTGGTTCATTCTAATATTGATAGCTTCGAGCGGGTATTGCGAGGCAGCTGCCTCTTTGGGAGTATCCCATTCCATTGCTCGAGTTCCCATCGGCATCCTTACAAAATAAGGGGGCTCAAGTGATCAAGAAATGAGTGTTACAAACAGAGAGAGGGGCCACAAAATAAACAAATCCATCGGTGGACAGCCCGCGATGTTAATGTTTGAAGCAAGTATATACCAAGGTATTACAAATATAAACAACTTAAATTGGAAGGGACACATGGAAAATGTTGTTTGTTAGCCTAACCAAAGACTGCATTTTATTGGCAGAACACGTAGAAAATGTAACAGACCTACTAAGGAGACTGCCAACACTACGCTTGTCCGTCCTCTTTTAGAACACTGCTGCGCGGTGTGTGATCCTTACCAGATAGGACTGACGGAGTACATCGAAGAAGTTCAAAGAAAGGCAGCACGTTTTGTATTATCGCGAAATATGGGAGAGAGTGTAGCTGAAATGATACAGAATTTTGGCTGGACATCATTAACAGAAAGGCGTTTTGCGTTGCGATGGAATCTTCTCACTAAATTCCAATCACCAACTTTCTCATCTCAATACGAAAATGCCGGCCGGAGTAGCCGAGCGGTTCTAGGCTCTACAGTCTGGAACCACGCGACCGCTATGCTCGCAGGTTC